>NW_004524600.1:13869070-13870427 GCF_000260255.1 Octodon degus | reverse complement strand
AGAGTACTACAGACAATAGTCAATTTTCTGTGTTATAGAAGGAATGGAGAACCCTGGAGAACTAGAAGCATCATTGGTAAAATCAGGTCAAATAAGAGAATTTGTTCTGTATATAAAAAACCTTTGAGAAAAATATAACCATTTATGCTTTGAATATTTTTATTGTAAATGATGTAATATAAAATGATCAAATACTCATGTCACTCTTTCTCATATGTTTCTATGTTTATTAAAATCAAATTCAAATTTCTTACCGGTATCAGAATGTTTACACATATTTGCAAAAACAATACAGAGTTATAAAGTGGTTCTGCTAAGAGGTAAATCCTCCACAAAAAAATTAGACTGTTCAAAAATGACATTTAAATATATATAAACATATGTAAAGAATCTTGAAATGGTGGTACAAATCTCACCCTTCTGATTTGGACTTTGAGAAGGAGAATCTCACTTATACCAAGTGAATAGAGTAGAATTGAAGAAGAATCTGAAAAATATATTTTACAGCATGCCAGTAAAGAGAAGTGTTAATGTTCAACTATGAGAAGATAGAAAAATTCTTCCTATGAGCTAGAGAAGTACTGCTCAACAGGGAAAAAGTAGGGTAAAACATAGCAAATAATTTTCTAAAACTACTGAATAATTTCAGGCTGCTAAAATTCAATAAGACATAGTACACATGCAATAAGTTATAAATGATGAAATGATAAGAATATGAATTGAGATTAGCAATGATATTTTTGGAAGAACAATTCACAGAGGAAACAGACTTGGTAAGAAATACTAACTATAAAAATAATACTCTGAATAGTTAACAACTTTGATTTTATTATAACTATATCTATTAAGCAGTGTGTTATGAGGTATCACTTTTACTTAAAGAAGCCTTTAGAATATGTAAAGACCACTTTCACATTAAGATACAAGGACTCTTACAAGGCAGACAATCACACAGAAAGAAGACAGTACGTTAACAATAATCTTTGCCTAAAATCCATAATGATTCTGAAACCTCTAAAAACAATTTTAAGTCAAGTAAAATGATAGGTCTTGTCTCAGAGATGTAGTATATAAATATGTTGCAGTTTATGCTAAATAATTAACATAAAACACTAAACAGTGCTTTTAGAAAAACTAGCCTAATTAGAATGCTCAATTTCTAGTTCTGCATGCAAAGTTCTTAGAAATCAACACTCCATCCTAAAGACAAATAAAAACATGAGCAAGGTGAAAACAATCTCACCTCTCTGGAATCCATAAAAGAAATAAAAACACAGGGCAAATCACTGACCTCAAGATTATAGTGACAGGCAATGACAGATCAAAGGCTAATGAGCAAAAATCTCCTTGTAGGAAA
>NW_004524600.1:13866773-13867385 GCF_000260255.1 Octodon degus | reverse complement strand
CAATTGATTCAGAAAAGGCATTTCACAAAAGTCCAACAATAATTCATGTTCTAAGTCCTACAGAAAATTAGAGTATGTGGGCTCTACTTCAATACGAAAAAAGCCATCTATGACAATCCAGCTGCTAACATAATTCTAAAAGGGGAAAAACTGAAATCTTTTACTCTCAGATCTGGTACAAGTTAAGGATGTCTGACTGGTCCCAGCCCAGGAGCAGCATGGGCGAGACACTCTTCCACTGCCTTGGGAAGCACCCCACGACTCCGCAGCACACTCCAAGGCCGCACACCGAGTAGAAACTACTGCCGTGTACTGGGAACACCCAGACCCAGTCCTAGCCCAGGTCTGGTGAGTGTGTGGGAGAGCTTCCTGCTTCCCTGCACCGGCAGGACCGACTACTGGTCCCAGCCCAGGCACAGCATGGGCGAGACCTTCTTCCACCCCCTTGGGACACCCCCAAGACTCCACAGCACCTCCCCCACCCAGCCCGCTGAGTAGGAATTTCTGCCACATTCCAGAAACCCCCAGAACCAGTCCGAGACCAAAGGCAGACAGGATGTGGGAGAGATGTCTCTCCCCGCTACTCCACCTTGTCCCTCCAGGCTCAGCTCA
>NW_004524600.1:13852948-13855466 GCF_000260255.1 Octodon degus | reverse complement strand
AAAAATGTCACAGGACTGTCCTGCTACAATGTTGTATATGCTTAGATTTCTAAATTACTCTGTAAAAATTTAAAAAAAGAAAAGAACATGGAAAGCTGTTTCCTGCTCCTGATAGGAACAACCAACATCGTGAAGATGGCTATACTCCCAAAATTGTTGCACAGATTAAATGCAATCCCTATCTAAATACCACCAAAATTCCTTCCAGACCTAGAGAGATTGTTCCTAAAATTTAGGTGGAACCATAAAAACCTAGAATAGCAAAGGCAATGCTGGAAAACAAAGACAAAGCAGGAGGCATTAGAATTCCTGATTTGAAATTATACTACAAAGCTACTGTAATAAAATCAGCATGGTATTGGCAACAAAATAGACCTGAGGATCAATGGAATAGATTAGAAGATTCAAAAGCAACTACAAAGACACTCATCCAACTTATCTTCAACAAAGGGGCCGAATATGCTTACTGGAAGGAAGATAGTCTCTTTAACAAATGGTGCTGGAAAAACTGGATTTTTACATGCCAAAAACTAAAACTTGACTCAGGTTTATCACCCTGCACTAAACTAAAGTGAAAATGGATTAAAGATCTAAACATTTAAGCAGAAACATTAAATGTCCTGGAATAAAAAATAGGAGGAGCTCCCGAAGACAAAGGAGTAGGCCAACAGTTCATGAACAAAAATCAAACTGCATGGGTAACACTTGAAAGAACTAGCATCAGGGACCTCCTCTTATTGAGAAGTTTTGCACATCAAAGAAATTACAAGCAGAGTGAAAAGACAACCCACAAATTGGTTGAAAAAAATTCTTATCTAATAGGAACTCACAAAAGGTCTTCTATCTAGAATTTATAAAGAACTAAAAAATATTAGAGCCCCAAAATTTAAAGACCCAATCCAGAAAAAGACATCTGAGATGAATACACAATTCTCATAGGACAAAATTAAAGAAGCGAATAAATATATGAAAAAATTCTCCACTTCTCTAGTCATCCATGAAATGCAAATTAAAACAACACTGAGAAACCATCTCACCCTAGAAACAATGGCTATCAAATAGCAATCAACCAACAACAAATATTAGAGAAGCTGTGTGGAAAAAGAAATTCTTCTCCACTTCTGGTAGGAATACAGACTGGTACAACCATTATGCAAATCAATGTGGAGACTCCTTAAATAACTAGGACTGGAAATCCCAATCAATCCAGCTATCCCTTTACTGGAAATTCTCCAAGAGGATCTGAAAACATCATATCATAGTGATATAAATATGTGCCTATGTTTATAGAAGCATAATTTGTGAGAGCCCAATCTTGGAAACAACCACAATGCCCATAACCTGAGGAATGGATAAAAAAAATGATGTGGTATTTTTATACAATGGAGTATTACTCAGCTATAAAAAAATTATAAACTTGAAGCCATCATATTTAAGTGGATGCTACTTGAAGATATACTTGTAAGTGAAATAAACCAGACCCACATGTATAAATATCATATAGTCTCCATAGTACAACAACTCAAAAGAAGAAATAAAAATAAAAAGGTATAGCACAATTAAAAGGAAAGTGAGAACTTGACGATTAGACAATGAAGAAAGGGCAAGAGAAATGCTGGGAAATACGACAGGAGCAAAGCCATACATTTACATGCACAAGATGGGTAAGGAAATGATCTTGAGAATCTGCAGCATGTTTTGTGTCTATACATACAAAATATACAAAATAGGGTGGATATACAGCTACTTTCTCTTATTTCAATGAAAAGAAAGATTTATACTAAAAGTGTTTGGACAGGATATCATGTCTGCATCTCATACTATGAATAACCACTATGAAGACAACAATATGCTATGCACTATTTATTGAAACTGTCCTACTAATTGGTTTTGAAACTTTCTCATTGCTATTTGTTTCTCAATAAAATTCCTAAAAAAATGAAGAATAAAATAAAACTTTCTCAGGCATACAAAATTTGAAATATTAAAGGAAATGTTAAAAAAAAGTTAGAAAGAATTAAAACTGTATGAGTCACTAATTTAACCGCATAAAAAGGAATCTTAAAGGAAATGTTAAAAATAAGTTAGAAATGATTAAAACTGTATAGGTCACTAATTTACCCACATAAAAAGGAATCCACAATATGAAATGAACACTTAAAATTCAACAATAAAACAAGCAACTCGTTTTAAAAGTGAGCCAAATATCTTAACAAAAACCTCACCTTAAAAAAGGATGCCCCAATAGTAGGTAAGCATACCAAAAAAAGCATGTCATCAGAAAAATGTGCATTCAAGCAACAATACAATATTCTTTCACACCCATGAATTTAATCTAGAACACTGGCTATCATCAATTTTGGCAAAGATGTGGAGTAACAGGAATTTTTATTCATTGTTGTTGTTCATACAAAATGTTCATTTAAAAGACAAGATACTGCTTAAAATTAAAGACACTCTTACTAAGCATACAGGCACCAAAATCTTCAGCATTTGTTTAAAAGACCTTAAAATTTAA
>NW_004524600.1:13849749-13852848 GCF_000260255.1 Octodon degus | reverse complement strand
TTTGCAGACCAAAAATTAGAGAAAAAGAAGGTCTGAAAGAACAGCCAACATTTTGGCCCTAGTCGTTCAAAGTGAGTGAGAACTTAAGACATAGGAGAACCTATACTGTAGCATCCTGTAACTCAGGGGTGTCCCAAATTTTCTGATCAAGGAGATCATGAGGCCACAGAGGAAAGTGATCAACAAGGTAGAGTGTGCCTAAGGAGAGTCACATGGAGAGAAAACATTCTCTTAGGGTTTCACTGAGTGCATATTGGTCAAGCAATGACATCCACATGCTGACTCTGACAAATGATCTACAAACTGTGGAACTGGGTTTCAGGGTAAATCCTGAGGGGATTTTACTAACCTTGTTAGATACAAAAGTTACATTACTTGTTATATAGGTCTTGCTTTATCTTGGTTCTAAACATCCAGCAGAAAAGTATAAAAACAAAGTATAAAAAGTAAAGCTTGACCAGGAGATATAGCTCAGTTGAGTAAGTGCTTGCCTCGCAAGCCAAAGGACCTGAGTTCAATCAGTGGCTTCGCAAAAAATAAAAAAAAATTAAAGTCATATTTAATATGCTGATCTGTTAAAGGCTCAAGTCAACAATATCTGACTTTGCTAGTCCCATGGATAACCTAGTAGTATTGTGGACTACTGGACTATACTGGATTATTTTGCTGAATTGAGGCACTTACAATATTTAAATGGCAACAGAATACCCATCTCTGACGAAACTAAAGAAAAAAAGGGGATATAAATGAAGATATGCTACTTGAAGATATATTGTAAGTGAAATAAACCAGACCCACATGTATAAATATCATATAGTCTCCATAGTACAACAACTCAAAAGAAGAAATAAAAGTAAAAAGGTATAGCACAATTAAAAGGAAAGTGAGAACTTGACGATTAGACAATGAAGAAAGGGCAAGAGAAATGCTGGGAAATACGACAGGAGCAAAGCCATACATTTACATGCACAAGATGGGTAAGGAAATGATCTTGAGAATCTGCAGCATGTTTTGTGTCTATACATACAAAATATACAAAATAGGGTGGATATACAGCTACTTTCTCTTATTTCAATGAAAAGAAAGATTTATACTAAAAGTGTTTGGACAGGATATCATGTCTGCATCTCATACTATGAATAACCACTATGAAGACAACAATATGCTATGCACTATTTATTGAAACTGTCCTACTAATTGGTTTTGAAACTTTCTCATTGCTATTTGTTTCTCAATAAAATTCCTAAAAAAATGAAGAATAAAATAAAACTTTCTCAGGCATACAAAATTTGAAATATTAAAGGAAATGTTAAAAAAAAGTTAGAAAGAATTAAAACTGTATGAGTCACTAATTTAACCGCATAAAAAGGAATCTTAAAGGAAATGTTAAAAATAAGTTAGAAATGATTAAAACTGTATAGGTCACTAATTTACCCACATAAAAAGGAATCCACAATATGAAATGAACACTTAAAATTCAACAATAAAACAAGCAACTCGTTTTAAAAGTGAGCCAAATATCTTAACAAAAACCTCACCTTAAAAAAGGATGCCCCAATAGTAGGTAAGCATACCAAAAAAAGCATGTCATCAGAAAAATGTGCATTCAAGCAACAATACAATATTCTTTCACACCCATGAATTTAATCTAGAACACTGGCTATCATCAATTTTGGCAAAGATGTGGAGTAACAGGAATTTTTATTCATTGTTGTTGTTCATACAAAATGTTCATTTAAAAGACAAGATACTGCTTAAAATTAAAGACACTCTTACTAAGCATACAGGCACCAAAATCTTCAGCATTTGTTTAAAAGACCTTAAAATTTAAATTGAGGGGCCAGTGAGATGGCTCAGTAGAATAATCACTTCCCTGGCAAGCACAAGGGCCTGAGTTCAATCCCCACTTCTGAAAAAAAAAAAAATCAAAACAAATCTCAAGTCCATATAAAAAAAAAGCTACATGGAGATGTTTGAAGAAACTGTTAATTATTGTGGAAATTTGAAATCAAAGAAGTCAGTAAGTAGATAAACAGATGTGGTTTATAATGGAATATTATTTGGTGTTAAAATGGTAATCCTATCAAAAGAAATTCCAAGAGATGGAAAAGACAGCATACAAATTTGGAAACAATCTTAAATAAGAAGCACTCACACAAAGGTTGTCTATCTAGAATTTATAAAGATCTGAAAAACATTAGGGCCCAAAATTTAAAGACTGAATCCAAACTGGACATCCGAGATGAACACACACTTCTCAGAGGAAAATATGCAAGAAGCTAATAACTACATTAAAAAGGATCCTCATCACTAGCCACTCATGAAATGCAAATTAAAACAACAGTGAAATATGATCTAACCCCAGAAAGAATGGCTATCATAAAGAAATCAACCAACAACAAATGTTGGAGAGGCTGTAGGGAAAAAGAAACCCTTCTACACTTCTGGTGGGAATGTAGACTGGTGCAACCATTATGGAAATCAGTGTGGAGACTCCTTAAAAGACTAAGACTGGAAATCCCATTCAAAATAGCTATCCCCCTACTGGAAATTTTCCCTGAGAAAATGAAAACGTCATATCATACTGATATTTGCCTAGCTATGTTTATAGCAGTACAATTTGTGATAGCCAAACTTGGAAACAAAGAAGATGTCTGTCACCTTAGGAATAGATGAAAAAGATGTGGTATTTTTATACAATGGAGTATTACTGAGCTATAAAGAATGATAAACTCGTAGCCTTGATATCTAAGTGGATGCCACTTGAAGATATACTCATAAGTGAAATAAACCAGACCCACATGTATAAATATCATATAGTCTCTGTAGTATAAGAGCCCAAAAGAAGAGATAAAAATAGATATAGCACAATTAAAAGGAAAACAAGAACTTGAGGATTAGGCTGGAAGAGAGGACAAGGAA
Organism: Octodon degus; assembly: GCF_000260255.1. Lineage (NCBI taxonomy): Eukaryota > Metazoa > Chordata > Mammalia > Rodentia > Octodontidae > Octodon > Octodon degus. The sequence goes on along the minus strand of NW_004524600.1, from coordinate 13,849,926 downwards.
AAATCTAGGAAACATGACAGGAGCAAAGCCATACATTTATATGCACAAGATAGGTAAGGGAATGATCCTGGGAATCTACAGCATGTTTTCAAAACTAGCAGTTAATTGGTAGGATTCTCACCCTGACTATACATGCTGATACCTGTGAACTAAGCAACTTCAGTGAAGATAGCAATG
>NW_004524600.1:13828498-13849359 GCF_000260255.1 Octodon degus | reverse complement strand
TATTGTAGGGTAATATTAATGAGCTTCTCTTCTAGATGGTTAACAACCTCAGTTTGCAGATGAAAAATTAGAGAAAAAGAAGGGCTGCAAGGACAGCCAACATTTTGGCCCTAGCCTTTCAAGGTCAGTGAAGACTCGGCACATAGGAGAACCTCTGTGTAATTCAGTTGTGTCCCAAACTTTCTGATCAAGGAGATTACGGCACCACAGAGGAAAGTGATCAATGGTGTAGTGTGTGCTTAAGAAGAGTCACATAGAAAGGAAACATTCTCACAGGCTTACACAGAGAGCAAATTGGTCAAGCAATGGCCTTGAATCATCCACATGGCTGACACTCACAAAGGATCTACAAACTGTAGTACAGGTTTAAGGATAAATCCTGAGGAGTTTTGACTGACCTTATCAGATACAAATGTTACATTACTTGTTACATAGATCTTGCTTTGTCTTGGTCTTGACCATCCATCAGAGAAGTGTGGGAACAGAGTATAGAGGGTAAAGCCACATTAATGTGCTGAGCTGTAAAAGGCTCAAGTCAACAACTTCTTTTATTCTTTTTTTTTTTGCGGGGGACAGAGGATTGAACTCAGGCCCTGGCACTTTCCAAGCAACCATTTATTCCCCTGAGCCTTCCCTTGGTTAAGTCAACAACTTCTGTCATTGCCAGTCTTATGGAAAATCCACTACTATTATGAACTACTGGACTATATTGGAACATTTTGCTGTATTCAGGCACCTACAATATTTAAAGGACAATGGAATACCATGACAAAACTAAAGAAAAAAGTGGGATACAAATGAACAACCATTTTGTATCTGTATGTTCAAAATAGTTTAGGTAGATACACAGATGCATTCTCTTGGATTGTTGAATAGAGAGATTTGTTCTAATAGTGTTTATGGACAGGATATCATGTCTTCATTTTGTACAATGAATAACCACTAAGACAACAATATGCAATGTATTAGTTAGTGAAACTGAGCTGGTAATTGGTTTTGAAACTGTCTCATTGCTATTTGTTTCTCAATAAAATTATTAAAAAATAAATAAATAATACAAATTAAAATAAAAGTAAAAATGACAAGGAAAGTAATTAAGTTTTATTGAAAGGAAGAGTTAATGTTTTATTGTTTGATCAACCTTGCATACATCTAACTGATAATTTGAGCAACAAATTTGATAATAACAATATGTAATATAGCAACCAGTGTTAATTTTCTATACTTGTTTTGAATTCTGTACCATTAATGCTATTTTAGGTGGTATTGCTTCTGTCTTGGTTCTTATTATTTATTTTGTTTTTCCCCCTTCTTTAAAGTTATAAAAAAGATAATTGTCCAGCTTTTGATCATCAAAATGACAAGAGAAACAGAAATAATGAAAAGGAAAAATGGAAGTATAATGTTAGGTAAGAAAGGGAGAGAGAAGAAATTAAAAGCAAGAAAGAAATCATAGAAGGTTGCAATGAGGAAAGGAAGAAAGGAAAGTAGGTAGGAAGGGCAAATCTTTCAAGATCACATATTAATCTGTACTATAATGATAGATACAAAACTCCGAAACAATACATTAGCAAATTTAGTCCATTAAAGTCTCAAAGACTATATCAGAGTTTTTAGAAAATATAAATATTTGTCATAATGCCAAAAGTTCTACCAGTTTTACAAGGAATGTCAATCAAAAAAGAATGAAACTTACAGGTTAAAATCATAAAACTGAGAAAATTTACAACACATCTTAATTCTTGAGAGAAAAAAAAAACTTTAACAAATAATAAAAGTGTGTCATTAAGAAAAAATAAGAGGGTCAGCCCAATAGCTCAGTGGATTACAGAGCCTGTTTAGGCAGACTCAACAACCAGTGTTCAATCCCCAATGTGCCATACTGACCACACCCCCAGGGCGTGTTGAGGCAGAGATTGAGACTGGATGTGGTGATGCATGCTTGTAGTCCCAACTCTTTGGGGGATGAAAACAGAAGAATCATTACAAGTCCAATTTGCATAATGAGATACTATAAACCTTTACTAAAAATACCAAAAAAAAGAAAGAAAGAAAAAATAAGAAAGTTTATTTCACATGTTACTAAAACTGTGAATAATCAGAATATTTTAGAAATATTAAAATCTTAAATATTACCAATTACTTTAAATTCTAGTATTTAGTATATATGTAGTGGTTTCTACCAAAAGAAAATAAAAATTAATATATAAAGTTATTATGTTCAGATGATTATTATTACAAGATATCAAGTGAAAAGAAGGTTAACAAAAACCAAAATTTCCTATTTAATATGATCTAATTGACGATTACAGACATACTGGAATCTATCTTCTACAGATGTATATATGTTCTCATACAAGTAAACTTTAAAAATGTGATAACTTATTGGAGAAAATTTTGAAACAATGTGTATAAAAGAAAATATAATTTCATTGACAAGGGACTGTAACAACTTGTATTACAGCATATATACCTAATTTCCCCAAAATTCATATAAACTTTTAACTCACAAAGTACAAGTGTAAAGTTAATCTGGAAGTAACAACGTAATGACTAGTTTACTGAAAAAAATATTAAAGAAAACAATTTATAAATATGTTCTGTTCTCATTTATATTTTAAAATACTATTTAAAACTTATCTAACTTTTTAGATGAGTGCTTGCAAAAATAGAAAACCAATGGAAAAATTGAAGAATTTCATCAAAGGAGATATATGTATATATTCACATTCATATGTCAAATAGATAAATTTAATGTTCAAATTTAAAGTTAATATAAAGCATAAAATATAAGATCAATATTTATAAACATAATATTTCTTTATTTTAAAAAACTCTATAGGAGAAATTGGAAGTCACACACCTGAAATTTCTGAAATGATGGCAACTGAAGTAAAGAAACAATTTCAGGTGGATATAGAGGAAATAAGATCAGAACTATTCTCTCAGGTACAAAATAAAATCATAAGCATAAATTAAAGAATTGCTGAGCATATCTAAAAAAGACTTAGATTAAAAAATAGAGAAAAATTGAAAAAATGATGGAAACTGTGAGTGAACAATATATGAAAGAATTAGAATGCATGAAACAAGTTCAAAGTGATATCCAAGAAATTAAAAATTCTATTAAATTGTCAAAATCATTTGAATTAAACTAAAGATAGATTTTCAAACCTTGAAGAGATCATTGCAGCTAGTGACCACAAAAGAAAAGGTATTTTAAAAAAATAACAAAAACCCAGAATAAATAATTCAACAGCTTCATGATAATGCAAAGATGAACAACATAAGACTGATAGGTATGATGAAAAAGAAGGGGTCATCATAAATGGCATAAATATATCAGAATATTTGCAGAAAAATTCACAAGCATAAAAAAAGAATCTGAAATATATTAAGTGAGGTATGTAGGACTTCAAATAGCATCAACCCAAATAAATCTACACCCTGACATACAATAACCAACAGCCTAGAATTTCAGCACAAGAACAACATACAAAAAGCTGTTAGAGGAAAGAAGCATGAGTTTTCCATCCAACATTTTTCTACATGGAAGACCCAAAAATTTCAGGAAGATACACCAAGAATTAATAAAAACAAATTCAGTAGCATAACAGGATAGAAGTTCAACACCCTAAAAATCAATAGCATTCTTGTATACAAACAACAAATTCAGTGAGAGAAAAACTAGGGAGACGGCAATCATCATAGTAGTATCCAAAAGATGAAATACATAAGAATTAATATAACAAAGAAGCAGAAGTTCTATACAATGAAAATAACAATATTCTGAGAAAAGAGATTGAAGAGGATTTTAGAAAACAGAGATTCCTTGCTCATGGATAAGAAGAACCAATGTTCTGAAAATGGCCATGATACTAACTAATACTGTTATATAAGTTTAATGCAATTTCAATCAAAATATCATTGCATACCTCAGAGATCTAGAGAAAACATTCCTAAAATTCATTTGGAATCAGAAGTGACCTATAATTGCAAAATCAGTCCTGGGCAAAAAAGGCAAGGCAAGAAGAATGATAATCAGCATGGTACTGGAAAAAAAAAAAAAAAAAAAAAAAAAGCAGAAGTAAGGGTCCCCAAAACAGATTAGAAGATGCAGATACAAGTAAAAACAGACTCATCCACCTTATCTTAGATAAATGGGTCAAACATATGCACTGGAAGAAAGCCTCACTAACAAATGATTCTTGAAAAACTGGCTTTCCACATGCTAAATGCTAAAATAAGACCTATTGTCTATCACCACGCACTACACTAAAATGAAAATGGAACAAATATCTAAATATTAAAACAGAAACACTAAATCTACTGGGAGAAAAATGTAGATAGATTTCTTGAATACGAAGGGATAGCCAGAGAGTTCATGAACAAAAATCAAACTGCAGAGGAAATACTTCAAAGAATCAACAACTGGGATCTATCTCATCCCAGTTTTAAAAAGCTGTTAAAACAGCTTTTGAACATCAAAAGAAATCATCAACAGAGTGAAAAGACAACCCAAAAATTGGGGAAAAAAAATCTTAGCTAACAGTCCCTCAGACAAAGGAGTTCTATCTAAAGTATATAGAGAATTTTTAAAACTCAGACCCCCAAATTTAAAAAACCCAATTCAAGCATGAGCCTCTGAGATTAACATACACTTCTCATATGAAGAAACACAAATGGCATATAAATATATGAAAAAATGTTCAACATCTTTGGCCATTCAAGAAATGCAAATTAAAACACTGAGATTCCATCTCACCCAGAAAGAATAGTTATCATAAGGAAATAAACCAATAACAAATCCTGGAGAGGCTGTGGTGAAAAAGGAACCATTCTCCACTGTGGGTCGGAGTGCAGACTGATACAACCATTGTGGGAATCACTGGGGAGATTTATCAAAAAAATAGGAGAAGTCTGATATAACCAACCTATTCCCCTTCTGGATGTTTTTCCAAGAGAATTGAAAACATCATACCATAGTGATATATGTACACCCATGTTGATTGCAGTTTAATTTGGTTTAGCTAAATGTTATAAACAAAAAAAATGCTCATCACCTGAGGAATAAATAAAAAGTGTGGTATTTTTTATACAATGGAGTAATACTCATCTATACAGAAAGATAAATTCAAGGTTTTTATAGGTAAATGGATACAAGTAGAGGCTATACTGAAAAGTGAAATAAAACAGACCCACATGTATAAAAAACATATTATCTCTCTAGTATAAGAACATGAATTAATAAATAAAATCTTAAAGATACAATAGATGTAGCATAAAAGAAAGAAACTTCTCAAAAGAAAGAAGCAATTGAGATGAAGGAAAGGAGAAAAGAAAATATAAAGGAAAATAAAAGAATTATTTGTGCACATATATATAGGATAGATAAGATGATTGTACTATTAATTTGTATTGATTTATTGAAGGGAGAAGATAATGCTTAAAATGTTTATTTTTACAGATTTTACATGCTTATAATTTATAATCTGAGAAACTACTTTGAAGAGAGCAATGTGCAATATAAAAATCTTTGTTGAATTCCTATCAATTTGTTTCTTTTTTTAAAATTCTGCATCATTTCTAATGTCTTACCTATTATTCTTCTATTCTCTATAGAATAAAAAACTCTAAACCCTGTTATGACTGAGAAAAATGTGGTGAAGATGTGATCAGAGATTTCCACAAGAAAAAAGCTAATAAACATACACAATGTTTATTTTATGAGAAAGTAAACAATGCAAAGCTAGCCAGCAAAAAAGTACTAGAGACTACAGAATTACATTTAAATAATATACACATTAAAAATGTTAGGTCTTAAACCTTTTAGCTTCATATGAAATATATTAATGAAAATGTACATTCACACCTTGGTATGTGTGATATGTTAAAATAATTAAAGAAAGACATTTAGTAAGTATGAAAAAGAATATTACTGTGCATTACATGTCCAGACATATATTCCATTAAAATAATCTGAAATATATAAAAACTATGCACTAAGTATTTAGGGCATTATTATTTTTATAATCTAAAAGAAACAAGAGACAAGTTTGAATCCTCTTAAATGTATTGGTTAAAAAACACAATGATTCCCACGTTCTCCAGACCTCCCCCGCCCGGCCAGACCCAGCGCAGCCCGCCCTCTGAGGGAGAACTTCCGCCACGCCTTGGGCCCTCCATATCCAACCGACCCCAGGCCCTGTGAGGGTTGGGGGAGAGCTTCTGCTCTGTCCTGCACCAGCCCGCCACTCCAGGCCCAGGCCCGCTGCGTGAGAGAGTCACTTCCCTGCATTCTTCAGACCACTCCAGACCACCCCCGATTGACCAGACCCAGCACAGCTTGCCATCTGAGTAAGAACTGCTGCTGCGCTCTTGGGAGTCCCGTAGACCCACCAAAACACAACACTGGTGAGTGTGTGGGAGAGCTTCTGGGCTCTCTCACACCCGCTTCTCATACCCCTCCAGACCGAGCCCAGATCTAGCATACAGGCTTGAGGTAAAATCCTGCAGCTAAAGTCCCCGCAGTGGGAGACTAGGGTCAAATCCACACAGCTAATCCAGGAACAGATGATCTTACCAGAGGTGCACAGCAAGCCTACCTCCGAGGGCAACAACAGTAAGGAGCTGAGCACAGTAGCCTAACCCAAGCCAGGCTCAACTGCATGAGCAGAACTTGATATATCAGTACCTGAATTTCATTAAGTGATAACATAATTGCACCAAAGCTCTACACCAAAGGCCACAAGTCAGTGTTAAACAAAATGATAAAGACAAGGAGCAAAATGCAATCTCAGGTCTCAAGCCCACCTATAACAAGTGCAGAGGACACTAGCTCAGCTGAAATAAATAAACAAAGAGCGTCAGAAGTAAATAAACAAAAGCAGAAAGATATAGAGGAACTCAGAGCAGAATCAATTTCTGGAATTAAAAAAAAAAGAAAACGCAGAATTTATAACAGCTGAACTTAAGAATCAAATGCAGAAACATATGGAGGAAAGACAATGCCCAACCAGAACAAATGCAGTGGACACTAGCGTTGATGAAATACCTGAATTAATAGCGTCAGAAGTAAATAAGCAACTGCAGAAAGGTTTAAAGGAACTCAAAGCAGAATTATTGTCTGAAATGAAAAAGGAAAATTCTAAACCCACAGCACCTGAACAAAAGAATCAAATACAGAAACATAAAGAAGAAACCCAATCTGTTAAAAACTCTGAAGTAAAAGAATTAATAACTGCTTCTAAAGAAGACATTGATAAAAAAAAAATTACAGGAAATTTAAAAAAATGATGGATTCTTTGAATGAGCAATACAGAAAAGAAATAGATCCCATGAAGCAGAATCAAAGAAATGTAGAGGACCTTAAAATCTCAATTACAAGCCTGAAAAACAGTCTGAGCGAAAGTGAAGATAGAGTTTCAGATCTTGAAGATGCTTGTACAGCTAGTGAAAAGGTAAGAAAGGATCTCTTAAAAACAACTAGGATGCAGGAAAAAATAATTCATCACCTGTAAGATGATGCAAAGATGAACAATCTGAGACTAATAGGCATCAATGAGAATGAAGAAGTTAATACAAATGATATAAAAAGAATATGGGCAGAAGTAATAGCAGAAAACTTCCCAAATAAGAGGAAACAATCTGATACTCACATAACCAAAGCATATAGAACTCCAAATAACTTCAACCCAATGAAAAACACACCGAGACATATAATACTAAAGATCCCAGAAATCCAACACAAGAATATCATACTGAAAGCTGCTAGAGAAAAGAAGCAGATCACATTCAGAGGAAAACCCATCAGAATTACGGCCAACTTCTCTTCACAAACCATGAAGGCAAGAAGAGCATGGAGCAGAGTACTTCAAGTCCTCTACGAAAACAAATTCCAACCCAGACTACTATACCGTGCAAAACTCTCTTTCAAGTTTGATGGAGAAGTGAAATACTTTCATGACAAAGAACAACTAAAGAATTTCATGATGGCAAAACCAACCCTACACAGATTACTGAAAGATGTTCTAGAGAAGGACCAAAATGATCAGAACTCCACCAACGAGAACAGAAGAAACCCATTAAACAGGACAAACAATTAAACACAGGAGAAAAAACAGTTTAAAAACAGCGTTCAAATAACATGTCAATCGTAAGTCAACACATCTCAATAATAACCATCAATATAAATGGACTCAATTCACCAATTAAGAGAAATAGATTGGTACAGTGGATTAGGAAGCAAAACCCAGCAATATTTTGCATAAAAGAAACACATTTAACCCATAAAGAAACTCACAGGCTGAAAGTCAAAGGATGGAAAACAATACTGCATGCCCCAGCACTTCAGAAAGAAGTAAGGGTAGCAATCCTACTCTCAGACAGTCTCAACTTCAAACCAAGAATGATCAAACGAAATAAAGAAGGCCACTATATACTAGTTAGAGGAAAAATTCAAGAGGAAGAAATAACAATCATAAATATGTATGCACCAAACATGGGAGCACCCAACTATATAAGACAAACTTTAATAGACATGAAAAATCTAATATCCAATACAACAATCTTAACAGGAGACCTTAATACCCCTTTATACCACATAGATAGATCAATCAGACAAAAAATTAGCAAAGAAGTAGCACAACTGAACCAGATCTTGCATGAAATGGACTTGGTAGGCATACACAGAGTGTTCCACCCAACCACAGTGGAATACACAGTTTTTTCAGCTGCACACAAATCATTTTTTAAAATAGACCACATTGTAGTACACAGGTCATGCTTAAGTATATTCAAGAAAACAGAAATTATTCCTTGCATATTATCTGACCACAATGCAATGAACCTGGAAATAAATAACAAAAAAAAACAGAAAAACCTGGCAAATACATGGAAATTAAACAACACCCTACTCAGCAATCAATGGGTTACAGATGAAATTAAACAAGAAATTCAACAATATCTACAATTCCATGAAAATTCAAACACAACTTATTGTAATTTATGGGATGCGATGAAAGCAGTTCTCAGAGGGAAATTCATAGCTGTGAACTCACACTTTAGGAAAACAGAACAGGAAAAAAATCAACACCCTAATGCTGCACCTTCGACATTTAGAAAAGGAAGAGCAAACTAAACCCAGAGCCCAAAGACAAGAAGAAATCATAAAGATTAGAGCAGAAATTAATTCAATTGAGATGAAGAAAGCAGTTCAAAGAATTAATGAATCAAAAAGTTGTTACTTTGAAAGATTATATAAAATTGATAAGCCCCTAGCCAGCCTTATCAAAAAGAGGAAAGAAAAAATTCAAATACAAGCAATTAAGAATGAAAAGGGTGTAACTACTACAGACCCAGTAGAAATTCGGAAGATTATCAATTCCGTATATGACTAGGTTTCTAAATTTCTTTGTAAAAATATGTAAATGCTTATTTCTACTTTTATGTAACTATTTTTCCTTCATATTCTATAAGGACTTAAAGTTCAACATATCAATGTCTGATGGAAAATACCTGTTCCAGGATATGCCAAAATGTTTGATATTTCTACAGATCGGATAAACCATACTGCATATAATGCAGGTTAATAATTAGCTTCTGTTCTGGAGGGTTAACAACCTAAGTTAGCAGGTCAAAATTTGGAGAAAAAGAAGGGCTGCATGATTAGCCAACATTTTAGCCCTAGTCTTTCAAGGTCAGTGAAGACTCGGGACATAGGAGAACCTGTACTGTAACAACGTGTAACTCAGTTGTGCTCCAAACTTTCTGATCAAGAAGATAATGGAGTCACAGAGAAGTGTGTTAGAGGATCTAAAGTGATGCTGGGGAGAATCACATGGAGAGAAAAAACATTTTCTCAAGCTTCACAGAGAGAAAATTGGTCAAGCAATGGCAGTGACTCATCCTCGTGTCAGACACTGACAAAAGGATGTACAAAAGATGGTCCAGGGCCACAGGATACATCCTGAGAGTACTTGGCTGACCTTATCAGATACAAAAGTTACAATTCTGGGTATATAGGTCTTGCTATATCTTGGTCTTAACCATCCAGTAGAAAAGTATAAAAATGAGGTATATAAAGTAAATCCATATTAATACGATGAGCTGTAAAAGGCTCAAGTCAATAACTTCTGAGGATAACCCACTAATATTATAGACTGCTAGGCAGTATTAGATCTTTAGTTGAATTCAAACACCTATAGTATTTAGATGCCAATAGAATATTCACCTCTGACAGGACAAAAAAATAAATAAATAAATAAAAATTTTTAGAAAACAAAAAAAATGGAAATAGAAGCAGTCAATGCTCTAATTAGCTTCATCTCCTTTTTTTCAATTGTTTGTGCTTTTTCTTTTCTTAATTTCTTATACATTGCTCCAGTTTTTTCTTCTTCCAATATCTGGTAATATGAATAGCTGTTGTAAGACAATACCATGTATTACAACAAATACTGTGAAATTCATATTACTTTGTTAAGTAAAATTCTGTATGAGTTGTCAAAAAAATAAAAAATTAAAAAACACAATGATGTATCACAGCAATGAAATTTTATAAACATCAAAAAGTTATGTATTAAAATAAAATGGATCCAAATTTACTTTACTGGAGAACTGTCCCCTTAATTCATACTTGAATAATATTTTAATACCCTCAACCCTCTTCTCAGTCTTCATTTGAATTCACAGTGGTCTACAAGTTTTCTCTACTGGAAAGTAGCTGCTCCAAGACAGTATTTAGAGGAAAAGAAAAGTTTATATTTTAAATGCTAAGAGAAAAATAAATAAGCTGTAAACTATCATGCATAGCTTGAATGTGTTTAAATATTCATGTAATACATGATGGAAGAGATACATATTAAAATCTTCTCGTGCTTTTCAATCTATGAGAGCATGTTGTATTATATTTTAGTAGAAAAACGTTTGAAACTGCTTTCAGAAAGACTGACAAAGCAAGAAAATGGAGCCCGAATTAAAATCACTCCCTGACACCTGTGTCTAATAGCTGCAATGTTGTATAGTGCGCTTTATTTAAATCTCGTAGTAGCAAGCATTTCATGAAACTCCTTTTAGATTGTGTAGAATTTTGAAAAAGATTTTGTTGTTAAATCATATTACCAAGACAATATTTTCCTGGTATGTAGGCTGAAGACTGTTTCTTAACTTTCCTGTGTAATTAGAAGAGATTGATCACATAATTAGATAAATATTGACTGAAACATTATCAACATAAATACAATAAAATATTAGAACTGACTGAGAGAGAAATTATTCACCTGATCTTAGATGTGTTTCTACAATTTGCATTTGTGTCTACTCCAATTTACTGGTTTATAAAATTGAATAATCATATACACACAATTCAATGTTCAACTCTATTACCTCCCTTCATTATATATGCAGAAAGAGTAAGTTTGTTAGGCAATTTGTCATGTCTTTGTTCTATAGGTGCCACCCATAAGAAATTTTTCATTTTTCTCTGTTCCTTTGTGAATTAAATTTCTCTTTCTGCCAATTTCAGTCTTGGTGATCATTGTCTAAGAGAATATGTTAGTCTATATGTAATGTTATATTTTTGTAGCTACATTGAGAATTAAAATATTCACTTTAATGAAACTATATTATTTAAACTAATGTGTTGCAAATATGAAGCATTTCACCAAGTAACCAAATTTAAAAATAATATAACCTGGTTTTCTATTCTGTCTTTTATATTTTTGTATTTAAAACATATCTTAAGTAAGACTGCTGAGCCGTAGTTCAAATTCTCAGGGTACAGGTGCCTAATGGCTCCAATATTACTTACTGTAGCTCTAAAAACTGTGTTTTGATTATCTTCTTCATTATTTCCCACCGGTTCTATTTGAAACTTTCCATTACACAGTTCCGGTCCAAAGCTCTTCCACAAAAAGCTCTACAGATGTATCAAAAGACTTTGAATAGGAGGAAGTACAAAACATGAGGTATGAAAAATAAAAGTGTATGTACATTGTTCCAAGGAAAATGATTTCACAAGGAGTTATACCCTGATTCTGAGATTATGTCATTTTTTTGGATATGCCATGAAATCTCATATGAGTACTTCTCTCAAAGAAGACACCTTTTCCCCTTCTATCTTCTATCACATGACTTTCTTTTCACCATTTGGGAACCCCTTGCATGTAGAGGCTGCACCTACCCCAGAAGTATCACTAAACCATCAATCAGAATATTGCTTTGCCTCTGGATTCCTAAGTGGAGACAACTCTCCATCTAAAGCTACACCCACACATCATTGTGTTCTCACAGAGTAGTCTGGAAAGAGTAGAAGTATCTTAAGCATCGCTCTTTGGAGGTTATACAACCAATGTGATATGTAAATTAATACATATTTACATATGTTATTTTATTATTTTAATTGCCCAATACAATTCCTAAAAATATGCGCACATACTCCCATACAACCTTAAATGCACACACACATACACACACACAAATATCCAAATACACACACAACTACCTGCCTTCCAAATATAAACATAACTTTTAACATGAAGACAACTTATTTCAATTTGTAATAATCTGATTTCTTATTTGCCTTACAATATGCATGGCTGAAAGAAGAGTATGCATATCACTCTCATGCTGTATATCTTTGAAATTTGCCCCCCTCATATAAACTAAGAGGAACGGGGTATCACACTTACCTAACAATGGCAAACCCCTACCTAGCCCTAGGACTAAACTATAAAGTTTTGCATTTTTCTTGGAGGAAAATTATCTCCCAGAATCCGTTACTTAGGCATTGTGTTTCAGTTACTGGTCCTACTTTATAGGTTAGCGTAACAAATGAAAGAATAAACTCTAAATGTCTAGTAATGTCTAGTAGTATGTAGAAGATGTTCAATAAATCTTAGCTAATATAGTCTGCTCAGAAGAAAGATGATAAGAATTACATAGTGTATGCTTTAATCAGTTCATAGTCCAAACTTATTGTGTTTACCAGCTTTGCATAGCTGTGAAAAAGTATTAATCGGCTTATAAAAAGGAAAGACTTATTTTACCAGTAGCATTAGAGACTTCAGCGCATGACCAGGGCTCCCTTTGCTTTCGTGCCTGTGGTGAGACAGTAAATCAGGGAAGTAAGCAAATGGTAGAGCAAGCTGCTTAGCGCCTGGTAGTTGGAAGCGAAAAAGTGGAGAAGAGGGGTCAGTATCCAAGGTCCACTCCTTGGTGACCCAACAGCTCCCAACAGCATCACAGATAGGGGGCTAACCTTTCAACACGTGGTGCTTTGGAGGTCACTGATGCAAACACCATCACATCTAGTATTATACTTTTCGTAAGGTACACAAAAAAACAGAATACTCATACCTAAAAGTTTTAGTATTATATTTTCATTCAGCATTTTTGGCATAAAAGTTTTATTTTTCCTGAGCAATCTGAGGTATTAAAGAGTCAATATTCAATTTAATGTTAAATTCAGTATCTTCAAATATATTTTTAGCCATTTCTACAAGTTCCATCAATTCATTAGAACTTCAATACAGACAGTCAGAATCTATTATTTTAGCATTGTTAATGGTTAATGGACCAAATAAGCGCATTTGATATCTATGTATTCCACAATAATTGTGTATCTGAACTAATGGCCAACAAACTAGCACAATCCAGTTTCAGCACTGGGTATTTGTGAAAATAAATCCAATGTAGGGAACAAATGTTTTGCTCTGCCGCCTTAAACTTTTGAGATTGCATAAGATCTCATCTTCCTTGAACTAATAAAAAAGAAATGTATTCGAAAAAGCAAACATTTTGGGCTAAAGCCAAAGTTTAAATTTACTTCAAAAACAAATATAAAAGATGACTATCCATGTTTATTCAAATGCTATGAACTTAAATGTAGGTTATGCAAAGAAGGAATTTGGATGCAAGTTTAGAAATTATAAATTGTTCCATAAATTCCTGTCTCTTGTCCTATCTTTGTCTCATTGTCTCCATCTCTGTTTCTGTTTTGCTCCACATTTCTTTTCTTAAATGCATTTCTTCAAATAATTCTCAAACAATCTTAAAATATATAAATAAGTAAAACCCCTGGTGTGTCACCTTGGCCTTTAAAGTTAATCTAGTTCTTTCATTTTCTTTGCAGCCCTACCTTACTTGTTGCTTCCCACGCATAATCTCCAGGATGATATTTCATTTCTGATAAAATTCCCACTGCCATCAAATGAAATCATTGTGTGTCTTAAGTCAGATCTTCTTTTGCTCTCTGTGGCTATTTAATATCTACCCAATAGCCAGTTCTTGGGGGTGACTTTTCCTGTCATAACACATCAGCACTGTCTCTCCTGATCACATGTAATCAATATTCTTCAAATGCTTCTCTCCTTCATTCATCTTCAAATTTTAATAATCTCCAGTGATCTACTTTCCATCCAAACTCTCCTTGATGGCCTGCCATGAGGGCCCCACCTTCGGGGCAATTGAGACTGTGCATGGTGGTCCGCTCCTGTAATCCCAGAACTTGGGAGGATGAAAACAGGAAGGATCACTACAATCTAATTTGTGTAGTGAGACCCTGTAGACCCTGTACTAAACAAATTAAAAAAGACAAACAAACAAACTCTCCATGAAAGATTTTCTTCTAAGGATTTCATTTACCCATATGTGGAGATTATTCTGAAGTCCAGACCCAGAAGACAGACTTGTTTCTCTGGTACTTGAAATCTGCATGTCCGCAAACCTCAAATATATCATTTATACATGCTACAAATGAATTGTAGTGTGTGACATCCAAAAAGGAATTAATTATCTTTCTTTGTTTGATTGCTTCATGTCCTGTGTTCCTTAACTTGGAGTAGGTATCACCTTTTTCCAAATCAGAAATCTAGGAGTTCTCTCTTCTATTGCCAACTGGTCACTACATTCAGATAATTCTTCTCCCTAAAAAGCTCTCATCAGCTTCTTGGCTCTCTCACCTGCATTCCTGTTGCTCTTATTCAGGATTCTCTCATCTCTCATCTGACCTAATGATTGCTCTAACGTCCTAATTCTTTACTAACACCACATTTATGTGTTTCAACACTTCTTACCACCAAAACATACTCCTTTGTTCTTTTGACACCTGAAGTTTCATTTTACAAAGTTACAAATTACAGTAAAAATAGCTTTTACTTTCCTCCTAAATCTTTTTATGACTTACTGAATCTACAAAGTTCAAAGCTCTTTGCATTGCATAAGACAGTCTCGTGCTATTTACCTTACCACTAGAAGAGTGCTTCTCACATTCTCTACCTTCTTATACTTCATATCTAAGTCAGATGACATTACCATTTCCAATTTTCAAATGTTTTCTTAAATGATGTTCTGTACATGAGATGGGCATGATAATAAAATGTGAAGAATATTTTCAATATTAGACCACTGTGCAATTATAATAATTTGTATCTAATAATACACATGCATCGGCTAATGTATAATATATGAGGGGGTATAAATGATGTCATGAATTCTGTGGAAACACAGACATGAAGAAATGTTAGAAAACAGTTCATATGCCAGGCATGTTGGCACACACTTATAAACCGAGGTATTAGAAACCTGAGGCAAGAGGATCACTGAGATGGAGGCCAGCCTAGACTACATAGTGAGCTCAAGGCCAGTATCGACTACATAGCAAGACCTTGTCTAAAAAAAAAAAAAGAAATGAAAAAGAAAAGAAAAGCATTCATAGAAGATATGAAACTCAATTTAAAACTGCCAAAATGATAAATATTTTACAGATAAAAGAAGCTTAAAAGGAAAGTTGACATCAATCACCACATAAGCAAATGCACAAAGGTCATTTTTTTATGCATTTAGTACAGGGCCTACAAGGTCTCACTACGAAAGAGATCAGACTCATAGTGATCCTCTTGTTTTCAGCCTCACATGAGCTGGGATTACAGGGGCAAGGCTCCATGCCCAGTCTCAATTGCTGGCTCCGCTGAGCTGACTGGCTGCCCCATACCTTTTCTTTTTTTCATACCAGGGATTGAACACAGGACCCTGCACTTGCCAGGCAGGCACTTATGTCACTGAACTATATCCCCAGCACCACAAAGGTCATTCTTTAAAGAATGCTGAGAAGACCTATTAATAGATAAGAAGAAAGTAAAGCATATAGGAAAGTAACTAAATTAAAAGCTGATAGATAAGTATCAACAGAAACTAAGGGGTCTTGAAATTTGTATGGATGGTTATAGAAATCCTTAAATAGAGTAACGTAGTGATAATGATCTATTGTTTAAGGTAAAGAAAGATGACAAGAATGTAGTTTCCTAATAGTGGTGCTGGTTCAAGGGCATAACTAGAAAAATAATCATGGAATCATGAATGGAGTCATTCCCTGAGGCTGTGAGAATAAGCAGGCTCCCCCTAAAAGATATGTATGCAGGGGGCAGAAGAGGACCATTCCTAAACACTAGGAGAGAGACCTACTGGGGAGGAAAAAGGAAGAAATATGTGCTAAGTAAGAAACTGGTTTTTCTACACTGTTTCACAATAAACTCTCACAATATTTTATTGTGTAAAACCATAGCCCTCTTATTTCTAAACAACATAATGAGTTACCTGGCAGTAAGTTATACCATCTCCCTCCTGTTCTTGCTTGGGTCTGTAGTGAAGTTGCAGTCAGGTAGCAGCAGGTGAGGCTCCCTACCTTGGGTCTTTGTGGAAATGGCTACAAGGCTACACCAACTGGTGCACCAGTATGGCTCTCAGAATGGGTTGGCCTCTCCTTTTCTCTTCACATAATCCCAAGGCCTTTCCTCCCCAAGGCCTGTTGTCCCTCTCTCTGTAGCTTTCTTGAGAATGGGAGTCAGACCTACTGATAGAAGAGAAGAGAGCAAAGCATACTTCTCCTTTGGCAGCCAGAGGCTCTTAGAAGCACAAAAGCCAATGCTTCCAGGTTTCTTAAGGTTTAGGTCAAGATCTGGTACAGTGCTACTTTTGCTGCCTTTACTATATCAAACTTATTTCTTCCATTTTCCAAAATATCATCCTGTTATTCTATTTTCCTATTATGCCAAGGACATGAATAGAACTGTCACATGGCTTTCACTGAGGTCTATTTCCTAAAATGCTCTCTTAACTACCTTTTAACATATTAGTTGGGTCAAAGTTAGTCACAAAGACCATTCATGCTCACAACAGGTCAGGACTACTAATGGGTGTCAATCACAGGAGACATTTCTAACTGCTGGTCAGCCTTGGAGTCTGGCTGCGACACCAGCACATAACAAAATTTCAAGTTACATTAGCACATTAATCCTGCAAAAACTGTAAAGGATGGCTATTATCCCATTTGGCAGATAAAGAAACCGATACTGAAGAATCTTAAAGTTTGAGCAAAGTTATACACCTAGCAAGCAGTACCATAGGGTCTATCAAATTCCAAAAAGCCATGAAGCACATTATACTAATTTGGGGAAATGTTCCAGTTACCAGTCTTGATAAAGACAAGGTAAAGGTCAGCATTCTGGTGTTTGACACATTTCCATATTATTCATCTAAAGTGGGGCAGTGATGAGAAGAGTAATATTAGGGAAAAAATGCTGTATAGGTTCCATAAGAGTCTTTAGAATGAAAAAGTCTCTTCAAAGACACCATTTGCAACTGAGCCTCTAGGCAGGAAACTTAGTTTTCATTTTACAAATGATAGTCACAGACCATGAACACCTTTTAAGTGCTATTTTTCAAGTCTGAGAGCAAGCGTTCCAATTATAAAAGAATTGATCTTGTTAAACTTATTCTTAAATTTTTTATTTCCCTCCTTGGCTAATTCAATTTCCCTTCAAATGCATGAATCATCAAGACATAATGCGAACATTCAGTCACAATGGAAGAGGATGTTTCATTATTTGGATGTACCTGATAGAATTCAGACGGAAGAATTGAACAGGGTCGTATGAAGCTCACTTAGCTGCATATCTACAGAAACCATGATGGCTATTGTTTTCTTGTCTTTGTAGAATTTTACAAAAGTCTTTTTATAATAAAAGAGAATCTACATCTCCCCTTGGTTATTTTGCCCACAGTGGTACCAAGTTTTAAAACAGATGAAGCTATTATTTATCTGTGCTTACTATAGACGAGTAATTATGCTTAAAGTTTTTCTTAATCTTAAACAATTTTTGAAACAATTATGCTAGAATATACAATGGTATATTTTTTAACGATAAGGGAAAATGAAACTCAGAATAGTTACATGACTTACCCATGTTTTTACTACTGATCAAAAGTAGAAATTTAATAATTTGAGTGCAGAACTCTAACTTCAAATTCTATCCTTGTTCAATACCTTTGAAGCTTTCTGTTTCATTGCCATTAGTTATCACAGCCAAGAAACTGAGTATTCCTCAGCAAAATTTATTTTGAACATAAAAAAATTAGAACTTGCGGAAAGAATCAGAAAGTTTAGAATTCATAAGCTTTTGAGATATGAATTTGAGTTTAGGGATTTATGAGCAGAGAATGTAAATTATTTGTATTCTTTTCTTGGGGAAGGAAATGGGAGAGAAACCCTCCCTTTATCAGGCTTGTGCTCAGAAATATTTGGGAATTGTCTGCTTCTTTATCCCCTGCCTCTTTAACCCAGAAATTTCTGACTGCACATTTGCCAAGGGGGTTTTACTATGGTAACCTTCAGGCCTACACAAAGAACACAGTCAAAACAAATAGCTCTCTTTAAATGTCATTACGGGGAGTAAAGTTCTATGTGGTGTATTAATGGGCCTCCCACAGCTAAATCCTAGCATACCACTTTGAAAAATGTCCCCTGTGGGTATCACTTAAACCAACACAAGTGAGGGAATTTGAGAGTTAAGAGAAAACATGATCCAGCTCTGGTGAAAATTAATAGAAGACAGAAGAGTATGAATAAAGAAGTGAGAAATGATGGAAACAAATTAAATTTGCTTTGTTTTCATCCTTTTTAATGTTATTTTAATGTGGAGGTCCTAAAGAGAAGGGCTAGATTTTTTCTTTAACATGCAATTTGCTTACTTTTAATTTAATAAATCTTTAATGGAAGTACAAATCCTGCCTTTGGCTTAAGAAATATAAAGAAAAAAATATATATAATTCTTTCTAAGTTATCAGACTGTATTCATAAGAGATCAGAGTGATATCCTAATATATATACTTAATATATTGCTTGCTTGATAAATAGGTTGGTTGCTTATTTTCTAAGGACTTACTAAAGAATAACCTAATTTCCAAAGTGTATTAAGAAATTAGTTGGCATAGCTAAAAGATCTCTAGAGAAAATTTGACTCATGATGTAAGTGTATCTTGAGGATAGGACTGATGTATGGTTAGAAAGCTTATAAAAATATTTTAAAGCTTTCTCTAGTTGTTTATTAAATCTACCACATATTTGTTTATTGCATCTTGTAAAGGCAAAGGAAAGAGTTCTTGCTTTTCCTCCCCTGCTTGGAGCCTGAGGCTCCAAGCTCTGCTTTGGCATCCTAGGATGGTGGTGCAGCTTTACTGTCTCTATCCCAGATGAAAAAAAAACTGATAATGAACATCATCAACACCACATATGACCAGGACACTTGGCACGTAGTAGTCTTGAAGGTGCTTCTCCTAGGTTCTCAGTCTCATTTCCTTTTTGCCGCACATCTCCCCATCAACTCTGGGTCTGAGTGGCTTCTTCAAAACAAATTAAAGGCATAGCATGACTTAACCATGTGGTGCTTGTCTTCATTTTATTTTCTTGTAGTCTCAGAATACCACAGACTGAGTTGGTTTGCTGTACGGGTCTGGAAGCTGGAAGTCCAAAAGTGAACCACTGGCCTGGTGAAGGTCTTCCTCGTGCATTATCCCAGAGAAAAAGGCAGAAAGGCAAAAGAGGAGAGGAGGGCAGAAATGTACCCTACCAGGCCAAACCCAGTTTATAACCAATTCCTGTGATAGTAAAGTCACTGCCCCAGTAACAGTTCATTCATGAAGACAGACTACTCATTACCAAAATACCTTCCATTAAACTCCACCTCCCAAAACTGTTGCCCTTCGCATTAGGTATCCCCAAGAACTTTGAGGAGGTACACTAAAATTAGAGTGGTGGCCGTGACAATAAGGAAATCTAGAAAACTGTTTGAAGTTGGATGCTGAATGTGTATTCCAGTCCTGAGCCTTATTGAGTGAAAAAGAGATATTTACTTCCTAAAGGATAGTTTGTGATTCTTCTTCTGTATATGAATTTTTAAAAGTCATTCTTACTTATATCTGAGAAATATCTAAGAAAACAAAACTGATTACTAGTTCATTATTTTAGGATATTTTCATAAATTTCAAATTTAAAGGAACACGTTTTCTATATAATTCATATCTAAATGCTTGCTGCTAATAATTGAAGACTGCAATATAATTCCATCATCGTATACCAAGAGTAGTGCTTAGTTTTTCATAAATTTTTTTATAAAAGAAAGTACCAATGATTCAGAAATGCAGACAACTTTCATGTCTTAATGCTATTCCTTTAGTGGATAAGAATATGGTATGGGTTAAGTTCATTACTCTATGAACTAAGTCCTAAAATTATCTTTGTGTTTTCTGGAAAGAAAGTTAATGTAATTGTTTTTGTCATTTCACATTTTGTAATTCTTTCCTCTCTCAATGTAACAATATGTTAATCTAATATGTGACTTATGTAATTTGTTTTTATAATTTAATTATATAATGTCTGCCTATTAATAAGAACTCATGATGTGTCTGCCTTGTTCCAGACAAAGTTTGGGGGATAAAGTATTGAAAAAAATCTCTATTTTTAGTGATCTTCCATTCCAGTGATGACTAAATAAACAAAATGGAGCAGAGTGAGAGAAAAAAAAAAAAAA
>NW_004524600.1:13825724-13828398 GCF_000260255.1 Octodon degus | reverse complement strand
TATAGTCAGTAACACAGCAGTATAGAATAGTTTAAAAATTCATTGAAGCTGACCAAAGAAAAGTCACATAGCTTCATCTGTGCCAAAAATCAAATCAGAAAGACTATAGCAGAACATAGTATAACTACCCTCAGGAGTGACACTGGTGTTTAGAGTAACATATAAACGCTGAAATTCTTCAAAAATTGTTGAATTTATGACATTTTATTAAAGGTTTGTCCAACATTAATTACACACTGACTAGATATGTGGTAGGCAATAGAAAAATAAAGTCAGGCAATCTCGGCCTGGTGATAGGGGTGGATGCTCAGACAGAATGCAGGTAAAGGCTAATGTTAATGAGATTTACACAGGGATCCTGCTGAATGTTCTTGTCTTACCATGAACCATGTTCATATGATCATTTCTATGCCTTCAACAACAAAGGTGTTTTAATTAGCAATGGTTAACACAAACGTCTCCTTATTGTGGGTTAGACCACGTAAAGTTATGTTACTTGACAGTGGTTGTAGGCACTTCTGACCCAACTAAAAGGAATTTAAATGGGGCATTATGCGAATTGTTAAAGACGGTCCGCTGTATATAATCCCTTCCTTTGTCTAGGCCTTTTTAATTTGGCTCTGCAATAACCCCTTCTCTGAGTGAAGTCTATTTGTCTATTTGTCCGTCTCTTAAATTGGGCTGATCTTGTGAATGGCTTTCACCAAAGGATCATTGCAGCGAAGTCATAAACTCAACGCAGAAAAGACCCATAGCCTCTCCTTTCCATCTTGGATTTTGCATCTCCTGTGAAAAGGCCTCAGCTATTCTGAAGAGACAGAGAACATATAAAAGGAAAAGTCACATTGAATGGGTTGAGAGAATACACTTGCAAGGTCAGCAAGAGCAAAGTCTCAAGAGGAGAGTTAGCCAAGCTTTGGGCTCCAAGCCTCAGTCCAGCCATCCCTGCTGACACTGTGTGGAGCAGAGACAAGTCATCTGCACAGAGCTCCAACCACTCCTCCCAAGAACTGTAGACAATAACGCAGTTAATGTTTTAATCCACTACAGTACACCCTCGCTATTTTGTGGTTCGACTTGTGTGGTTTTCAAAAACATATTATTCTAAATTTTTATTGCAGATTTTTCACTATATTGCAGGCTTTTGCAGCACCATACAGTACAATTATGTTATCAAAATTATGTAATGGTATGAGTTTGGAAATTGTTTAAGAACATTAGAAATGTGTTTAAATGGGTTGGAAAGGTTTATAAGTGTGAGAAGGGTTTATAAAGCTTTAAAATACATATAAATATTGAAATAAATATAACATCACCACTTTGCTAATCTTTATTTGTCATGGGGGCATCTGGAATGTAACCTCTGCAATAAGTGAGGAGCCACTGCACTTTGTGGAATCCTTTTTTTTTTTTTTCCACATAGTAGTAGATTACTGGTAGGAGGATAATTTAGTTTGATGGCGGTAGCATATATTCATGTCATTTGCTGCCACTGCAGTATATGGCTAGGTTATTGTTTTCCCTCCATGAAGAGGACTTGATTCCAAAAATACCTTTGCCTGCTAATGCCCTGGCTCTCCCAGCACCATGACACCAATGTGCAGGGCTGGGATTGCACAGCAAGTGGAATGAATTCTTCCAAGGTTTACTTGCACAGACTCCTAACATAGTAGGCTTTATGTCAATGTCTGTTTAAAATAAAACCTACTGAAAATGTAGTATGTGTTTCAGACTTATCAGATATTGTTTTTCTTTTTATTAGATCTAACCAACATGCAATATAACATGTAATACAGTTAATGAATCAGAAATTTTGTCCTTAAACAGTACAAAATCTATATCAGAAGTAGGGAAAGCAAGTAATTTGAATAAAGATCCCATTAAAAAAAATACCACATAATTCTCTCTTTGTGACCATAGTTTCTAAATGGGACCACAATTTTAAAATATTAAGGATGTTATCAGTGATGATTCCGAAGGCAAAATAAACTACTGTCAAGACTTTGAGGGCTGGTGATATAACTCAACAGTCTAAAGTGCTGGTTAGGCAGACTTAGGCAAAAGCGCAGGTACAACAGTTCAATGATGGACACCACTCACCACATGTCACACCAACCTCACCCTGGATGGGCTGAGCTAGCCAGCCAGCCAGCCAGCCAGGCACACACACACACACACACACACACACACTCACTCACTCACACACTCACAAAAAGAACTTGGATTTCGGTTAAATATGTCTAATATTTTAGAAAGAATTAACCCTGCTATAAAAATAAAGACAAATTTTTTCCCTGAATGTCTATATCAAAAATACTATAAACTACTGTCATACAAAGAAGCAATCAAACTTCCATCACCAAAAATATGATAATATTTGAGCTGTTGATTCTGAAAAAATATTATCTTTTCTGGATGTTCTGAATTCGTATTTTTGAGATTTAAAACTGTTGTGGTTTGTTGTAATTTCTCATTGTAAAGAAATAGTCAATGGGCTTGTGAGATAGCTCAGCAGACTAAGAGCATGCTTAGGCAAGCTCAAGGACCAGGTTTGATCCTGGCACCACCTGCCACACTTGCTGTGCCCCCAGGTGGGCTGAGCCAGCCACAGAGACCAGGCATGGTGGTGCATGCCTATAATCCTAGCGCTAGGAAGGATGAAAACAGGGGCATC
>NW_004524600.1:13801532-13825608 GCF_000260255.1 Octodon degus | reverse complement strand
AGGAAGGAAGGAAGGAAGGAAGGAAGGAAGGAAGGAAGGAAGGAAGGAGGGAAGGAAGGAAGGAAGGAAGGAAAGAAAGAATCAAGATGTTACCTAATTTTGAACCTATAACTTTCTACTATCCTTTGGAATAAAAGACCTCTAAACTATCTTTCAAGCCTCCAACTCCCAGTTCATAGCTTTGAAGGTATCACTTAGCATGATTTGAACACGGAATTTTGTAGTCATTAAAAAGGCCCAAAAGACTCAAAATTGCATTTTACTACCTACTCCCTTTTATGTTTCCCTTCTTAAGAGGACTGAATGCATCCTCAGAATGTAACTGCACAGCAACTGCGTTATCACCACTCGCCAAGCCACTGAAGAGTAAGTGCTCACTGGGCCTCTCAAGGACCTCACTTAGGAGCCAGAGAGCACAACGGAAAGGCAAAGATTTTTGTCAGAGTTCACAAAAGCTTGGAACACACCCCGCCATCAATGTTGTAGAATGATACTCAAGCAGCAGTCAGGGCGTCCTGTTGGGAAGCTCCTTCTAGCAATGAGGTGAAGCGTCCGCACAGGCACAAACCCTGCTGTGACACGGTGCTCACTAGGACAGTCAGTGGCCTGAGATACTGGCAATGTGTGTTCACTGCTTTCTGCTGTAAGCAATAACTGCTGCTCTACAACCTGTCAAGGAAGACGCTGCTCCCTTCCAGCTGCAGTTATTTCTGATGAATTTACTTGGAAGTTTACAAACAAAAATAAATCAATCAACCAATAATCAGTCCTTGCTTTTTATTTTCTCTCTAATTCATAATTCTCTTTTTACCAACAATACAAACACAAGAGTCATAGACATAGACCTACAGAGAGGTAAAACCCAAGATTAATGTGTCAATAAACAAAGTTACTTTAAGATCCCAGCGATGCATTTAACCAATTCTACCTATCTATGAACATCATAAGTTATAGGCTAATTTGGCATACTCCAGTAATATCAAAGGAAAGTTTGATTTATAAATGCTATGCTCATAGCATTTAAAAAACAACTTCGTCAACAAACAAAAAAACTGTAGAAATATAAATTTAACAAATTCACATACATGTTAAGTATATTTGAAACAAATATTTATGTCTTCTTTGTAAAAGAAAGTCTTTATTTATCTTTCACATGTGCTTTGACTAACATTTTGCGCATTTTTTTAAAAGATGAGACACAATGTATTAACTGTTGTCATCTGTTATTTTGTTATGTAATTCTGTGTCATTTTTTTATTGAAACAAGATTTTTTTATATTTTCTTTATTAATATCTACTTGTATTATGTTAAAATAAAAATAATTTAAAAGACTATATCACCAGCACATGAACATCACTTAAGAGAGTTACAATGTAAAATTCTAACTTTTTTTTTTTTTTGAAAGAAAGCAGTTTACCCAGTTGCAGTGGTATAATTTCAGCACACAGTCCTCTTGTTGACTCAGTGGCTGGGAGTTTGATCCCCTGGCCTGCTGTGCTGGCCCCACCCTTGGGGCGTGCTGAGAGGGCAATTGAGACTGGGTGTGGTGGCACTTGGGAGGCTGTAAACAGGAGGATCACTACAAATTTGATCTGCATAATGAGACACTGTACACCCTATACACTCTGTCTTAAAAAAAAAATACAAAAAAAAAAAAAACCTCTTCCTGTTTCTGTTTTTCATTGTCTCCAAGACTGATCACTTTCATCAAAATTTTTCTTTCAGTATTCCTCTACACAGATACCTGTTCAACCTTACCAACATTTTCTGTTCTATTATTTATAAAAATAGACTTCCCTGAATCTATGTTTCATATTAACATAATGAAACCTACAGTGTAATGAATCTATGGGGGAAAAAAGTATATTTCCTGAATTTCCCATAATATTATATGAATGTTAAGGACAAAGACTTTGGTGGCATTTAACTGTACTGTACATAGGATTTTATATTCAAATAGAGTTTCCATCTCTTTGAAATTAAGCAAACTATTAAAGACTTTATAAACACTATTTTAGTGTTTCCTTCCCATTAAAACACAGCACCAGTGCTTCCAAACTAAGTACCACATTCCTTTAGGGATTGGCGAACGCTGAGAGCATCAGAGCATGAAATTTGTAGATATTCGTCAGAACATTTGTTGAGAGCACACAGCATACATATAAAACAGTGCAGTGGCTCATATTTTATAGAGAAGTTCCCTCATCCATTCAATTTATTTTTTCAGTAGCTATGAATTCAACAGAATTTCATAATTTAAAAGTTCACCCTTAGGTAGACCACTGGAATGCAAGGGTCATGTGTACCAGCCAATACCTTATCGGCTTTACCTCTCATCAAGGGCAATATGCCTTATACCAGCCTAGCTAAATGCAATATATACTTCTGGCAGGGTTCCTAGAAGGAGAAATGTGATGAGTAGAAAACACATGGTCTACCAATCAATCACACTCTTCAGATGAAGTTTTTCTCCTTTTTTGTGCAGATTTACATGGTTTACCTTGTGTGACACACTTGCTTTGACACCATCATTCCAGATCTTTAAACGACAAAAGACTTTCATTCATATTTTTGTTTCATTCCTTCATGTTAGAAAATGTTTCTTTCATATCATGACAAAATTTTGAAAGGATGAAATGTATATAAACTCAAAAATCTTCTAGATCTTACACATTTTCAGAAACTAAAAATTAAACCAGATGATAAACTTTGGTCAGATAAACAAGATAAATTAAGACAGCAGTAGATGAACAGAAACTGCTCCTGAACCCTGCAATGAAACCCTCCGCATTCAATTTCAACCATTGGCTTGGCTTCCAGGATGAGAAAAGTACCTCAAAACAAAAGACACCCTAATGCTAAGGGAAAGATTATATGCAATGTCGGCTGTCACATTTGTACTCTTAGAAGCTTCTATCTTATTTAACAGATGCCTTTATAGTACAGAAGCTATAATGAAAAAAAAAAAGTAAAATATGTGCTCTTCCTACTTAGCTACAATCAGAAGAAATTATTGCTTGTCCAATGTACCAAGAATTAAAACTATATTAAAAACTAAAATAATGAATTAACAAATAGGACTACACAAAAATACTTTGTTAATTAAAACTACTTTTTTTAATTCACACCTTATTCACAGAAACCTACCGGGAAATATGAAACTTATTTAATTAGTATTGGTAAAAATCTGAAACTTCTTTTGGGAGTGCCATCAGCTGGGGCCATAACTGGAAGCTCAGAAGAACCTGGGCTATTTTGTCCAGTACAAACACGTCATTCACTGAACTGGAACCGCACTCCCCACTGCCTTTCTCCCCAACTCCAAACTCTCTGTGGGATTTTCAAATAAATGTGTAAATGAAATAGGTCATTCTACCAACTTACAGTTACAAATAAATCAGAATATAGTAATACTTAACAGAAATAGATTCCCTTCCCTACAAATTAGCAGAGAGGAAAAATATCATTTCATATGAGTGTGTGCTTTGTCTTGAATCTTGAAGCAAAGCATAGGGGAATAGATTGGTTCTAGTTACTGTGAGACCATCCATCAGAATTAAGATCCTAGTACAGTAGAGCTAGAAGCCTCCTGCAGGGTCAGCAAGCCCAGACTCCCTCCTATTAATCAAAAGGAAGCCCAACATATGCCCCAGCATGCACTATGATTTGTAATTTGAAGTTGACAGAGTATAGATTTCTGAGAAACTGTGAGTAAATTACCTGAACATTTTTTGCCTTAGTATCACCATCTGTAAAATAAGGACAGAAATAATTTTCAAAGAGCTGTTGAAAAATGATCTGACATTTGTGGAAAAAAGGACATACTGATAAAGTATTGTGACAGATTAATTTGTGACTAATAACCTTAGAATAGAGAAAAAATACTTACTTAAAAGTACCAACCATATTTAGTTCAGTATTCACTAACAAAGGAACCATATTTGAAAAACTAAAAATAAAACGCAGCATAGACTATATGGAAACAGTTCCTTGATACTTTGTAATTTTGAGCAATCTCTGAGTTGCTTTTTAGTCATCTTAATGTCTCTAATTTTAGAATTTTCAGCTGAATAACAGATCTCCAGTGTTAAAAATAGAACTGAGCATTGAAGATTTGGAGGATGGTTCAAAGAATATTGATTAGTCAACAATTGGTATGTTTCTAGAAAAGAACACAGTCGTGAATCGAACAGAGCATCGCTTTAAAATGCTATCTTGATAGTTAATCAGGTTATGCAGCTTCCTTCCTCCCTCAAAAACTGCCCAAACAGTAGTTAAGTGTCCCTGGCTGGTCAGCATCAAAGCTGACAGCCTGACCCCCGAGTAATGAGAAGTGCTTCCGATTCTCTGGGGCGCCTGCCCATCTGGATAAGGAGCTTGTGTCAGACCACAATGAAAAAATTATTTTCAGATTTTGAGCTTTACTTCAGAGAGAGACTTTAGGGGCCTCATTTTAATTCTAGCCATGAGAGTGTAACAAAATGAAAAAAGAAAAAAATAAGAGCGCATGTCTCTGCATTGTGCTTCTAAAAGAGAGCTCAGAGCTGCTGCCTTCTGAGAACGCAGGCAGTGTCAGGGAACAGGCCGGAATAGGGCTGTTCTCTCTCCCTTGGGGCCTAGAAAAGGTGGTGACTGCAATAACCATCATATCGTGCTCTTCATTAACCATTAAGACCCTCTGAGATCTTAGTCCTGAAAAATGCCAGCATCAACGCAAGTAGCAGTGCTATCAGGTAACAACTTCATCTAGTTTTATCACTTATGTTGAAAGAACTCATCTTCTAGAAAGCAGTAACTCTAATTCCTGGTCTGCAAACTTAGGTTGTTAACCCTCAAGAAGAGAAGTACAACATATGCAGTTGAGTTTAACCTATCTGTCTGAATACCAAACATCATAAGCATAACAGGGAACAGGTATTTTCCATCAAGTACTGATATGTTAACCTTTAAGTCCCTACAGAGTATGATGAAAAAATTTTAAACAATAAAAATTTTTTAAATGAATAAATAATTACATATTTTTACCCAGAAATGTAGAAATCTAACCATACACGGCATTGTGGCAGGACTATCCTGTGACATTTTTTTTTTTTGACCCACTACTATTATGGACTACTGGACTATATTGGATTATTTGGCTGAATTCATGCACCTACAATATTTAAATGACAATGGGATACCCTTCTGTGACAAAACTAAACAAAAAAGGGGATACAAATGAAGGACCATTTTGTATCTGTATATTCAAAATAGTTAGGATAGATATACAGCTACATTCTCTTAATTCAATGAATAAAAGATTTGTTCTAATTGTGTTTGTGGATGGGATGTCATGTCTGCATCTTATACAATGAATAATCACTGAGACAACAATGTGTAATGAGACGACAATGTGCAATGTATTTATTATTGAAGCTGTCCTACTGATCGGTTTTGAAATTGTCTCACTGCTATTTGTTTCTCAATAAAATTATTTTTAAAAAAAAGAAAAGAAAGCAGGTAACTACAAGACTCCTCCTCATGCCTCACTGATGAAAAAAGGTAATATGCACATACTTTGATACATGGTATCAGTATTTTCCTTTCTATGTAAATTTCCTTATTTGATCAAATAGAGGAAAGTTAGCTACAATGTGTTTGATTCCAAGATGTCCAGACTAATGATTTGTCTTTACTGATTTATATCCCAAAAATATTATCACTGAGCAAAATCTGCCACTTAATTTTCTATCAACACATGCATATGGCTGGTCATTCACTACCCTTTACCCAGGGGAGACAACATTGATCAATCACAGTACATACCTCATCTCAGAGTCTCTTTATTTCTCCCTACTCTGCCACTGTTCTTTACACAGTACTCTTGTTAACTTTTAAAAAAGTTTTCCCCACATTTTTCAGGATAATCATTGTGTTATCTCCAAAGGGGGTTTAGAAAGAAAAAGTAATGTGTACCTCAGCAAGGCCCCTTACCCTGTGGGTACTTGAGTCAGGGGAAATCTAATCAGTGTTTTATGTTCTTTAGAAATTTCTTCTACTTGTTGACTTTGGACAAAATGTCCCTTTGTATCAGTTTTCTACAGTTTCCATAACAAACTATCAGAAAATAGATGGCTTAACTATTAGGAATCTATGTCTTTATGTCCAGAGGCTATAAGTCCAAAACCAAGTGTGACACTGACTACTGCTGATGCCTGTTTTCTTAGCTTGTGGAAGGCCCCATTTTCCTTGTTCTTCACAGTATCATAGTACCTCTGCATGCACAAATTTCCTTTGCTCGTAGGGAAAGCAGCCATCGTGGATAGGATGCAGCCCAATGTCTTCATTTCAAAGTTGTTATTTCTTTGTAGATCTTATCTCCAAATAGTCAGTCACAACCTGAGATATTGAAATTTAAGACTCCAACATACAAGTTGGACTAGAAAGAACAAAACTCAGCAGGAAACACCCATGTTACTTAAAATTGAACTATTTCTCAAGCATAAGCCAAAATTTACATGATATTATGTAACAATATACAGATATTGATGAGGTTTGAGTGCTTCAGCAGGTGCATCCGCATGATATGGTGTCAATGATAAATTGTCTATTTAAATATTTATGATATTCTTTTCTTTTTATGATAGTGCAAGATGATGTCAAGGTTTGCAGTACCTTTGCTAGCTGATTCAGATTTCTATGTGGCAATGACCTTTGAGCTTGAAGTTTCTGCCTCTAAAGCTTCTCTTTTCCTGCTCTTCTCAGCTTTCCATGTATCCAGTTTCAGGATAATTGACACTATCACAGACCGATCTTCTTTCATCCTGGTTCTTTTGTCATTTTGATCTTATGTTTTGAAACTGATCACTGATACTAGTAATCTCCCTTCTTAAAAGTCATTGCTCAGCAAGAAAAGTCCTGCAGAGATATAAAATATTATTTCTTGAGAACATAGCCTAAGCACCTGCATCATTTCAATGAAAAAGTCAAATTCCTCTTGACCACAGAAGTATACATATTCCCAATGAAAAGCAACAGAAAAGCCTATAATATAACTGTTAATGGAATTTTTCTATATCCAATTTTAAATACCTCCTCTGAGTTTCATGAGAAGTTAAAATTAAAATTTTCCCCAAAGGTTGGTAAACTGCTGTTACAGGAGAGATAAAGATGGCACCTAATAACTTGCAAACTAGTGACAAATCAAGGGTGTCGTAAGTAGAACTACAGGATAGATATTGCCAAGTCTTACGGGGTATTAAAGTATATAGCAATGTAAAGAAGATGCCTGCTCCCTAATTCTCATTTAACAAATAATTCTCTAAACATAGAAAATTGAAACACATCAATGACCTAGCAACGTGAAGTAAAAATTAATTAAATACGGCAATGACACCTAAAGCCAACCTCGAATTTAGACAGTCAGCCAAAAATGCCATGACAGGCAAACAAAGCATACTTTATGAAACTGTTGTTTCTTTTTTGTTCTTTTTTTTTTTTTTTGGTATGGGGGGATTGAGAACTCCGCACTTGAGCTTGCTACGCAGACACTTATGCAGCTGAACTATCTCCCCAGCCCTGGTTTTTTGTTTCTTACAAATAATTCTCCATGTACTGAGCCAACTCAGTAGCAGTTGATACACAAATACTATGCTGATGCTTCAAACTGCTGCATAGATACAAGGCATTTAATTTTAACAACCACTTATTATATTTAAGAAAATCAATTCACTTGTTATTCTTATTTTATTTTTTTTTCTTAACAGATATTTGTTGAAAGCTCATTTTTCATTAACGAAGGATTTCCTATCCTTTCCTACCATTGATATCCAATACACACAAATGTACTAGAATGAGTGTTTATCCGGAAACAAAATGCAGTCTTTCCCTGAGTCACCTTGTACTTGTGCTGACAGATTGACTCACAGTCAGACTTGATGCTTGATGGTTTTGTTGGCCAGACTTCCACCTGCATGACTGTTTGGGGTCTAAGAATATCTCTGTCTTGGCCAACATTCTGTTTCAGCACAGCTTTACTCGTTCAATGCCCTTCATTTAACCTTGATACAGAAAGAAGCCAATCCTAGGCATTTTGCCTCTTACCAAATAATATTTGATTAAATATGTGCATACATGTCTGTGTGTGTCCAACTGGAGTAGCCGAGGAGCAACGCCAAGAGGGAAAGTTGCTATACAAGTTGGAACAGCAAGTGTCTTTGACTTATTGATGTGATTATTCTAATTGCTCATCGACTTGATGGGAGGTTGCAGGAAGCTGTTTTGAAGTAATCAAGCTGAGATGGGCCTTCTATTTATAATAGTTTTGAAAATTCTTATCCCCAGAAAACTTAATTGTACTTTTCTTCTTCACAAAATAGATTCATTCTTCCTTCTCTCCATTTCCCTTGCTTACATCTAATAACAAATATTAGAGAGGCTCACAATTTTTGCATGAATAGGAGGAACTCATTCTTGACTTTACAGAGCTGAGTACAAAGTGCTCAATATTCACTACAAAGTAGGAAGAACAATACAAATGTTGTTTTATAAATAACATCTATTTAAGTGATCTCTTATAGAAGATAATTTTTTTATGAATATCATTCATATGACAGGAAGCCTGAGCAATAAAAGAAAAGGCAATGATGGTTTTTCCTTTAGATTTGGATCCTTCTTGCACAGTCAAAATTTTATTATTAGCCTTATTGTATTACTAAATACCATACAGTCAGCTGACTTAAGTGCTGCTTGCCCCTTTGTATGCATTTTTCTTTCTTATAACACCCTGATAAACGAAGGCTGCTCTGTGATCTGTGGAGAGCACATAAGCAATCACTCAACTCCACAACTCCAGCTGTATTACTTCTGGATGTTATAAATCTTAGGTTTCTCTTGGCCAAAGTTTATCAATCAGCATAAATTGGGTGTACATATTGGTATTTATTCTAAAACTGTGGTAACAACTCAGCATCTAGCATCAGAAACATCTACAGCATAAAATTAACACAAAATTGTGTGGTGACTTTTCTTTTCCATACATTCTATTTGGGAAATTGGGAACATGTTCTGATTTCTGCCTGTTGTCTGTTCTTCTCTACCTTTAGTTTCTCTCTAAAACTAAGGACTAAAAATACTGTGAAACCATTTTAAGAAATGCCTAATGCATGTAGCTTTAAGTTCATAAATTAGATCTAATAAATTACTTAAAATGAGCCAGAGACTATTAAATATTGCAAGCTTGAAATACCAAAAAGATGCATAGTCTAACCAGTTGATTTTGCAGAACAGGAAATTGTTATTAAATAAATTAAATTGCTTACTTAACAGAATTGCAATACTCATGTATAAATTGATTGTATATACAACAAATAATTCTATTTTAAAATTTTCACTTCAATTTTGTGCTCAAGGAAAAACTCAGCATGAGGCAATCACTTTCCAAGCATAATGCAATCATTTTTATTCATATAAGATTTTGCACACATGGATAGTTTTATCTTCCTAACCATTTCTCAACTATATTTTGTTTTGTACATGTATGAAGCTGTACACACATAGAGTTTAGTTCTCTACTGTGATGTTTGAATGACTATCCTAGGTAGAGATCCAAGAACAAAACTGTATCTCAAATATTTTCAATATCTGAACCTGAGAAACTTTATAAAGAACTCATTTTAATTACATTAGGAAAGAGCTTTTCCAAAATACATACTTAAACATCTTAATAAACCTTGAATTTAAGTTTTTTGTTTTTTGGGTTTTTTGCTTTTTTTTTTTTTTTTTTTTTTGTTTTGTTTTGTTTTGTTTTGTTTTGCAGAACTAGGGATTGAACTCAGGCCCTTGGGCTTGCATAAACCTTGAATTTATATAAGACTTATATAAGGAGACAATCCCAGAATTAAACACAGTTTTAGAAAAAAAAAATGGAAAGGTAAATAAAGAGTGAAAATAGTATCTACAATGAGTAATTTAGGCTGGAATTAGGGAGAAATGTCAATTTCTCCTGAATAAGTCTTTCAGCTTTCTCAAAAGGAGACCCACTCTTCCCATAAGGATTAAGTTAACTACTTAACAATTCTTTCTTTGCAGCCATTTCCAAATACATTTAATGAAGAGTTGACAGGTTAACACTAGAATCTTCAACAACTGTATAGGATGGAAAAAGAAATATTAACAGCTTGTCCATTGAACAAAATATTTGCTAAATGTTCCTTAAGACAAAACAATGCAAACACTACAGGTAGGTATAGTAAAGACCTATGAGACCTCTTCAACTTAAACATAATTATTTTGATACCCTGGTCTTCAACTACTGACTTAGCACATTTTTAGTATCATTTATACAAAAAAAAAAAAAAGCAGATGTGGTAACACATGCTTGTAATCTAGCTAGAGACAGGAGAATAGCAAATTTGAGTCCACTGTGGGCAACCTAGTGACTTAATAAGACTGTGTCTAAAAGTAAAAAATAAAATAAAACAGTATATGAAATATAACTTAGTATAAAGACTCTGTTTTTAATACCCAGTAGTGAAAAAAATTTAAGTTTGAGAATCTCAATTGTACCACACATAAAAAAGCATACTTTGGTCTATTTCAGAGCCTTCAGGTGTGGTAGTTGATTCTCAAAATCACTACATATCGAAGTATCTGAATATAATAATATGTATTAGTTCAACAATTACTCTCCACATAGTTCTGTGGAATTTTCCCCAAATGGCACTCCTACAACATGGTGAGAGGCTTTTTATCTATACACAAGAGGGACAGAAGAATAAAAATCATGTACATGACTTTTTACGTTTATGTCTGAATACTTTTTAAAATAATTCCCAAGGTACCCTGGGGAGAAATCCTCACAGAAGAAATATCCAGTACTTATGACTTAGTGGATTCATTGATCTATTTCTTCCTCTTTCCTTCTAACAGTTGTGGATCATACAGTGACTCCTATAGCTACTGCACTGTAGTAGCCAACTGAGGAAATATATTCTCACTCTCGGACAGTGTTTTCTGCTAACATGGCACACTTATCAAAGCCTTTAAGTGTTTCAGTGATAGGCATGAGATAAAGATATAGCTAAGTAGATAAAGAACTGACAAAAATGGCACATTATTTGGAGATAAATGTAACCTCCCCATGACTCATAAGATTCATCCTTGACATCGTTTAAAAAATGTTTCTATACTAAGAAGACTGTATTATTAAATCCGATTATGAAATAGAATTTTATCATTCTTGAAAGTTCTAATTGGATAGTGAGATTATCTAATTGCTGAGTAACAATAATAATACGGCATGATTCAAATCTGTAAGAAGACTGATTAAATTATTGTCAAAATCAAAGACTCTTTTTTGTGTTATGAAGGATTTGAGGATGCATTGTAAATAACTGGAAAGAGCACATAAAACTAAAGTAGCAATCAAAACCAGTGGAGTATAATTTCTCAAATGCTTACTAAAACTATTATAAACTGAATATGAAAATCATAATGCCCATTTTCTCTAAAGAAAAGTTTACAGATCCTATAAACATGACACCTATGAAGAATAAAAATATTAAAATAAAACTCTTGACTCCTGAATCATGATGAGTGAATTTGAACTGTGTATTTTATTTTGCAGGGTCCATTCCATATGTTGGCAGGCCAGACCCGTCAAGTCCATTGGCAGCCTCTCGTGCTGTGCTTATCCTCGGTGTGACACACACCAGGCAGGCGTGTGATGTACGAAAGCCAGAAAAATTTCCACTGCGTGTCATTATCGTGAGAGAGGCAGAGCCGGGCCACTGCTGCCAGTCCGTGGTGATGTTAGCTGGCCTTCTGGAATAGTAGCAGAGAAAAGTCAGTCAACATATTTTACCCTTCAGAGTTATTCAGGCGCATTCTGATCTCACCACATGGTCTGATAAGAGCGGAGTACAACTTGGCATCATACAGTTGTTTCCAAACAACCAATAGGGGTTGAGGCAAAAGGGTACTTTTTTTGTTTGCTTTTAAGATACAATCAGTGCCTTTCAAGGCTAAGACTTCAAACAATTTTTCCATTGCATAAAACACAAATAGCTACCCTTTATGTATGTAAACATAGCAGAGTAATGAAAAAGAAAAGAAAGAAAAATTAACATAATCCAAGGGAATGAAACTCAGGTTCTCAGGCCAAAGCACAGTGTGAACTTGAGATTATGCAGTTGATTTAATGCTAATTCAACTCAAACTAGTTCTGTGTTTCACTTACAATCTCTTTTTTTTTCTCCTTTGTGCTTGTTGTTTGTCACGAGATCTGATCTATTTGTAGGTCGAATTCAAAGGACAGGGAAAAAGCTGCCATAACCTGAGTCCAAGAGATTGCACTAAATTTGAGAGTGAGAGCAATAATTCTATAGCTTCTTAGTTGGGAATGGGCTCAGCTTCAAGAAATAAAAATAGAAGTGTCTGAATGTACCTAAAAAGCTCAGCCACATGGAATTAAAATGCCAATGCCTTTCAGCCTTCTTCATTTTAGTCACTGGAATTCCAAAGTTAACAAATTAGAAAGCTCCTCTAGTCAAGCATCTCTTTTCTGTAGCCCTTCACTTGAGGTTGCATTGATCCAAATTGAATGTGAATTCCGCAGTTCCAACCTGGCTGTTGTCATTCCTTTAAAAAAAATTATCAAGTTTCAGACAGCAACGAACAAAAAATATATTCCTACAGGGTACTGAAACTCTAAAAGAGTAACAGCCTAGTGGATGATGATCTTTATGGTTCTAACATAGACTTATTGTGACTTTATCTTCTAAATAAATACAACATATTAAATGGAGATAAAAATTTTTCGTAATATTTTATGAATCTGTGTTTCTAATTTGCCTGAGGGCCATGCATAATATATGTTCACTATCACATATTCAAAGTAGAGGAATTGGAAACACAAAACAGATTTAGGAAACTCATGTCCACCACTTGCATGAGATGATAATTTAGAGTATCTTTTAATGACTACATACATTGTTTGATGAATGCTTCCATATTTTATCTCCATCTTCTGTACAATAGATCTATCTTCATGTTCTGAGGAACACTCAGTGTCTCTCTCCTTCCACTGTTTATTGATCTTTGGCTTGAGTGGAATCTCTTTGAAATTAAGGGCAGTTTTTTTGTTTAAAAAGAGGTACTCAGGGAGCAGTGAGGAATAAGAATCTGACCCAGGGCATTTTAAACTCATGTTTATCTAACATTCATCATTTTCTCCTCGAACATCTGAATATAGTTTCCAAAACCACAAGCCTCACAAGTGTTTAGATCCCAGACTTGTAAACAGGTTTGATTTCCTTTTATGGAGCGTCTTCCTTCCTCGTCCGTTATTGCATTCAGCTGGCCCTAATTCTTTTCCATGTACTTAAAGAAATGAAATATTCTGTCTGAATTAAGAGTAATCATGTGTTAGAGAGAATCAATCCTGAGACAACAGAAAAGTGAATTGTTCTCAATGAATCTGTGTACAGTGACTGAGCAATGAGGGTTTAGATGAATACATAAAAAGACCAGTAATTTTACTGAATTATATTGTTCAATTTCAATTGTGTCTGTTAATGTAAACAGCTCAGTGATTGATGTATTATCGGATATTCGTAGCATGTGTCTGTAATGAATATGTTTATGAATGACCCTCTGAGAGTAAATCAATACTGGAATGATATCACTGTTGATTTGGAGTTTAAATGATTGCAAATCAAATGTTAAAAGGTCCAGAGTTTAACCCTGAGTGCTTTAAAAGTTAAGAAGGAAAATAAAAGTACCCAAAAACAAAATAACCACAGATTTATGGAAGAAAAACAACCTGAAAACCTCGTTATAACCTTGTTTTGTACCTGAGGTCATTATTTGAAGTGCCCACTAGATAGAACATTACCATAACATCCTCATGACATAATCAAATACACAAGTGTCTTAAACCAATTATACATTTCTTTTAAAATTAGGCCATTATTAACTGTCAGGCAAAACCACTTATTATTCTACCCAATAGATCAATTATCTCTGTGAAAGTATTGTTTCCCATAACCTGCTGACTGCGTGTTCTCCCGAGCTTCACAGATGCCCAGGTATCCAAACTGATTGAGAAGTCAAGGCAACATCTTCTCTGTAACTACTGCCGAATC
This sequence comes from Octodon degus, assembly GCF_000260255.1. Lineage (NCBI taxonomy): Eukaryota > Metazoa > Chordata > Mammalia > Rodentia > Octodontidae > Octodon > Octodon degus. The sequence continues at coordinate 13,811,484 of NW_004524600.1, read as the reverse complement.
TCTCTCTTCTTCATCCTTTCATCTTTTACAAACTTCATGCTCTCCCTCAGATTGCTTTGTATTCTAAATACCTGTGACTTGCTGCAAGACCCTAATACCTCTGACGTAGGTGTCGTCCACCACCCACGGAATGGATACTCAGAAGCCTCATACACAAACGTGATGCTGCCATCATTTCCAACTAGAAAACTTGGGAAACTCAAGTTGGCCTGTTAATACAGCTCAGTTTGTCCAACTAACGCCTCTGTGATGAGGCGATCAGATGTGATCTTTCGTTGACGCCTCTTCTTTCTTACATTTTCCAATCTTTTTTTTTTTTTCTTGGATTTTAGGAAAGGGTCTATAGAGTGTTCAGGGGTCTCAGTATTTATCAGATTCATAGTGATCTGCCTGTCATGGGATTACAGGCACACACCACCATGCCCAGTCTTCATCTTCCAATCTTATCTTTTCTCAGATCCTATAGTTCAACATTTTTCTTACTGTACACTGACATATTCAGAAAGATTATGCAGTCATGTGTCCACAACAAGGACACATGTAAATTATTGTTTCAAGAATTATTTTTCAAACTGATTTCCATCTTAGGTGTACAAGTACTTGCTATCCACCAATAAACATTTTTTTTTTTCTTAAACAAGATCTTCCTGACTCCTCTGGCTTCATGAATTTGCAGAATTCTCCTAATTGGCTTAAAACTCAGAGTTTTCTTTTCTATGTCCTGTCTCTTATCAATTTCCTCTCATCAACTTAATTTGACAATTTGCTCCACACTTTGTAAAGTGTTTCCATTTAATTGTAATAAGTGTGTGAACTATATGGAAAGGCTAGCCTGAGAACTTAGCAACTACTATCTAAATGGTACATCAGGAGGACGAGTCATGTCTGTCAGAAATGTGAACGCTTATCCCCCTTCTCAGACAACTGAATGAGAATCTGGATTTTAACAATGTTTGTGGACATACAGTATGTGATAATATCTTAAGAATTGTTCAGAAGAAGTAATAGATTTGCTAACAATAGGCAGTCAGTGGTAGAACCAAAATTAAACAAAAATTTTCTCACCCCAGGTTCCCCAGCCCAAATGAGGTATTATTAAAAATGAGGTTCTCAGGGCTGGGGAGATGACTCAGTAGAATAGGTGCTTGCCTGGTAAGTGCAAGGGCCTGAGTTCAATCCCCGTTTCCACAAAAAATAAAATAAAATAAAATAAAATAAAATAAAATAAAATAAAATAAAATAAAATAAAATAAAATAAAATAAAATAAAATGTGGTTCTCAGAGCAGCGGCACAAACATCACTCAGGAAATTCCTCAAAATTCAAAGTCTTGGGTGATGCTTCACATGTCTAAATCAGAATCTTGAGATGAGGTCATGGAATTGATGTGCTTGCAGGTTTTCCAGGTAATTCTCACACATGTCTAAGTTTGAGAAGAATTACATATATAACATTTATCTCCTAAGTTCAATTAGATGTCAGTTTGCTTGTTATTATTCCTTCCTCTCTATGTCCTCCACCACATCCCATATCTAACTCTCTATTACCTATTACCTTCTTTTGTATATAAACCCACTAGTTCTCTCTCTCTCTCTCTCTCTCTCTCTCTCTCTCTCTCTCTCTCCCTCTTGTGCCCCCCTCTCTTTCATATTCTGTATTCATTCATTCACTCAATAAATGTCTCAATGTTTCAGAGAATGAATTTATTACACAAATTTCAGTGGCTCCCCACAGCTCCCTAGATAAGGCAATTATCTCCATATACCCTTAAGAGACCACCAGTGTTTCCTCAAACTTTCATTCATTATGTCTCTCACCACTGTTCTGCATTAGCCTTTACTTCAGATAAAAGGCCAAGAGGAAAATTCCAAGAAAATCCTCTAAAACAAAAGAAGACATATCTCTGGGGGAGATTCTATTTTCAGCAATGAGATTGAAGCTGTTATTGCATAAAGATCTTTACAAGGCTCACACTCCATAAGCCCTTCCTGCCCAGAGCCAAATTTTGTATTACCCAGTGTTTGAGTTTGACTCTACTGGCAGAAAACCAAGACAGAATATGTTGGGAAGAAATGTGGACAAGGACAGTTTTTTACAGCATGGAGAGAGGTCTTTGGTTGACAATTTTGGGGTATGATGATTTCCATAAAGCTACTTGATGAAGAACCAGAAGTGTTTTGTTTTGTTTTTTTAAATAAAACACTATAGGTAAAAGAAACACTACAGGTGAGGTCTACATTTTTGAGTTGCTAAGTGTAGGAATGTCATAAGATTTAAAAACCTTCAAGTGATCCCTCATCTTATTATAAATCTCATAAATGGGTTCCACTGCTATTAAACCCTGTACATTTAATCCACTGTCTTATGCTGCTTCCTAATGGCAACTTGACACTACACCAATGATTCTCAATCTTTGATATACCCTAACATTGCCAGTAGAGCATTAAGAAAAATCCATACTTGATGTACATATCCAGACACTTTATTTAATTGTTCTGTAGTGAGAATCAGTCAATTTTTTTATTAATTGTTTAACTTCACCAAATACTTCTAAGTGTAATCAATGTTGAATCAATGTTGAAAACAATGACACTATGCTATGATTCTTCTATTACAGCATCATGTAAAAGAACAGACTAAAGCCATAGACCAGGAATAGGGCCCGTGATTCTTCTTTGCACACAAACCAGAGGGAATTCCCCCTCTAAATGTCACTCCTTATGTCTCACATACAGTAATTCAACAATACCTGAGTTCCTATCTGCCAGTCATGGTATAGTGTCAGAAGAAACTATAAGTGATCACAATTTTTAAAAGTCCAAACAGAATAAATGAAACTTTTCAAAAGCAAGAAGTTAGTACTGGTATATGGCCTCTAAAATGTACAGATTCATAGTTGTGTTGGAAATGTACAAGGCAAAGGAAGAGAAGTACAGAATAACACAGGAATTATGCAACGCACAAGAAAGAGAAGTGGATGTGCTGTGTATCTGAGTGTCTATGACCTCATCTTAGACCAAGATGATGAAAGCAGCAATACAGCAGCACTTTGGAGTGTCAGTGTCAGCATGCTTCTAACAGTGCCTTGTAAACAGAAAGGTATTTATTATTCCCATAAATTGGCTCTTTTTATTGAAATCCTAATAAAATTTCCAAAAGATTAACTTTGCATTTATGGGTAATTCCTCACAAATATGTTCTGCAAATATTTCTTGCCACTTAACAGCTTTGTGAATGTAGAATCATTTTGAAATAGTAGAGAAAAATCAATAGTGGCAAAGCTAGTATAGTTTTTCCTATAATAGTTTCATAACTAAATGCTTGGATGAAATATTCAGATCTTTAAGTATATGAGTTTCAGATGAGATCGTTACACTTTTCAGAGATGCTATAATAAGTTCAAAGCAGTAAGGGGCGGGCATGAAATATGCAAAGCTCTACAAAATAGACAGTTACTGAATGCATGCTTATGAGGGGCTCATCCCACCCAACTCAAGGCACATGTATCCTATTAAGAGAAGCCCTTTGCAAGTGGTTTCTTTACATCTCGGTTGAATTAAGAATAAAGAGATTACCATCATATCCATCAAAAACCAGGATGCTTTTCGTTTTATAGATCATACAGATTTCATGTGATGATGTCATCCACATTTAGATGAGAAATTCCCTAACACAAATTTTATCCCAGTAGTGGGATTCATTCATTTCTCCTTTCTCTAGCCTTAGGAGGAATACCATGGCCATCAATACAACCAACAACAGATTTTCAAGAAAATATTTATAAATACTCACATTTTAGTAAAAGTTAACTCTGGCTGTTCATACAAATTTCTAAATTTTATTAATTTTTCTCATTCTTCTACACACTTTATCATATAGGAACCGCTTTTCTTCTAAGATAAACGTTGGCTTTAGCTCATCAAAAAAAAATATTAGCTTCTTATGTCTATCAGAATTTGCATAAAACTCAACTGAGTATTTCTGTTTGCTGTTTTACAATTTCCACTGAGAGCATTTGGGTGCTTTTTAAGATTTTCATGCATAGTCTTTACATTTTTATGAAATCAATATCCTTCTGTGTGCTTTTAAAAAATGCTGACAAGTGTGCCATTGTATCCTTTAACACAGTCTCAAAATAAGCAAACACTAATACCTAAAAAGTTAAAAAGAAAAAAGAAACAAATATCTCTGAAGGAGACAGGTGGCAATCAAAGTCATGCATATTACTGTTTCATGACGAGTTTGAGAGGCACAATATTTATGAGCAAGGACCATATTTTTTTCTGCTGATCAAATTCAAATATTCTAGACACTTAGAATTATAAACATTTGCTTCTCTACCTGCCAGGGGGCAAATACAGGCAGCAGTTAGAGAATAATTAGCAGAAATATGACAACAGGGAATAACATCAAATATTATTAGTTAAAATGGCAGAAATGCAGAATGTGAAAATTCAATGTACAATCTGCAAGGTATAAAGTAGAAAAGATTTTCACAAAGATTCCAATGTATGTCACATCTATTGTACCTTTGTAGGATGCAATAAATGACCTTTTTCCTGTGATAGTGATTCATGATAGGTCCACAATGTGATCTTTAACTCCACTCAACAACAAATGATTGAAAATAATGAGTTCCGGGTTGCTTCCTTGAGGATGGAAAGTCAGAGTTGGTAGTTGCTTATTGCCTTCCTCCTACCAATAAGCAGGCAACATGGAAGAGAGCAAAGCCAACTGGTAGGCTTTGTCACACAACACAAGTTAAAGCTAATGAAAACAGCAAGTTCAATACAATCCTCACCAGCCAATTTTCTATGAACTAGGTAGTGATCTTGCCATAGTGTCACATCTGCTCTGGGGAGAATTTCCAGTTTCTTCTGCTTTCAGTCTCCAACTGATAAAACCAACATTTCAAATACAACCATCCCCTTCTGCCTTTGTAAGCCAGTTTTCCTCCACTGAGAATGGCAGCTGCCAATTTTTCCTGGCTGGACTTCTCTGTCTGCGTGCTATTTCAGCTTTCTCTTTACAACATGAACATTTTCTTATCAGCATCTCTGCACCTATGCAGTGCAAGACAGGATTTCACATAAGCCTCCTGTACGAGGGAAAAAGGAAAAAGTTCAGTTCAAGGGGGAGAAAGACCACCTTTACTGACCAGAAATTACTCATTCTCTGATTGTTACCATCCGATATTCGAAGGTATTCTAAAGTACTAACCATGGTTGCGGTTGCCTTGAGTTTACTCTTTCATTAAGTTATGCTCATTATCATATAGTCCAGAATAGCACTAATCAGATGAGAAAACATAGATGAATTTATAAGTACTGCCTGCAGTTTAGTCTAATTAATAACTAATTTCCTACATCTAAACATGAAAGTAAGAGCAGAGTCTTTTTCTATAACTTGATGGCACATACTTATAGGAAGTATAGATTTAAAAAATATACTTGTACTTCCTACCACTTCTTGTCCCCACGTGCAGGAGGGAGAAGATCCACCTTCTAGTCTGATACTAGGTAGGTAACCTGGATCCTTCCCAAAGAAACATTCTCAGTAAAATTTTCATGAAGAATAGAAATGATTCTAAAATAGGTGCAAATCAAATGGCTTTTGTATTAAACTCTTCCACAAAACATTCCTATGTCTATCTATCACTCCAAATTTATTTGAATTGAGTCCTGAATTTGAAATGGGTCCACTAAGGAATATTTAACTAATATCAAATAACTGATAAACAAATAATTGCAAAAAAAGTTACATTGCCATTAATACTTCTCAAAATCCATCCCAACTCTCTTCAAATGCACCTATCCCATTGCCTTATCACTTCTGTAGCAGCCCTGGAAGTCCTCTTTCCTGAGTGTCTTGTTTGTGCCATCTTGGCTTCAATAGGGTCTTGAGTCAATTCAAAATGTTTACAGCAATTTTTGTCTAATACAGACATTATGGTGTATCCTCATTCACCTTAGCCACCAAATCTGGAGCTGTGCAATTTCTAGTTCTCACCCAAAGTCAAAATGACCATGTACTAAATATTTTAAATCCTATCAGGACACCAAGGAAGCCATGGCGTTGCTAATGATACTCAAAAAGAAAAATTAAAAATGACTTCTTGAACTGCTTCAGAATGTAGCTAAGATGCAAAAATGACAGATGTATTTAAGTGAGCAAGATTAATTGGATGGGAATTATTAGCAATGCGTATGCACTCTTTTTTTAACTTAGTATAGGTTCTAAAGGGTCTCACTACATAGATCAGTCTCATAGTGATTCTCCTGCTTTTAGCCTAACGAACAATGGGGTTACAGGCACGGACCACCACACCCAGTCTCAATCACCACCTCAGCACGCCCCAGGGACAGGGCCAGCACAGCACGCAGGGGAACGAACTTACAGACAGAGCCTTTGCTATGAACTTCAAGGTGACCTTGAACTCATTATGCAGCATACACTGGCCTAGAACTCATGGTGATCCTTCTGCTTCATACCCCTGAATGCTGGGATTCCAGGCATTTACCACTACAACTGTTTGTAATAATTTCAAAAAGGAAATATTCATTTTATTTTCAGATTGCACCTCATAGCTCAATTTTAATTACTTTGAAAGAGAAGACTACAAACTATGTATCTTTATAAAGAAAGGTAGTAACTTCATAATCCACTAGTAAAGAATTTATTTCCAGCAATTAGATGGATACTTATTCTGACAAATACAATTTCAACCCATATTACTGGACCATTGAGTAGAATTATAGGATCAGCCTAAAAAAAATAAAAAAAAAAAACCACACACACTAATGGAATTTTTTCACTAGTCTAAGCAGATTTTCTGGTTTTAGAATTCCTTAAGTCATGGTTTTTGGTCTCTTAATATCATGATTTAGCAACTGAATTAAATTGCCCCAGGACTTTATGTTCTCTTTTGTCAAGCTCCAAATCTAGAAATAGTTCCACTACACCAAGTTTAGGCTTCACCCAAAGTGTGATTCCCACAGGGGCTATGCAGTGTGCAGAGGCCCTAAGCCTGGAGCATACTCTATTAGTTAACATCTTAAGCCACAGAGTGCCCAGTTCTTTTCTTTTCTATCACCTATACCTGGACTTTGATTTTACTGCAGGAACACTATCTTGTGTGTCCCTCCCTACATGGCTCTCTTTTTGACCCACTAGTGCTACTAACTTAATAACCACTGTCAACTACTGTCAGCTACTGTCAACAAATGCTTAAGTGTAGGTATCTATCAATCAATCAGTGCAGATGCACTGAAGATTTAACTCCTTGACATAATTCCTCTCCCGACGAGGGCAGGTAATTACAAAGGCAAATTAGTAGCTAACAATTTGAACTCCTATATACTACCAAGGAACCATTTTGAATGAAAGGCCTTCTGTCTGGAATAGCAATATAAAAGTTAAATCCATGTCATCATTAAGTATTTAATTATCCATTCCTAGCTACTCATTTAGGGAGTTGCTAATCCTACTGATTATATTACAATTAGAAAAGAGTTCAGAAGTCATAGAAGGACATGGGGAGAAATTGGGGTTTAAAAAGTAACTAACATTTGTGCGAACCACACAAACCCCTGAGCCCTATTAAAATCACCGATAAGTAATCTTGGAAAAACATTCTCTGGTAATGGCTAACCAGGCTCTTGCAGCAAAGCAAATTGTTTTTTTCTTGGCAAATATCCCACAAGCAATAGGCAGCAAGAAATTGTTTGTTCTACACAGACAAGTTCTTGTGTATGTCTGCAATCTGACTGCCAAATTGGGTTCTATCTCAGAAGCCACTTTAACTACAAAGAAAATTGCCACAGACTTAGCAAGACACTTAGTTGATCCTTAGCACGATCACTGTGTCCATCACAACAACTCTTGTGTGTTACCACGACCAGTATAGAAAAGCACTCTGTCCCCTTAGCTAAAGATTCTTACACGTGTTCTTCCCTTTTATACTGGCAAGAATTTTTGTTTTGTCATGGGCATCTGGTTAGCACACAACACACAGAAGCTATAGTGCTTGTCCTTTAGTAATGTATTCATGAAGTAATTTAAACTAAAAATACATTAGTAGCGAAAAGAAAGGCAGAAGAAATGTGCAAGGCAGCATTATGTTGGCTCACTGGAAGTCTTAACATGGCCCAGCCAGCTAGGTTATGCTCAAATCCCTGAAGACCAAGAACTAAAACCAATGTTTTGAACAACAGAAAAAAATATTGTTGAATCATTGGAATCTAATTTGGTAATTTTCAGGAAAATGCATGGTAACTTTCAGGAGAGATTATGCACATACATAAGGAAAGTTCTAGAAATGTTCCTGAATAGCTAATGGATAGGTGCCTGACTTTCATGCACTGTTACACACACACACACACACACACACACACACACACACACACACACACACACACACATTTTGCCTGAAGTATATATTATAAGTTTTTAAAGCACACTGGCCAGCTGATGTGACTTTGTTGTTTAATGACAGATAAAAAGTGGCTTCAGGAAGATATAAATAGCTAAATTTCAGAATTTTTAGTTTTTTACATAATTTGTATCTTACAGTTGGTGCCTTTACTTGCTTCATTAAAAAAAAAAAAAAAAAAAAGGAGTGAAGAAACAGCAAGTAAAGGCAGGATCAGGGCTAGAAAGGAAGGCAGAAGGACTCCCAGGGTGTGAGCAGCTCCTTAATTCCACGGGCTTCGTGGGTGACCATCCAGGCAGGATGGGCATGCAGAAGCTGACAGTTGGCATCAAATGACTGTTTTCTCCTGACACCCATCAAAGCACTCTTTTCCATCACTTATGTATTGCTCTGCTTTTTCTACGTCAGAAATCATACCCAAGTAAGAGTTTTCTAGAAAACATTCATTCATTAATTTATGCTATGAAACAGAAGTTTAAAAATGCCAGCCAAATAGCTCAGTGGATTAAAGTGACTGCAAGCAGGTGTAGGGGCCAGGAGTTTGATCCCCGGGCCTGCCATGCCAGCCCTGCCCCCTGGGCATGCTGAGACTGCAATTGAGATGGGGCGTTGTGGTGCGCACCTGTAATCTCAGCTTTTGGGAGGCTTTAAACAGGCAGATCACCATGAGTCCGATCTAGTAGTGAGACCCTGAACACCCTGTAGACCCTTCCCTAAAAAATACAAAATAAATAGATAAATAAATATTTAAAAAATTTCATTGTGAACCAATTATCTTTACATTAGAAATTTAGGATGGAAATTCCTCATATTTAATGCCTTGATCATATAGAATTTCTAAATATTTCTGCTATACAGAGTGATATTTTCTAGAACAAGTCACCACCATCTCAGCCCTTCATATGAGAAGTTTGTAAATTGAATTGAATCAAATTTGTTATTGGAAAAAAAACTATAAATCTCTGGAATATGTCAGTAGTCAAGAAAGTAGTGAGGGAAGAAAAATAAAGTGACATTCCATGAGCTATATGTGGCAATAAGAAATGCTCAAATGTGGAAAAAAATTCAAGGAATAAAATAAGAGCTTAGAAGTAAGACAAATAATGCTAAAATATCTTTAAATGTGAATTAAACTTGCATTGGTGATTATAATGTCTAGAAGAATAGCCTGCAAAACCCAGCGTCCTGCATATGATCAAAGCCACCAATTCAGCTCCTTTCCACAAAAGTAGAGTTGATTGCTACATTTACTCCACTTTCTCTCCATGTGACTACCGCTTCCATTTTATAATGGAAGAAATGAAAAAATATGATTACATACCCAGAGATTCACATTGCAGTAACACTCTACTGAAAATATTGCTGGATTCCTGAGTGGGATGTTCTGCGAAATATGCCTGAGGATTTTGTTTCTCATCAAATCAGATGATCACAGTGCTGCTAGCCTTCTTTATCTTGTTGATCACTGGTACACTCCGGAATCTAAAGTTAAGAAATAGCAATTATACAATAGATTCACCAC
>NW_004524600.1:13782119-13801432 GCF_000260255.1 Octodon degus | reverse complement strand
ATCACTGGTACACTCCGGAATCTAAAGTTAAGAAATAGCAATTATACAATAGATTCACCACTGTTAGAGTTGCCTTAGCAGGGACATGGGGAGAGAGAGAGAGAGAGAGAGAGAGAGAGAGAGAGAGAGAGAGAGAGAGAGAGAACAGCCCCAGAGACAAAACAGATAAGGATTGAGATCTGAGCTCCATGCAAAGCCTTTTTAAACCAAAACTATTGCTTTGGTAAAAACTACAAAGACCCAACACTTCCCCTGACACCAGCGATAAGTATATAAGTATATTCTGTCAACATGAAGGGATCCCCATAAAGCCAGAACATCAACTAAGCAGCGGGAAGCCCAGTACACTAGTCCATATGAAGGGCAGACATTCTCAGATATTAGCCCAGGGACTGATTTTAACACACATACACATAGACACACACACACACACACACACACACACACACACACACACAAACACCCCCCAGATGCTTTAAGAAACCTGTTAGTGTAGCTCTCTGCCTTGTATGTCCTCTTTCTAGCTTGGTATTATGCACTTAGAAGTATCACTTTAGATTTTTGAGAGACAGATTAGCCCACTGGTTCAGAGTAGTATTGATTCTTGGCTTTGATCAAGTGGTTAAAATCCACTTACCATCTATGAGACTTTGGGTAAATTACATATAAAGTCTCTGCATTCCAATTACTTCATCTGTAGAAGAGGATAAAAATTATGTCTCTCTGTCAGTCCCATTATAAAGTTAATTTAGTTAATATTCATGGATCTCTTCCAGAGTATCTGAAATACAGAATGGGATTGCTAAATTTCAGTTACTCTCCCCACAGTGTGAGCTCCAGAGAGCTTAAACATCACAACTCTAGCCTTGCCTTTCTCCTTTGTTTAATGTGGCCTTATTTAGTCAGAACTGCTGGATATTTGAGCCTCAGTTGCCTGCACCTATACACTGAGGACTCAAGCAAGCAAATATGCCACAGATGTCAAAGTTGTATTTCAGTGGAAATCTACTCTAGCCTCACTATTATATTTCATATGGCATCTTTTCTATTGCTTATTTGCTCCAACTAAGAAATGATTTGAGATTTTCTAAAAGGCCCCTAGAGCAAAAACAGATATATTGATATTTGTGCTTCCAGAGCTTTCTTAATAATAGTTTTGAAAACAATTTCCAGGCAACAGATTTTGAAACATAAAGATTGTCTTAGGTTTTATTGTATACTATATAATTCTATAGTTTATAAGTAGCCTGGTCTTCAGTTCGCAACTTACCATGTATATAAATCTTCCAACTGTCAAGTGTAAGCTAAAATAAAAGTCTATAAATAAAGACATAGAATCAGCTTCATGTTTAAAACATCTGAACTGACTTTGCTGAAGGAAAAAGGTTACATAGTAACAATGAGAGAATTTCTGCTGACAGCCCTGTTTGGGAGTATGTTTCAGTTATGTAGTTTGCTTACAGTTGACAACAATGGAAATAAAATTGAAAGGTTTTATGTAAGATAATTAATAGTCTAACAGATGCACTGTTCACTTTTAACTTTGAAGAGTGGTTTTAAAATATTCAAAGGTGTCTCGGTCACTTTTCTCTTCCTTGAGACAAAACACCAAACATCCATGACTTAGGAGCCTGAGTTTATTTTAGTGCGTGTTTCAAAGGTTTTAGTCCTGATGGCAGAATTAAGCACAGAATGGCATGGTATAAGGGGCATGCTATGGAAGAAAGTTTCTCATGTCAAGATGGCCAAGAAGTAGAGAAAGAAGGAGGAGTGTCTTAGTTACTTTTCTCTTGTTGCTGGGACAAATACCCGACACTCAAAATGAAGGAAGGAAAGGTTTATTTAGCTCACAGTTACTGGAGGTTTCAGTACATACTCATCTGGGTCCAAGGCAGAGCAGCACAGAGCAGAAAGCAACCTTTCATGGCGGCGGCAAAGAGCAAGAGAGCAAGGGAGGGGTAGCAGCAGCTCAAGCAGCTAGCTTCTCTTCCCACCTTACATTGTAATGCAAATTACCTGCCCCAGGGTAGGGGAAGTACTCACACCTATGGGTACTTCCCAGTAGTACTAAAACCCATAATCCCAGCCTTGGATCACACATAATCCCAGGGGATCATGAGTTAACACAAACTCGAGAAGTCCTCACCCCATGACTGCATGAGGCTTTGGGGGGACAACTAGACACAAACCATAACAAGGAGCTAAAAGAGAAAGATGCACGCTTCCATGACACACCAACAATGACCACCTTCAACCAGGCCCCACTTTCTGACAGTAAGTCAGCTATAATGTTCCCATAATTTAATCACTTCAGAAAGCCCAGTGTCAGAGGACCTAAGGCCCTGAAATGCATGTAGATATAGACCATAGCACAAGGCATATGCCTCAGATTGTTAGTGATTTGTGCCATAGACCTACAAAGCAAGTCCCTTGTCTTCTGAGTTTGCTGCTGGGACAATGAAGATTGAATATAGGCAGTGGTCGACTGTGGGGCCAGGGACATGCTTTCCTGGTAGACACTCCTGAGCTGCAGATCAACTTTGAAAAGAAAATGCTTTGAAACTTGTTTCAGTTGGACTTTTTTGATGTGCTGGATATAATTCGTTGTTTGCAAGAATAATGTCATCAGTGATGTGCACCAGAGAGCAGGTGGGTTAATGCTTCCAAGCAATAAACGATTTTAAAGAGATAGGTACACATTTAACAAAAATTTTGTCATCTTGCATAAGCACACATCTTTACTTTGTAAAGAATCAGTGAAGGAAAAATGGCACATATATCTGAAAAGCTTTATCGATACAGGAGTCCTCTGAGATTCCCCATAAAGATATCAAGTTGAAATTTTAGTTTTACTTTTGCCCAAAACTCCAAGTAGGGCCAGCCAAATAGCTCAGCAGATTAAAGCGCCTGGTTAGGCAGAGGCAGGGGCTGAGTTCAATCCCCAGGCCTGCCCTGCTGGCCATGGCCCCAGGGCACACTGAGAAGGCAATTGAGACTAGGTGTGGTGGCTTGTGCCTGTAATCCCAGCACTGAGGAGACTGTGAACAGGAGGATCACTATGAATCTGATCTACACAGTGAGACCCTGTGTACCCTGTCCTAAATACAAAAAAACTAAATAAGTAAAAATAAAAACAAAAAATTAAAATAAATAAATAAACTCTAAAATAGAAGAGACCAGGAAATGGAAAACTTTAATGAGAAGGATAAAAAAAGCAACAATTTCATCTTTTTCCTTGAGCCTACTAACCAATTAAGCCCTGGTAGAATTATAAATGTTCATATTTAAGTTATGATAGACTCATTAAGAAAAAAAAACAACTAAAGGACTTCTATTGGAACTCCCAGAAAAAGCCAGCAGCAGAAAGGTTTACAGTCTTAATACAAAGATTAAATGTCCTGAAATTCTTTATTTTACTTAGTATAGTTGGGAATGGGTTTGCCTGAATTATCTTAGGAAAACTTCAGAGAAAAATGGACAATGCCTTACATTAAAAAGAATAAGAATCTCTGGTATCCCAGGATAAAGTATACCATTTTATACCTGAAAACTGTAGTCTGTAATAAAAAAAAATCAAATTTTACTCCCCTTCCATCCTTGAGCTCCCATACCTAGTCTTGCCTGCTTCCTGAGTCACTTGACCATATTTTACCTTGGTCTTCCTGTAATTACACATCTTTATCTCATATTTTCCTGCCTACCCCACTCTCCCTCCCTCCTTCGCTTCCTTTCCCTCCCTCTCTCCCTAATTCTTTCCTTCCTCCTTCCGTCCCTTCTTCTCTTCCTCCCTCCCTCCTTCCCTCCCTCCTTCCTTTCTTCCTTCCTATCACCATGGCTGGAGTTGTTTTTAGAATGTTTAGACTGTTTTCCTCACATTGTCACCAGCTCATTACCACAGCATTACACTTCACAAACAAGAGCCGGCTAGAGAGCCCACTTCACTTAGCTGCGCCATCTAAGGGAATGATTGAAAGGATGGATTTCTTTCTGTTTGAAAAGCCAAGCGCAGTCTAGCCGGTAGGCAGGCAGGGCCACTGCAGCTTCTTTCTTTAGTGCTGTCTTCAGGCCACTCACTGCTGAGCCGAGCCATTCTACTACTTGGACTCGAGAGCCTATATAATTTTTTTCCCACAGACACAACCTTCACAGATTCATCGTAAGCAGATTTACAAGTTTTGCTGTTATCATATTTACTAACAGCTATAAACACACATTTCGCAATGTCCATAAGAACTGATGTTCATATATGCACGTACACACCAGGGAATAAGAATCAGCCAACAGGGGCCGGGGAGATGGCTCAGTAGGATAAGCGCTTGACTGGCAAACACAAGGATCTGAGTTCAACCCCTGGTGCCGCCAAAAAAAAAAAAAAAAAGACTCAGCCAACACTTCATCTTCCATTTAGGAAAGTTAAATACAACTTTCATCATACTAATGGCATTAAAGCACCTTTTCTAAGATGACAATACCTAGAACACAATTTTACATGATGTATTGTAGAATATTTATATATGTGTATATATGTGTATATCTATGATATTATGTATATATTTATATATTATATATAAGATTTTTAACTTACTATTGATATCTGTTTAACTAGTTTTTTAGGAAAAGTAAAAATCTTCAATGTGCTGGATAAATAACAGGCTAGAGGTTTGCAAAAATATAAAAGTTGTGAAAGTAGTGAGTATTCTATGTTTGCAAAGGCATTCAACTACAAATTTTTTTCTTCACTTAACATTAAGTAGCACATAGTTAAAATTCGAAGTAGAAAATAGCATTTCTCAAATGCTTTTATGGATCTTGTATGTTCTACTCTACCTTATAATCCATTTTAGATGGTACCATCAGTGAACCTGAGAAGAAAGGCTATGACGCCATCAGTGGCTGTTCAGGTATGTTTCTCCCTTAAAATAACTTATGTAGGTGAGGATTTTTTTTTAACTTTAGAGAAAATATTTTGACTTTTTCTTAAGCAAGATATTGTTGATCATATTACCTTCTTTCATGTACATTCTGCTGGTTTTACCAGACATTTCAAAAAGAATTTCCAGGATTTCCAGTGAAATGTTTTTTGCACAATGAGTAGAAGACATAAATCATGATGTAGCAATTGTCTCTTCCACAAAGGATTATGGAACCATTAGAATAAATGTCAGAGGAGAGAGGCCAAGAATGAGAGTATGAAGAAGGTCAAAAGTCATCATTGTACAGGCCAAGTTTCATTAGAATCACAGCACACAAAACACCCTTCCCTGTGTACCTAGTATCTGCAGTCCTTGGTCACATGTGGCCATATCTAGACACTGAGAAGTTCAAAGGATGCAACTAATCACTCTTTTGCTAAATTACCTTCCTCTCCTTACAAATAACAGAATATTTACCCTTTTATTCACTTCTAGTCCTCCTTAGCCAATTTTTCTCCTGGACTCCATTTATGGCTGATCAGATTGACCAGACATCTGCTCTCTTAGCAGAGTTAAACCCTCCATATCTAATGCGCCTCTTAGAAAAGGCAATGATCTTACAAAGCTCATAATGTCCTTGATGAAAGGGCATGGGCAATTTCAAACACATATTATCAAGAACACACGGTAGCATACGTGGTCTAAACGTCCCTTGAAGTCCTGATCCAAGCTAGAGTTCAGCCTTCCTGTGAGTTAGAAGCACTGTGTCTGCCTTCACCTATTAACTGCCAAGGGGTAGAACATGCTTTGCTACATAAAGGTCAGAATTCCCAAGGCTGGCATTCAGGGTGATGATGGGCGAATTGCTGATGTAAAAACGCCGCTGTTTACCACAGTAATGGGCTATTTGTAGACTTGAGGAAGCCCAGCACTGAAACACAGCCAGGCAAGCTGCTTTTCTGCTGAGCTCTCTGTAACACCCAGGCAAGGGCAAGGTCCAAATGAAAATCAACTCGTATCTCTACCTTTGCTCTTCCACACACTTTTTATTCATATCTCATTCACTATACCTTAATAAAGAGACCAGTTATTTTTGAAATAGGCTTTTGTCAGATTGCCAGTATCTTGAAATCTTAGAAACCCACTGCAAATGTGAGCACAGACTTTGAATAACCTGGCAGCTGGCCAAGCACAGAAGATTTTTCAGATAAGGGTAGTCAGCCATTCCATTGAATGTTTTGATGTGGTGCTTGAATTTTAAAAAGGCTGGACTAGATAACCTTACAACTTGAAGATTCCATGGCTCTATTTTTCAGATGAACTCATCATTCAAATATTCTATAAACAAATATTCTACAAGAAAAATTCTAAAACTGGTTGTGGTTTGGGCTCTCTCTCTCTCTCTCTCTCTCTCTCTCTCTCTCTCTCTCTTTCTCTCTCTCTCTTTCCTCCCCCATGCTTACTTTTGTCTTTTCCACTTATTCACCCCCAAGTATGCCGCAATAACAAATTCCTTCACCAAAGCTAGAGAGTTGTTAGTTATTACAATACATGTTTTTTAAATTCTCTGCTCTCTGCTGAAAACATGCGATATGAAATGCTGAAGAAACCTCAGGGGTATTCCAGGAATTTATGGACAAAAAGTCAAGACTTGTGGAATTTTCCTTCAAAATTCATGTGCATTAAATCAAAGAGACATAAGAATTTATACTTCAAACTTCCAAAACAACATGAGTGCATTCTATCATTGGCAATCCCTGATTCTGGGAACTCTGAAGTAATGTGAATGGGTTCAGTCCTTTCCAACCCCCAGCCCATCTGTATGACGCTGTGCTCTCCAACCAGACTGTCAGGAAGATTTTTCCAGTCCTGCTCCCTGGGACACCATGCTAGGGTACCAGCTTACACCTACAAGATTGCCATTCTGATCCTTTCACATCCCTGGGTAAAACCAACATTGGCTGTCTCCTACCTGCTAAGGAAATGCTTGACACTGATATCTAAATTTTTTATAGCTTTGCCTTGCCTTCTTTTATGCCCTTGTTGCCCATGATGCTCCTATACATTTCTATCATGCAGTGTTCAGCTCTCGTAACCTAAGACACAGGGGCAAGTAGTTATTTGTTGAGAAGGGCTTTTTTAAATGCTGCACTGTTTAGCAGCATTCCAGGCCTCTATCCAATAGACTCCAGTGACACCCAAAGCTGAATCAATCAAACCTGTCCCCAGAGATCACAAAATTTGACAAGGGGGCAAAAGAAATATCTACTACCCTATTGCTACTCTGGTCCATTCAAATTCCATTGCTTTTGTAAGATATAAAATTATGGTGAATATTTATCCTTTTTTTTTCTGAACCAGGGGTTGAACTCAGGCCCTTGTACTTGCCAGGCAAGTACTTATTCTCCTGAGCTATCTCCTCAGCCCCATTATCTTTTTTTAAAAAACTAGTACAGCAGGCAGAATCTCAGTCCCAAGGACAAGAGTAACCATCCCCTGATCAAGGGAGGCAGAATCGTCAATGATGACCAGTACTTTTACGCCAACATTTACATGGAGGATGGCTTGATAAGGCAAATAGGAGACAATCTAATTGTCCCTGGAGGAGTGAAGACTATCAAAGCCAATGGGAAGATGGTGATCCTTGGAGGCACTGATGTCCACACCCACTTTCAGATGCTGTACAAGGGGATGACCGCCATAGATGACTTCTTTCAAGGGGCCAAGGCTGCCTTAGCAGGGAGCTCCACTATGATCATTGATCATGTGGTGCCTGAGCCTGAGTACCGCCTGAATGAGGCCTATGAGAGGTGGCATGAGTGGGCTGATGGGAAGAGCTGCTGTGACTATGCCTTGCGTATGGACATCACCCATTGGAATGACAGCGTCAAGCAAGTTCAGAGCCTCATCAAGGACAAAGGGATTAACTCTTTTGTGGTTTACATGGCCTACAAGGATTTGTACCAAGTGTCCAACACGGAGCTCTATGAGATCTTCATCTGCCTAGGAGAATTAGGAGCCATTGCCCAAGTAAATGCTGAGAACAGGGACGTCACTGCCCAGGAGCAAAACTGGAGGTTGAAGATGGGGATAACTGGGCAGAAGGCCATGTGCTGAG
Organism: Octodon degus; assembly: GCF_000260255.1. Lineage (NCBI taxonomy): Eukaryota > Metazoa > Chordata > Mammalia > Rodentia > Octodontidae > Octodon > Octodon degus. The sequence goes on along the minus strand of NW_004524600.1, from coordinate 13,793,401 downwards.
CAGATTGGAAAAGCTGGAAGCTGAGGCTGTGTTCCGATCCATCACCATTGCCAGCCAAGCCAACTGTCCCCTGTAGATCACAAAGGTTATGAGCAAAAGTGCAACTGACCTCATCTCACAAGGCAGGGAAAAGGGAAATGTGGTCTTTGGTGAGCCCTTCACTGCCAGCCTTGATACAGACGAAACCTACTACTGCAGCAAGAACTGGGCCAAGGCTGTTGCTTTCGTGATACCCCCACCTCTGAGCCCGGACCCAGCCACTCCCAACTGTATCAGCTCCTTGCTGGCCAATGGTGACCTGCAACTCTCTGGCAGTGCCCACTTCACCTTCAGCTCTGCTCAGAAAGCCCCCAGAAAGGACAGCTTCACAGACACCCCCGAGGGCACCAACAGCGTGGAGGAGCCGATGTCTGTCATCTGGGACAAGGCTGTGGCCACAGGGAAAATGGATGAAAACCAGTTTGTGGCTGTGACAAGCACAAATGCTGCCAAGATCTTTAACCTGTATCCCCGCAATGGGAGAATATCTGTGGGAGCCGACAGCGACCTGGTCATCTAGGATCCAGATGTCATGAAGATCATTTCTGCTGAGAACCACCAATACAGCATCTTTGAAGGCATGGAGCTGCGTGGGACGCCTGTGGTAGTCCTCTGCCAGGGCAAGATCATGCTGGAAGACGGCAGCCTGCACGTGACCCAGGGTGCCAGCCGCTTCATCCCCAGCGGTCCCTTCTCTGACTATGTGTACAAATGCATCGAAGCCAGCAGGAAGATGGCAAACTTGCACGCCGTCCTGAGGGGCATGCATGATGGGTCCGTGTTTGACCTGACCACCACCCTCAAAGGGGGCACCCCTGCGGGCTCTCCTGGTGCAACCCACCCGTGAGGAATCGCCATCAGTAGGGATTTAGTCTATCCGGCACCCAGGTGGATGAGCGGGTCCGCTCAGCAAGCAAGCGCATTGTAGCGCCCCTTGGAGGCTGTTCTAATATCACATCTCTGAGTTAAGCAACCTCTCCCCAAAGAGGGGCAGAAGCAAAAAGAGATCTTTCTGAAGCCAAATTGGTACACCAATATTGCAGAAGAAAAACAAGTCTAAACGGTTGCGATCTAAAGAATCAAGAAGCCTCAAGCCTCATGTCTCTCCATGTTAAGCTCACTTGCTTAGCTTTACAAGTATTGCTTTGTTTTCTGCGTATGCATAGCCTTGATTTGTTGGACATTCTGCCCCATTTACATGCATGCTATCAGACAGGCTGCTAAGGTTAAAAAAAAAGTCTGCTATATTCTAGTGTTGAGAGCATGTGTAGTGCTGCATCTTATGACAAAGGGACAGAGGAAGCTGGGAGGTCAAGGAAAAGAACAAAAAGGATGCAGATTATTTGGGGCAAGGGGGTGGTGAAAGCCCAGAGCAAGGTGGAGGGCACAGAAGGGATGGGGTCAGGTGTGTAGGAAGGGGGTGGTAGATGGGCGGGCAGTGCTGTGTACTGTGTCGATGCATGTTTATTTCTGAGGAAGGGCCACTTCTGGCAGCTATCAATTACTGTGGTTACTGAGTGTCTGCAGAGAAGGCAGACTAGTCTTTGGGTTCTGGGTTTGTCTTGTCCCTTCCTAGGAGATTTGGTTTCTTTGAACATTTATTAAAACACTGGGTGGTATTCAATAGCAGCGTTTCCACTGTTTTCAATAACAACTCACAAAGCTGGAGAGAAAGCTCGGTGGTCTAAGTGCTTGCCTGGCAAGCACAAGGACCTGAATTCAATTTCCAGTACCACATGCTGTGCAGGGCCCAGCACCCCAGGTCATGCAGGCCCCCAACCAAGTGTGGTGGCACATGCCTGTAATCCCAGCACTGAGGAGGCTGAGACAGGAGGATCACTACAAGTCCGAGCTGCATAGCAAGACTATATGAAACAAATAAATAAATAAATGATTTATTTTTTAAAATAACATCTCACAAACACATTCCCAAAAACGACTTCTTGACTTGCACCAGAAAGTGGCACTAATGATGGGATAAGTGAATTAGAAAAGAGGGGGGAACTGTTTTGAAGGTCATTAATAATAATGGGATTTTTACTGCAATAATTTTTTATTTAACCATTAAGTATACATTTTGATCACCCCTTGCATTGATACTAATCCATATCATTCCCTTATGTCCATTCATGTCTTTTCATTAATAATAGTTGTTTCTAAATCACTACCATAATTTCCCTTCCTCCACATACACAGCTTAATTTCACAAGTTACCACTGCATGACCTATCCGGAGCTTCTGCTATGAAATCGTTTGTTCCTAGTACGAAGTACTGAACTTGGGGCCTCCAAGTTCAACTAAGCTACATTCCCAGACCTTTTATTAATTTTATTTTCATTTTGACACAAAGTTTCATTAAGTTGCCAAGTTCGATAAAACTTGAGATCTCTCCAGCTCAGCCTCCCAGAATATCAGGTCTGCAGGTGTGTGCCACCACACCGGGCCTATGAAACCTTTTTATCATCACTATATGCTGTTGTAATCTCTCCTTTGAATGCATCCTTTAGAAGAAGGCATAGTGGTGTGTCTTTATTACTTTAGCACTTAGGAGACTGAGATAGGAAGATTCCAAGTTCCAGACAGCCTAACATTGATTATTGATTCTGCCTCAATCACATAAAACCTCTATCATACTTCCCCTTCTCATTCATTAATCTTAATATTCATGTTGATTTACTTGTCACATTGAAATGCTGTGATTGATCCATTCAATTTATAAGTATAGTGTTTCTGCAGTAAGCCAGGAAGTGTCATATGCATTGGTATTAAATTAGTAAATAAAGTATGCTTTCTATCTTGGTAAGCATCATAATCTAGGGAAAAGCAGATGATAAGTAGAATTTCTACTTGAGTGGAAGAGACAATAATAAATCAGCAACTTTTAAAAATACACCATTTGATTAAACAAACAAATAGGGCAGTGGACCTTCACTCCAGTCGTTAGAAAATCTTAGTGAGGAATGACACTTAATGTGAAGACTGAAAGCTAAGCAAGAGCCATCCTCCTGGAGGTACCAGCCTGTGCAAAGGCCCTGAGGCAGCAGTGGTTCTGGCTTACTTTGAGATCTGAGAGGACGTATAGGGCCAGATTGTAAAAAGCTAAGAGGAAAACTGTAGAAAATTAATTGAGAGAAGTAAGCTACAATCAAACTATGCACAGCCTGTTGGTTCAAGGTAAAGAACAAGCAAAAGGTTTGTGGAGGAAAATATTAGGCAACTTACACCATTGATATTTTACTCTGAGTCTAACAATGAAGAAGAGGAGTGTTTCTGTTCAGTATCCTCAGGTTGAAAAGAAAATCTTCATTTTTCCTGTGGCTAAAACTTCAGAAAATTTGAAGTCTCCACTCTAGAAGGTTCCACATGTTCTCTCAGGAAAGCATTTGGAGGAGATGAGTTATGGACGCTTGCAGCCTTGGGGACAGGTTGCTTCTGTTATTACTTCAATGTCATACAAATATTCATGTTTTCTGTAGGAACGAAAAAGGATAAAAAGCACTGCTATGACATAAAATTAACATATACATTCACAGGTCATTTTGATACTATGAAGGACTAGGAACTGGTTACCTCCCAAGAGAGACTTTTTTAGAATTGTGGAACTCTGACAACCATAAAGCTGCCTTTCTGCAAGTTGCATCAGACAAGTGTGAAATATATTGAGGAGAACATGAGTAGACAGTGTGGCTCAGGCTAATGTTCTAGTAGAAAAGGTTCATCTAATTCAATAATACTCCTCTCCTGTCTATCAAATTGTCCAGCCTGCCACAGTCTTGTCCTGACTATGCCTTCTTCTCTACTGTACGGCTATGACCTCTTCTGCCGTCCCTTACTCCTGTTCCCCAGTCATATCAACCAGCTCTCCTGCTCAGATGTGATACACTCTTGCTGATTGCTCATACTCACCTTCAAGAAACAAGTCCTGTTTTTTCTGTCTTTTTCAATAATCTTTCAAGGCCTGAGAATGATGAGGTTTTATGCTCCTGATACCTTCACCGTGAAGTGGAGGGTCTATCAAACTGCAGCTAATCAGTGGATACTTATTAATTGCAAAATGGAGAAATTCCGAAATTTGGAGTAGAACTTTCACATTTACAGTTTAGTAATGTTAAGTCATGCATCCAGGTATGCTCTCCACAAATATGACTGAGCACCTCTGGGCCCAGTGCTTGAAATACATGGGCCCTCCCTCATGATTTTATTATCTAGATGGAGCTGCAAATCTTAATCAAATTATTTCATCATGAATAATTTTAATGATATGCATTTTATGAAGAAAATTATGAGAATACTTATTAGGGAAACACATTTTTGCATATTTTTTAGAAAGGTTTCTTTTCCCTCGTGAGATTGGAGACAATATTTTTGTCCAAGTGAATTTTGTGTGTTTGTGGTGTGTGTTGCTGGAGATAAGCTCCAATAGGGAAATACTGTAACACTGACCTATCTCCCCAGTCTAGGTAAAGTAAATCTTGCAAAAAAAATTTTTTTAATTCTCAAAACCTCAACTATCTGACCAACAATATGGGATTGCAATATTTTCTCTTTAGATTTCTACCAATAACTAATTAATGAACATTTGCAAACTAAATGACACAGAAAAACAATTCAGTAATAGGCAGATCTGCTCTCCAATGAAGGAGGCATAAATCAGACTAGCCAAGCAGGATTATGAAAGAACACAAATGTTCCTGGGGCCATAATACTAATAACGCCCACCAAAAATACATGTTTAGACTCTAGCCTTCCTGTACCTCAGAATGTGACGTTCAGATACAGGGGTATTGCAAAAGTAACTGGTTTACACCGGAATAAGTCAGCCCTCTATCATCATGACTGGCTTGCTTCTAAGAAGAGGCAAATCTGGAAAGCGTGCAGGAAGAGAGAGCAGCATATAGTCACAGAGAAGAAGATAGAAATGCTGCAGCTGCAAGTCAAGGAGTAGCCCGAGACTCTTCACAAACCACCAGAAGCTAAAAAAAGATACAAGATTCTCCCTCAAGGTTTCAGAGACAGCATAGATGTCAGTCCCTTTAATTTGGACTTGTAGCTGCACGAATTTTAAACCACAACCAGGGAGATAGCTTAGCATTCTAAGCACCTGCCTGGCAAGCTCAAGCACCCAGGTTCGATCCCTGGTACCACATGCTGTGCCAGCCCCATGCTGGGCCGATCACTGAAACAGGATGTGGTAGCCCACGCCTGTAATCCAGTGCCTAGGAGGCTGAGACAAGTGGATCACTACAAGTCCAAGCTTCATAGCGAGACCCTGAACAAAATAAATAAATAATTAAAAATTTTTAAACAGAATTTTAAACAGATAAATTTCTGTTGACTTAAGCCACCCAATTTGCCATACACTTTTAGAACAGCAATCGGACAGAGACACCCCTCCTAAGAAGGTCTGTGTTGCACGTCTCAAGCGATGATGTGGGGTTTGATAACTGAGGAGTTGGAAGATAAGATTTGAACAAGAATATGTACATGAGAAGATGTTTTAGGATAAAACTAAAAATATCATTTATGTTCCCTTCCCTACGAGACTGTAGCACCTTGAGGGTAATACCCATTCATTCGGTGCCAAGATGAACTCAAATCATCCTGGTTACATGAATTAATTTCAACTAAGCCTTTGAGTGCATAAGCTATTTATGGAAAGTTGAGAGGTAAAACATTTTATCACATTGAATTTTTACTCTTCTACACTAAAAATCATCTTCTCATTTTATTTAATTGGAAAGGCAAAGCATGCAGTAAATTAAGTCCAATTTGCATGCGATTGTGGAAGCAATGTAAATCTTGGCCTTAACTAGGAAGAAAACTGTGTACAAACCCAAAAGCCCTTCTATTTGAACTTAACATTAATTATTTGCTCAAATTCTTTTAGTAGCTTTCATCTCTTGCTTTCCAAGATAAACTGTGAAGTATTTTCTTTTTAATTTAAAATCTATAACTGATAATAAGAATCTATCCCTTCAGGGCTAATACATTTCTCTGATGGCAAATCAGTGATGCTTACAAACTCTGTAGCAAGCCTTTAAAGGAAAGACTGTCCATGGCTTTACTTCATCTGCTTTTTCTCTATTAAATTATAGAACAGGAATATTCTGCACTTATAAATATAGTGACTGGTGTGTAGAAAAAGCAATGTACTGCTTCATATTTTATAAAATTTCTTACGTACCATGCATTGTTATAGAGAACACACTTTGTTTAAATTAGAGTTTTAAATTCAATTTCATACCAATCCCTTGAACTCATTATCTATAATATACTTGTTTACATCCATGGAAATGTTACTTGGTTAAACTACAAAGATTTACCTAATTCAAACTGATATATCATCTATCCTCTCAATTTATGGAGTTTCATGTTGTGATCATTAAATAATGAAAGAGTCACCTTAGTTTGATCAGATTAATATTGTTGCATGTGAATGTCAGTTAAGTATGCAAGGAAAAGAAAAGCAGAAACTGGATGAAAGAGGTGGACATGCTTGGAGATGCTGCCCTAGCCCTGTGACAGAATCCAGTGACCTAGTTCTTAAGATTTTTCTCACACTCCTACCACTTCTACGGCCAAGGAAAATTTATTGCGACACTGACTGTCCTGAGCAGCCATGTTTAGAAATGTCATTGGAGTTCCTTCTTCTGGAAGTTATCTTCTTCATTTCATCTCACTAGTATGAATCTTGAATTCTTAAGTTTTAACAGTGGCTACAAAGAACCAGCACCCCAACAATGATGACTGAAATTAGACTCCTGAAGGACCAGGCCCAATAATTTGCATTTTAGAAATGGTACACTGAAGATGACCCTGCTGCAAAAGATCTAAAAACTCAAATGGAGAAACACTATTTGGGGCTCCCAGACTCATGGTGCTTTCTTAGCAAACTGGACTAGAAAGCACTAGGTCACCCTCCACCCTGGTTCAGACCGACTGGGTCTCAACATACCAAATGTGGAGCCAAATTCTCTTTCCTCCTCTTAGGTGTTATTCAGTCTGATATTCATGGCTAATGGGAAAAGACTAGGAACATTCCCCAGTTCATGTGTGCATGTATTTTCAAAACAGTTTTCTTTTGGCTACAGACAGCCCTCCTGCAAAAAGGTATAAACTGCACTAGAAAAATGTCATGCGAGTGGTAGTTGGGATTTTTCCATGTTCTATAAGTAATATTTTGTGTACATATTAAGTTTACATAGTAGCAAAGAATAGTGAGGACCTTAGACATAGGCTTCACTCCTGGTAAACCTTAGCTTGAAATTAGATCTGCCTTATGCTACCTGTGAAACGTAGGTTAAGATATGTGACCTCTCCAAGCCTTACATGTCTTAGAAGAGAATGATGTGTGCTTTAAAGAATTCTTAGATTGACAATCAAATATGAAGAAGGTGACTATAATGTAAGTGTATAGTATGTGATAGATAATAGTAAGTAGATACATAAAAATGGTATCATTTATACAAAAAGACTGGTCCTGCTTCTTTGGCAGTGTCAGAAACCCCTGCAGACCTTAAACTGTCTATACAGAGCCATGGTGGCAGGGTTTATCCTGAGTACTTAGCTGCACCTTTTAGGCTGACATAAGAATAAAGATGAAAGTACTTAACTCACCTGGAGTTCCTGGATTCCTTTTGTTTGGGGAACAGAGTCAGAGGAGGAGCAGATATAAGAATATCTTTGTTAAAAACAATCCTTGAATTTGCCACCAAATGCTCATTTGTTCAATTTAAACAGTAGATTCAATGTGAGAAAAATATTTCTTCTATCTAGACCAGTATATGTTAGAGCATATTCATTGGTAGGTTTCCATTATTTCATTCAGGTTTTCAATTTCTCAGACCAAGACAGAGGCTATGGACAGCCAGTTGGTTTGTGTTGCAGTCTCTTCATGTGTTTACTTTTCCATTATGAACTGGGCATGAAATGCACACTCAGATTCATGCATTAAATATCCACGGCATAAAGAACCACCTCAATACACTCAATCATTCATGAGCTTAGCACTGAGTTTCAATTGCAAGACAACGGTGGCAAGTTTCAGTATGTCCTACAGCAAATACCTGAAGGCCTTACTCTCCTTGTAACATGAAGAAAGCACTAGTCCAGTTATCACCCTGCCCTGGAACTAACAAGTGAGTAGTTTCTATGTCTTAGATACAACTACCCCGAAGTAAAGGATAATATTACATGGCCCCAGAATAGGTTTACAGGCTAAAACTCTGGACCAAATCAACCTAAGCTTTTGTGAATTAATGATACCTTTGTGATATTTGGTAGATATGTTATTCTTTCTTTCCTAGCATTTTGATTATTTATTAACAGTGACAGACTTCCCTGAATGCAATACATTTTTAAATGTATTTTTTCAAAGCATTTTGATAAGTATTTTTCTTAAAAGACTACTTAGGCTCTTGAGCATAAGACTTAGACATACTGTTGTGTTTTATCTTTCACTGGTGAAAGCAGTTGAGATAGACTTTCTTTCTCTCAAGTCTGCAAAATACAAAAATAGTGACTTTTAATTTTGTTGATTAACTGGAGAAAGAAACTATTCTCAGTAGACCAAGGAACAGGCAAGCTACAATCCAGGGCCAGATCTGGCTTGCCATCTGCTTTTGTAAATTAAGTGTTTCTATTTGAAACCCAGCCATATCCATTTGTTATGATACACTGCTACCTTTACACTAAATAGTAGAGTTAAAAATTAAGATACAGAAATGTATGTTCCACAATATCAATATTCATGTAGCCCTATGGTGTAAAACTGCACTGAATATAAGTATACTGGTGTAAAGTACCCCCCTCACACTATTTTGCCTTCCATAAATTTTCTCTTAGTGCCAAAAAATGGACATCTTTGGTTAGAGTAAGAAATAAATGGTTAGAGTTTGAACTTAACCAATGTGTTACTATGCCTTCTTAAATATGAGGGGTTGACTTAATTTTGTGGAGACATTTAATTCTCTACCACATGAAATTATTTATAAACAAGTTTCTGAAAAACTATTATCTTTTCTCCTCTCAGAACTCTGAATATATTCATAAATACAAGCAAAATTAACCAAAGACATTTGCAGTGGTACAAATGTATTGTTGCAAAAGTCCATGTAAAGAAAAGAATGAAAGTTTCTCATAAAGTTCCTCTAGATTTTTGAGGATGGAGATAAATGTATAAATAAAGCAAATATGTGCATAAATAAAGTATATATGTACACATGCAATATCATGTGTAATATATGTAGTCTTATTGGTTCTAGTTTGACTTTTCAGATTAATAATTCAAAAAATTCAAATTACATTTATAAGCTTCTACTCTATGTTTAACATCATAGAGTAGAAGCTTATAAATTCAATTTGGACGTGGAACTACATTATTTAAAATTTGTTTTGCTCACAGAGGATCAAAGTATTCTAAATTAAAAAAAAAAAGATTTCATGGCCCATGCTCTCTACCAGATACAATATTTAAGACATCAAGACTAAAAACAAAACACAAACAAAAATTAAAACAACTGTTGAAACTTTCATGTGCTCTTGCAGTGTTTGCTGGCACACAAGGACTTGGGTGCTTTAACACTGGGTCTATCCTTAATCCAAACATACTTCAAAGCAAAATCATGGTAATAAAGAGGGGTTAAGACTGAGGCCATGGGGCCAGGGAGATGGTTCAGTGGAATAAGCACTTCCCTGGCAAACTCAAGGGCCTGAGTTCAATCCCTGGATCAAAAAAAAAAAAAAAAAAGGACTGAGGTCACTACTCAGAATCAATCAAGTCACATTAAAAACCTTCCTAACCTTTCTAGATCCTTCCTAAGCATAAGGTAGCTACTCTGCAAGCAACAGTTCTAACACTGACTGGAATGATGATGCAGAGAACAACTGAGTGAGAACTGACCTGCATAGCCAAATACGCAGAAAATGCAGTCTTATTAAATAACTCAGGAATCAGGGCACGGCATCCCATCCTGAGGATTCAGACTCACCGAAGGGTAGGTCCCTGCTCTCACAAACCTGTGTGCAGTAGTGAAGAGTGAGTAGTCAGTCCACAGGCATGTAGAAAGTGCTCTACCTCACTGACTCTCATCCACGTGTAATACAAATGCAATTTATTGCACTCATTGATGAGTAAAATTTTATGGCAGGACCAAAGATCATTTGGGAAGCATAAAGAGGAAAATCATAGAATAAGACTGATGAACAAATATGAAATTGCTTCAAAACCAACAGTGCCATAAACCTTTGAGATACCTGTTCCACTTGACAGAAATTATTGGCCAGTCTGCAATGTAATAAACACAAATGACCATGGGGCTTCACTGCACTTGGGAGCTTTACATTACTAGTACACAAAAAGGTGATCAAAGTGTAGTCAAAACCTAGAATGTTTTAAAAATATTTATTACAGTAAAAGGCACTTAGAATGATAGAACCAGTGTGTTCAAAGTAAGGAGAAATATTTTAAATATTTGAGTGGGTTTAATAGTAATATGTCTCTCACCACAATAAGTTTTAAATTTAAACATTCACTGTATTTTCAATCATGCCTTCCTGATCAAATGCTTTCCTTAATTTCTGTGACATATATACATTATAAAAACTCCTCATTCGCCTTATTTATCAGTCTGGCTCTGTTTAACATCTGTCTCTTCCCGAAAGCCAAAATGACCATAAAAGGTAAAGATTTTTCAGGACACTGAGGCAACTAGAGTGGCAGAGAGAAAGACACTTACAAAAGAGGACTTTCAGAGTTTCATCAGAAAATGCCAGAAATAAGTGATTAGTGTATTTGAAGCTAGGGAGGGTGTTTGGGTGGAATCATAACAAGATTTCTTTTACTGTAATTTTTAAAATTTCAACATTCATATTATTTTTTGACTGCATCTTGTATATATTCCTAGTTAATTCCTAGGTGGCCTTGCTTCCAAAAGGGAAGTACTTGTATCTACTTCCTTATTTCTTAAAGATCAGAAATATTTTGTTCAGATGCATGGAAGAAGATACTTTCATCTGTTTGGGGTAGAGACGAGACGGGCCCATGCACTATGGCATTTGTGCTAAGGCGTGAAAGGAGAAGGGAAAACACGGTAAGGAAGGAAGATGAGCCCTCCAGGAACAAGAGGGAAATTAAGCGTCATCTTTAGGTTCCTTCCTGAACTTTTCTATAGAACCCACCTGCAAGCTGGTAAAGCACAAAACCACTCCAGCAAAAAAAAAAAAAAAAAAAAAAAAAAAAAAAA
>NW_004524600.1:13774632-13782019 GCF_000260255.1 Octodon degus | reverse complement strand
GTTTCATAGCCCCCCAGGTCAGCCTTATCCAGAGGATGAGGAAAGACCAGAGTGTTTCTACGTAGCCGAGGACATGTCCCATTTTGATCATGAGTGGAACAGAAGGCTCAAAAAAGAGGAAGAAGGGGAAAAGGCTGTAAATCTACTGACTCGCCACATGTGCTGCTTGTCTGAATCAGTTTGTGGTCTCTCACTTACTCTATTTAGAATTCTGTACATCTGGGTGTATTTTTTGTAGTGTTTCCTATCATATCAGTGACAGAATTGCCAACGCAGAGGTATCCATAAATTATACTGCAGCCTAGTAGTTGCTAGTGTCTGGAAAGCCTGGAACAAAAGACCCAAATGCAAATGTGAGCTGTTTAATTCAGTGAGTATTTGTGATGTTACCCAGGTGCCAATGACATCTCTCTGACCAGCTCAGAGGCACCAGGGACCAACCCAACATACATTTTTAATGTGCTCAGCTGCGACAGCATACACACAGAAGACTTTAAGGCCTTAAAGTCATCCTCCTGGAAACCACTGCACTTTTAGGGACCCAGAAGAAATGGTTTAATTAATCTTCTTTTTCAGGGTAGCTTTTTTTTATATAAATTATGTACACTGAAAACCTGCCAATTATAGCAAATTAAGGGACTTGGCAACTGCATCCCGTAGAGGCAGATGGTAAATAATATCCAGATTCTGATTTGAAATAGGACCAGCGATTAGCTCACGCAGAACGTAAAAGCAATTCAGATATGAGAAATAAACACATTTAATGTGCACTCGAGGGGAGGGTTTTGCTTGAGTATAGTTTTAGTGATGTGTTGAAAATGGACAATGTTGAAAATTCATTATCATTACATATATTTCCATGAGATGAGACTCTTCTTGGCGCTTTTATCTATGATTCTTGGGTGGATATTCATTGTTAGTAACTTTGGGGTGGTACCCAGATGCCTCAGTTTCCCCACATGGTTGGGTTGGGTGAGCAGGTTAGGTGAGCTGTTGGTGACATCACTGTATAATGTGCTAAGCACTGCATTTGGTGTACAGTTGGGTGAGCAAACACTTTCGCTGACTGGGTTAGCACTGTGATGACTAAGGCATAGGTAACTCCTCACGCAATCGTCCTTACCTGTGTGCTAACATAATGCCCACTGCTGAGGGATGCTGGTTACATGCCAGGGGCTGTTCCTTCACTTCCATTCTACATATGAGCAATGGAGGCATAAAGAGTTTGTCACGTGGGCAGTAAGTACCAAAGGTCCACAAAAGCAACTGCCTGGACACTCTGCTGTCACTCAGAGACAGACAACTACAGAAAACGTGAAATAGCCCTTAACAGATAGGCTTTAGGTTGGCGCCTCCTTCAAAGCCAGAAGAGAACTTCACAGATCAAAGGTAAGGTGGTGTTCTGCCAAAGGGGTCAGACACCCTGTAAGATAAGGAAGCTTCACTCTCTGCTCACCTTTTCATTTATCCCAAGTTTGCATCTGTATTCCATCACTACATCAAGCAGAATGATTATCTCAGCTTATTTGCCCAAATAACTAGATTTTTTAAATAATTCACTACAAGGGCTAGCCAAACAGCTCAGTGGATTAAAGCACCTGTGTGAGCTGGGGGTTCAATCCCCAGGCCTGTCATGTAGGACCCGCCCCCAGGTCATGCTGAGACAGCAATTGAGACTACGCGTGGTGGCGCACGCCTGTAATCCCAGCTCTTGGGAGGCTAGAAACAGGCAGATCACTACAAGTGTGATCTAGTAGTGAGATCCTCAACACCCTGTAGACCCTTCCCTAAAAATACAGAAAAAAAAAAAAAAAAAAAAAAAAAAAAAAAAAAAAAAAAGAACAATTCACTACAGAAATCATTTAGAACATTTACTAGGCTTGGTTACAGACTCCACATTTAAAACACTAAATTTTATAAAGTGGATGATAAATAATAAGGCAGGATGGCAGGAGTCAGAAGATGAGAAGGAAGGAAATCAACAGAGACAGCAGGCTGGAGTTTTCAGCATCTGCTTCTAGGAAGCTGCCCCGAGTTCTGCTACTCATGGAAGACACCTCCTCGGTATCTGGCATTCTGGGGAAGGGATCTTCCATGAGCCGGAAATCACACATAGGACAAACTCCAGGGCATGTCCGTCATATAATTCATGCTTAGCCTAGGTTGCTAAAATTAGGAATGACTCAATCACAAGACATCATTACAGCTATTTCCAAGGCGGGAAGTGAGGCGCTTCTTCAGCACTGATGCAAAGCTTGCCCCAATTAGCTTCTTGCAAACACTTTGCCTGCAACAGGGCTTGTTTCCTAGGAGCCTTCAATCTAATTACAAAGCTTGATTCTCCCACAGGGCCCGCCTGGCCAGATGATTTCATTTTACTTTTAGTCTAACCTTTGGCATCAGTGATGTCACTGGAGTGTTCCTTCTCTTTTGAGAGGTTCCTAGGAATGGACTAAAAGGTTAATTTGCTTGCTATTTGGTTAAAGAGGCTTCTCCACCAGAGAGGCCCGGTGTTGCTGTAGGCAGGTAGCAGAGCAGAGCAGGAGCCTTCAGATGAAGGCAATTTACACCCAGCAAGTATCAGCAGAGCTGTGTGCACTCACTGCCCGGGAGCCACTCAGATGAAAAATCACTGCTGAGAAAGAAGGCAGCGGACCCTTTCTACCTCCTAGATTAGCCATTCAAGGAGACTGTATGTTTTCTAAGGGGTATTTACCCCTTTAAAACATCTACAAGGATCAATGAAAAGTGTAACCAGGAAGAAATCATGCCCTTATGTTCCACCACCCTGTGTGTGTGTGTGTGTGTGTGTGTGTGTGTGTGTGTGTGTGTGTTTGGAACAAGATTCACTATGTAGTTCAGGCTAGCCTTGAACTCACAAAGATCCTCCTGCCTCAGCCTGCAGAGATCTGCACCCTCGCCCAAAGGTCTATAAGGCCAACCAGATCCACAAGTTGAGAAGCTAAAAAGCATTAGTCCCTTTAGTTCCATGCACTCAGGTTCATTTGCTTGTTGCTGACCAAATCAGAGGAGGTCATTTCTTTTAGTAAAAAGGAAGGGGGAATTAGCCTCATACAGTGAGGAGACAGACCTTACCACCTGTCATTGTTTATATCTAGACATCCCTCCAAAGCCTCCTGTACTCCACAGGTAGAGTATTAGGATTAGACCATGGGAGTATAATGTTCAGCAGTAGATTCGCCCATGGATGTGAGGTTGGGGGGTGAAGCCTCATCTGAGGATGTGGTCACTGGGAGTGTGACCAGGCAGGGTCCAGCGGTCCAGCTCCTCTATTTCTCTCTCTCTCTCTCTTTCTCTCTCTCTCTCTCTCTCTCTCTCTCTCTCTCTCTCTCTCAGCAAGCCTCTTCTACTGTGCCCTTATGCATTGCAGCCCCCAACTATGGACTCCAACCTGCACAGACATGTGGGTTTTAAGTATTGTTCCCAGCAAAGAAGAAAATAAATAAGGCGTCACCCAAATTGCCATCCTGCTACACAGAGATGTGTTAAGGTTTTAGGTAGCAAAGAACAGTCTGGGAGGGACACAATGAGACAGTGGACGTGCTCACCCCCACCCCCGGCCCAGTGTTCTCCTCCCTTCCTGTGGAAATGAAACTGGACATTAACCTTGTGGTCTAACATCTGCATATTATGTCCCATCATCTCTGCAGAGGAAAAGTCCAAGTGTTAATTTGTGCCCTAGGCCTGAAGGAAGTTGGAGCAGCCCTGTGTCTCTATAGAAAAGAAAATAATCTAACTTTTAAGCTCCATTTTGTAGTGCCAGTTACAATGACAACCTAACATGCCTTATGAGTCACACAGTGAACAAGAATTGACCCCATTAATATTTGTCATTTATTAATAATATCCAAAATAAGCAATGTAACCTTAATGTTGTTTACCTTTTCCTCTTAAATCAAACCTTAGCATTCCTCTTATCTATTACAACTTTCCACAATAAGCCTCCCCCAGTCACTGCCCCTCTTTTCAATGCCCTGTCTAAATCATTATTTTTTGTTTAATTCAATAAAACCTCATCTCCTGTCTCTATACAACATTTCAATTTCTATTACTTCACTGAATAATGGAAAAACCTCCACAACATAATAAGAAAATATGAAGCATGCTATGAAATCAGCATATGAAAGTAGCAAATGAGAAGGTATGGGACTTTTCAAGCACAAATCAGAGAGTCCATGATCAAATTTGAAAAACAATAAACCATATGGACAGTTTGGAGAAAGACTTCTACAGTAACTCCCGAAAATAAGACTGTAGTTCATGTTAAAATCTGGAATGTATGTGCAAGTAAAAAATAAAATAAAATCATTTTATTCCACAGATAATAAATTATGATCCTTGTCTAATGGTAGCTTCAACTGAAATTTTAAAATAAATACACCTTTAAAAAGTTCATGAATGAAAAAGTAAAAATTGATTGCTGAGATTTTGCATAAGATGGCAAATGTAGAAGCGATGATGTAGCACATCATTCGCATTTTCCATTTTGCCTTCACACATATAAAAACTTAAAAATTCTCAAAGTAACCACAACAAGAAGGAGAAAACACACAAACAGAGGTAAGCATTAATGAGAAACCAACACAAACCAAGACTCTTGAAAACAGCCAGTCAGTATGAGCTATTGGGTTATCTTCTAAACCTTTGTCAGCATTCTAAAAGCAGTCATGCTGTGTCAACAACACACTGACGATTTTTATATTAACACTGCTCAATGCTGGACAGGAATATTCAAATTAAGGCTTTGTATTTTCTTCTTCTAAAGCAATAGAAATAATTCCTGAGTAGGAAAAGAAATAAAAAAGAACAGGAAGAGAGAAGCTAAAGGAAATAAGAACAGTTCAATTTGAAAGGCTTGACCAGGAATGTAGGATAAACAGAATGGAAATGAGGGACAAACCCTACAATGTAGAGAAAACCATGGTTTAGGTTCACAGCATAATTCTCCTTAGCTCTTTTTTTTTTTTTTTGTATTTTAGGGAAGGGTCTACAGGGTGTTCAGGGTCTCACTACTAGATTGGACTCATAGTGATTCTCCTGTTTACAGGCTCTCAAGTGCTGGGGTTACAAGCAAGTGTCACCACACCCAAACTCAATTGCCTTTCAGCTCGTCCTGGGGTTGGGGCTGGCACGACAGACCCGAGGATCAAACACCCGGCCCCTGCACCTGCTTACACTGCTTCACGCTTTTCATCCCCCTTACTCTCAAAAACTGTAGCTCCAAGAACCAACAGAAAGAAAAGAAAATCAGCTTGAAATTTAACAATTAAATTAGCAAGTCAGCTAACTGCACTATTTATATTAAACGGAGATGTTCCTCACCTTACCATGAGGTTACGTCTCAATCAATTCCATACGAGTTAAAAATGACAAAAACAGAAAATGTATTGAACATATTTAACCTACTAAGCATCCTGGTTTAGCAATGGAGTCTATTGTAAGAATGAATTATTGATTATTTTGTTGTGTGGCAGACGGGGCTGAAACTCAATCATACTGTACAGAATCATAGAGAGAATCATAGTATTTGTCACTAGCCTGGGAAAATACCAAATTTCAAAGTATAGTTTCACCTGAATGCATAGAACACCTACCTTCTCAGCCCTTCTTGCAACACAAATACTGGGGATTGAACCCAGGACCTATACACAGAGCTACATCCCCAGCCTCCTGGTTAATTAGGACCTCCCCAAGTCACTGAGTAGCCCAGACCAGCCTCCAATTTGTAGTCCTTTTGCTTTAGTCTCCCACAGTGCTAGACTGTAGGCCGGTGCCACCAAGCCTGTCTGTGTAAAAGGGAGCAGTCAATAACTAAAACTTAAAGGAAAACAGAAAAAAAGGAGAAAAAGTATACGAATGCAAGTAAATGGGCCTAGCCTTCCAAGGTCAATTAAGACTCAGGACATATGAGAACTTGTACTGTAACAACATGCAACGCAGTTGTGTCCCAAATTTTCTGATCAAGGAGATTATAGGGCCAAAGAGCAAAGTGATCGATGATGTAGAGTGTGCCTAAGGAGAGTCACAGGGAGAGAAAACATTCTCTCAGGTTTTCACAGAAAGCAAATTGGCCAAGCAATGGCCGTTACTCATCCACATGGCTGACACTGACAAAGGATCTACAATTTGAGGTACAGGATCTCAGAATAAATCCTGAGGGGATTTGACTGATCTTAGCTGATCCAAAAGCTACAATTCTTATTATATAGGTCTTGCTTTATCTTGGCCTTAACCATCCAGCAGAAAAGTATAAAAATGAAGTACAAGAAATAAAGCTATGTTGTTTTGTTGAGCTGTAGGGGACCTAGGTCAACAACTTCTGACATTGTCAGAAAAGTGGAAGACCCAATAGTATTCTATTATGGACTACTGGACTATTTTGGAATATTTTGCTGAGTTCATGCACCTATAATATTTAAATGATGGAACTAAACAAAGAAAGGGGGATATAGATGAATGACCATTTTGTATATATGTATCCAAAGTGGTTAGGATAGATATATAGCTACATTCTCTTAATTGAAGGAATAGAGGGATTTTCTCTAATAATATTTGTAAATAGGATAGCACTTCTGCACCTTATACAACAAACAACCACTAGGAAGGTAGTATGCAATGTGTTAATTACTGGAACTGTTCTACCAATTTGATTTGAAACTGTCTCGTTACTATTTATTTTTCAATAAAATTATAGAAAAAAAAGAAAATATAGCAAGAAGGAATTCAGTGAACAAAGATAAAAATAAAAATGCTGTTCTAAATAAAAAGTTTTATAGTCAAAAGAATTGCAAAGATTGAGGAAAAACATCAAGAGATGGAAAAATGGAAAGAAAAAGGGAAGGAAACAAGGAGAAAGTTGGAAGGAGATAATTTTTAGAGAGCAAATAAAGTTTACTTATGATAATTAGTCAACAACAAAACCAAAACATATTAAAGAATGTAGTGATGATGGGAAAGAACTGCTAAAAATAAAAAAAATACATTTGAAGGTAGGCCAAATTAAAATAGAACATGCCAAGCCAAAACATATCTTAGTTTATTGTTGAAATTCTGAGACAAAGACTTCTTTAGGTTTCCTTCCACAAGTCAGAAGACAAATTCAAAATTACTGAAACTTGACCATAGTCACATTTAATGTGGCAGGATTAGAGGTAAAGTTCTAGAGAAAGAAAAACAAGGCATCCTATGTATTATGTACCTAAGCAAATTTCAGGTAAAAAGGTAATAAAGGAAAAGAAAGATATTCTGAGCCATGTGATGTAGAAATCACAGTATTTGAATGATATGTTTAGGAAAAACCATTGTGTGTGTGTGTGTGTGAGAGAGAGAGAGAGAGAGAGAGAGAGAGAGAGAGAGAGAGAGAGAG
>NW_004524600.1:13749144-13774532 GCF_000260255.1 Octodon degus | reverse complement strand
AGAGAGAGACAGAGAGAGACAGAGAGAGACAGAGAGAGACAGAGAGAGACAGAGGAGAGAGAGATTTAAACGGGGAAATATTTTAAAAGTCTGACATTGAACTGCATCTGAGTACAGGAGAGAAGCTGTTTGTAGTAATGAAGGATGGATAACATGAAGATGAAGGCATTCTAAGTTGGCAGCAATACAAGTGGAAGGAAAGAGACAGATTTATGTGTATAGCTACAAAGTTTGCAAACAATAGTAGCTAAATTGGTATTTTCTTGCATACACAAATCTCTCAGCCTCACAGAAGATTTAACTATCCCAGTATGTTAAATAACACTTTATATTTGTATATGTCCCATAACCATTTTTGTCAACTTCTGAAGCTTGTTGTGTTTGCTAAAAGCATTTGCAAGTCAAATTGTAACACTTTTCCTTCCAGAAATTTAAAAATTTATTCAACTTTTAGAATTGGTAATGTAATTTACACAAAATAATTGGAATATCCATTATAACTTGCAAAAATTGATAAAAAGTTTGACTATTATTCCATTTCTATTCAGACTTCGAGGATTAAAATGCCATATTTTAAAATGGAAATTCTGGTAAGTTTATTGCCTTATTATTGTATTTTTGATGGAATGCCACATTAGCCAGGCCCCTCAGGAATCAGCCTACTTCTGTGCAAGGTAGATAGTTACGTTAATAGCTCTGTAGGAAATTTCACTTTTAGAAGACTCTATCGATTCCATGTTTATGTATCAACAAAAGTGTGAGCTGAGGCATTTAGAGTCTTTATACAGCCTAATTTCAGTCATAGCTGCCTTTATATAATAAGATTATTTTAGTACCTTGGCTCTAGGAAGCAGAGTTCAGCCCTATTCCTAAAAATTTGCTGTACAAAAGTATACTAGGTTTTGTATAATTCAGGGAAGATTTGGGTGGTCCTGGGATGAGAGACCCTATCTTCCAACATAAAAACAGTCCCTTCTCTTCTTTGCCTCTCTAACACCAGGCTGTTTTTCTCTTCCTTATCTATAGATTCCCGAACTTTACCTTCTGTTTTGTATTATAGTATCTCCCATTAACAACTAGAGCCAACCTGTGGGCCCAAGCAAGTCTGGAGGAGATCAAACAAGTCATGGTCCTCAACAAATGGGGTCCTGTAAGTGAAGAAGTTTCAATTCTCTGGTGAAAATACTATTTCCTTCCTTCTTTGTTTCCCTTCATTCTGTTCTGGGGCAATCTGCGCCCCTACAGTTGTCTTCAACACCCAGAACTAGGCTGGCCCAATTTGGTTGGGCATTATTTACTCAAGTTAAGGCAGCCAAGCAACCATCGCAGTTACTTCATGGGGAACACAGGTGAGAACCGAGCATGGAGTGTAAAGAAGGAGACAAAAAAAGGACTTAGCCACCCATGTGGTTTACTGAGAAGGCAAGAAGGACAACCAGCCCACCTGGGGAGCATCTCTATCCTCTGACATTGTCATTATTTATTCCCACCCTCATCAGAAGTATGATATTTTTAAATACTTGTTTGTAAGACCATACGTGATACAGCCTCTATGTTTTCCCACTGGGGGCTTGTCCTCTTATGAAGCTATTCCTCCTGGAACTCCTGTTTGCACATAGTGGGTACAAAGGGTGGGCCAAGGCCTGGCTTCTAGAAACAGATCTGGAGACCAGTGTCTCTCTCTGTCCTACCCTTGGTTGGGGCATAAAGCATTAAGTCTGGGTAAGTATTTCTCCTCCACAAGCCAAAAATTAATCTCTAAGTTGGGTCACATCAATCTGTCTTGAGGAAATGTTAAAAAAACTAGCACAGCTATATATTTAAGACACTCTTAAGCTTCCACTTTAATTATATAGTAGTTTATCTCTATCAGACTCTTTATCTATTTTCAAAATTCTTTTTGAAACATAAGAGAAATACATATGATTATTACCCTTTAAATCACAATTTTTAGTTTTGTCATAGTTAACTTTGAGGAAAGAAGTGATGTAAAGTTACCTGAATGAGTTTAACACTGGTGTGAAAAACACTTGGGTTCCTTGTTTTCTCCTTCCCTTTTCTCTCCTTCCTTTTCTTCATTGTCAACCTTTTGTTTCTCTTTTATTTCTTTCCTTTTCATGTTTTCTTTAATTCCAAGGTTACAGAGGGTTGCACAGGTTAACAGCTGAGTGCTAACACCCACCGGAATGGTGCCTCAGTCGCTCTCTGATCACTGGAAGGCTATGTCCAGGCCTATGTCTGTGATTTTGTCCTGGGGCAGCCAGCTGGCATCTCTGTGTAGGAGGAAAAAGTCTTCCCTTTGGCACTGCCTCCTGCCTTTAACAATGCTCAGAAGAAAAGTATCAAGTCATTTATTTATTAAGAGCTATATGTTCCCACAGTCAGATCTCTAATCAGGACTTTGTTAGCATTAACTACCTTAGGAGTTACACAGAAAGACACATGACTTTTTTACACAGAGGACCAGTGCTCTTGTGATGACAGGGACAAATGATGGCCTCTCTTTTCTGGTAAAGTTTCACTCAGTTTGCCTGCTCTCATTCACTTGCTCCCCAGCTAACTGTCAATAAAACTTCCAGTCTGGGTGATTAACCACACTGAACCATGGTGCTAACTCCCTCATCAGCTGGTAGTTCAGAAGCCAAGGTACGAATGCAGACATTAACATTTCCAAAAACATCAGAATGATATGTGTTAAAAATAATTTTCAGGAAGCTCAAAGACAAATTTGATGTTCAGTTTAGAAGCTATCTTTAGCCTATAAATTATTTCTTGACCTAACATAGCCCATAGTCACTTTCATTTGTCCTTGCTTGAATAGATTTAGCATTTCTATGCCTTTTATGAGCCACCTTAAATAGTTTTGGAGGAAAGAGTGGTTATAAATAACAAGTTCAGTTTACCTATAACAGAATACTTCAAGAGTTACAATATAATAATTGTATTTTTCACATGGAATGAATACGGAACAGCACATGAGCAGGGAAAAAATGATAATGAAGATGAAAGGTGGTTTTGCAGCTCAAATCTATTTTAAGGATACAGAGATGAACAGCTTAATCCTCTGAACCTATAAAGAGCAGCACACCAAGGTCATCCTTTTAGCTGCTTGTGACAATGCTTTCACAATCTCTAGCAAGTGGCCTGGAGCAGGATCTGTGTTCAGTGACTCATCTCAGAGGTAGCCCTTCCATTAGCTCCCCAACTGTAATACTGAAACCTCCATTTAATTCTGACTCATATTGTTAAATGCCGCACACTGAATCACCAATCCTACTACATAAAGCACCCGACTCGCAGGTCTCTCTCGATTTCTCCACTTGGGCAGGAAAGACACCGGAAATTGTGGCTATAGACAGAGGCCATGGGAATCACATGTAAGTTCAAGTTCTCTGGCTTTCTGGACACTAACTAAAGTTCAGATAGTCGATAGATTTTATTCTCATATGGTGTTTTATCATCCTAATCATTCCTTTATTAAATATAATAAAAATTCTTAGGAGTCACATTTCTAATACTTTTGCTTTAAAAACATTTCTCTTTAGCTTTGTGTTGTCTTCCAAAGGTATGGTCTAAATATGAGGGGAAAAATTATGCCACAAGGGCCTCTAAATGAAATGCCTTCTCTGTCAGTCCAGATGTTCATTTCCATGTACGCATCACATAATTCTAAACTGATGAGACTGGTAATGGTCCAGCTCAATATGTCTTAGTTGGTTAACTCTGAAAGAAGAAAAATAAAAAGGTATTCTTTTTAGAAGTTATGAATTTTAACAACTTAAGACAGAAAAAAAGACTTTCTGAATTTTATTACTTTGATTTTGTGGACAATACAGTTGACTTCCCATGTGGGTCTTCTTACTATGTAACAGAAAAATGTATCCCTGCTATCAGATTCTGGTCCTAAAATTTGTTCTGCAATGAGTAGATATCTATAAAACAACAAAAACTTGACAAATTCTAAAAAAAATGACTAGCATTCTATTGCATTTTTTTCTAAAGACTTCACTAGATAGCTATTCTGTACACTTGCATTAGTTCACACACTTCCCAAGTGTGGGCAGATGGGATGGCCTTCATATCTTCTCCTCTGAAAGTACATAAAAGTATCCAAATGCCATGTGCTATTGTTTCACTTGCTGTTTGGCGTATTTTGAGAGAACAGAATGACTTTAAGTTTGGTCCCATGTAAGCACAACACAGCACCCTTGCTACTGGACTATGTACAAAATCATTTTTTCAATGAATGAATATGAATAAGAACCCTTTGAGTTAAATTCTAGAAGGGGCACATGCTCCGAATGCTCCATAGTACAGCTGGTCTTGCTATAGTTTTCATTCTAGGAAAAGAGAAGCACACAACACATTTATCCATCCCTACAGAGGGAACCATGAAAACATACAAGTGCGCTTAGACCAATCTTAGTTCCTAGCCTTCTGAATGGTGTGTGGTCAAGGGAGGTGTGCTATTGCAGTGCTGATGTTCCACTCAGATGTATCCTCAAATTATAGCGTTTCCTACAGGTGTGCACATGCAGCTGCTTAAATCATTACCGTAGCAGGAACCAGAGTTGACACCTTCTCTGTTCCACAGTACCCGACGGGTTGGGAAGCTAACAGCACATCCCAAGAGGATGCCTTCAGGGATCCTACCTTACACATCATCAACAGCACATGCTCATTTCTTTTTACCTTAGGCCTGATCCTAAACTCAGCCCACATTTCCAGTGCTTTAGGATATCAGCAACATCCTGGCCTTGTATTCTCCTTGCTGCTGCTGCTGTTGCTGTTATTCTTTCTCAGCAGTCTTGCCCTTTGGACATAAAAAGGAATAGCATCTATTAGAGGAAAAAACAAGTCTCCTAAGACTATTTTCTTGGAGTTGGGGAGGAGACAAAAAGATGGCTTGACACTGAGAAAATGAGGAACATTAACATATGGGTTCCTAATAAGTCATGTATTATGTTCCTGCCCTTGGCCATGCCAAGTGCATATTTCAGAAGATCTATTCTTAGAGATTTGTGTGTATACCTCTCACCAGTCTGCCATGAACCCAAATGCAAGGACAAATCAAAAATAGATTTATTTTCCTATTTTTCTGCAGTTGTAAATACAGTACCTTAAACACAGTTCAATATTGGTCACCAACAGCTTGGTCAATGGAACTAGAAACAAAAGATTATTTTTAGTGCACAAGAAGGGCTCATAGCTCTCTTGGCTCAAGGAGAGACATCATACTCAGCATTTGTAACAGTAAAGATTATTTTTCTCAAAGTGCATTTATTACTGTAAGTTGATTTAGTTCAAGGAGTGAGCCAAATAAAAAGGACATTTCATCGTTTCTTAAACTGCCAAATTAGCACCATCATTTAAAATTTTAAATAAGAGTTTCAAAGATTTCCTGGAACCACTGAAAAAATACCTTTAAAGGCTAGAATAAGTAAACTATCTTGCAGTATTAAAACAAAGTATGTTGTTATTATCTGGCACACTGGCATTGCTCTGGGTTAACCTGTAAGTCTTTGGAAAATTTCAAAGGGAACTATTCAAAGATGAGATGAACCAAGAGCTGAGAAAGCCAACTATAGCCTAGGGATTCTGCAACTTGCAAGCACAGTACTGAATGTCATAGACTTAGTATTCTTTCTAGAAGACTATTACACATCCTGGAGTGTAGGCCTTCTCTCCCAGAACTACAGCCCATTGACCACCACCTTTGTTCTTAATCCAGGCACCATTTGGTCTGGGAACAGATCTGATGGCAACAGGACTTCTCTTTGTCTGACTGTGGTCTCCTCAGCACCCCATTTCAAGCCCTCCTGACCCTCAATTTAATCTTTTTTTATATATACTGGGGATTAAATTTGGGACCTTGTGTTTATCAAGCAGACATTTGAGCTACTGAGCTATCTCCCCAGCCCCAACCCTCAATTTAGTAGAAGAGATGAATGACCTCCACATTTTCATTTTAACACATTTCTCTACATGTCCAGTGAATGACATTTTGAATGTTTTAAAGCCTACAAGTTGCATTTTCTAAATATTCATCTCACTTGTACTCATGTGCACCATGCACATGTGTGCTTGTGTGCATTACCAATATTCATTTTTAAATAGTCCCATGAAGTAATAAAGCCTGGATCCAAATTTTCAAATAATTAAATTTTCTATCATCTTGGTGGTCACTTTTATCTTCCTACATTAAATCACATCTTCCTATTTCAAAGGTGGTATCCTGTTTACTATATTGCACAGGATGTTGCTGGAGTATTTAGAGCCAACATATCATAAATAAGCCAATGACTCAATGTTCTTATGAGGATTCTTGGAGAAATTATTTTGTCTCTTCTCCCTAAACTGACCAACTTCATCCTCCCTGGTCTAGAGATCTGTACACATACTGCCAGGGGCAAATCTATTTGCAATCTGGCTTTATAAATGTTTAATAAAGAGTTTGAGAGGAGAATGACCAGCATTCAATCTGGTAAACTGCTGGAGATGTACCAAACATTGTGAACAAACTACACAACAGGTCCATTATACTCTCAGGGTTCAATAGAGGGCCAAAGGATTGCAGCTGATCCTACACTCTGAGTAGACCAGCTCTGATAGGAATACACCAGACAAGAGTAAATGAATGTAAATTCTATAAGCAAATAAAGCTACTTCCTTACACAAATCAGTCAGACTAGCTAAAAACAAGATAAATAATTCTGGTACATTTGCAATAAGGTATATCTTTAAGCTAAAGTGTTCTAATATCTGTCTTTAATTGCGATCTCTCACTAAGTAAAAATCAAGCCAGAAGAAATGCAGCAAATACAGCTAGGTCCATGTGGAACTGACAATCATTTAGCCCCTCAATGTTTCACAAAATTAATTTTAATATCATCTTAAAAGTCAAACACTTGAGCAAACACAAATCAGACTGGCCCAGTGTGTTCTGTCACACTATGAAAAATATTTTTTTATTTTTTTTTTGAGAATGGAAAAATGTCATAATTTCTATAAATCACTGATAGTTCTTAAATGACTACATCAATGTCCTTTAGAGAAAACAAATTAAAGTGGCATAGGAAAGGTAGAATACACCAGTACTATTTTTGTCTTTTTAAAGCTTTCTATTCTGTTTTCCTTCCCAGAGACAGTTTAAACTTGAAATAAATAGGATCAAATTTTGTTTCTCAGGAATAAAGTATTTTTATAGCAAATCAAAACCTTTCTTAACATACAAGTAATAGCAGAGATACAATATGGAGGAGTATCATTCTTAATGACTTTAAATATAAATTGTCTAAAAATTTACTAACAAGAAACTAAAACAACCTACATAATTGTGTTTTAATTTCATTAGATTTATTGGTACAAGTTACATATGCACATTGACCATTAGGGTTCAAGTTTCTTAAATGGACATCTTTATACTGGTGAAAGTCTTTACTTCTCTTAGGCATTTCTATTATCCTGCTTCTCTTTTCTCACCCAGCCCTAAACTGAAGAAAAAAGTAATCTACCGGAGGTGACAAGTGTCTGTTTTCTCCATGCCTCTGGTGCTGTTTTGTTTTTGTTTTGAGCAGTCTTGCCCTTCAGATATAAAAAGGAGGAACCTCTAGGAGCAGAATCTCCTAAAGCAATTTTCTTGGAGAAGAAAACAACACAAAAAGCTTGACAATGAGAAAATAAGGAACTCATTGAAAGTTCTTGATTGTTTTCAAGTTCACATGCCAAGAATAATTTGGTTCCTTTTTTTTATCCCTGCCCTCAATGTCACCCATGTTCACACACTCACAGATGTGCATGTACACACACAGCAAATGCACCATAAATGAACACATGTGGGCATGCACTATTTCAGGTAAAAGTTTAAGAAATCTGCCTCAGGCATATGATACATTTATATAACCTTGTTTAAAATGCATAGATTACATATTCCTAGAGCACCATGACTTTCTGCTCTGCTGATATAAGCTAAGTCAGAGCACCCTTAGCAAACAATTTATTAGTATTCTGTGAAAATTGCTGATTTTTCAACATTAGTAATTGAGTAAACTCATTTTATACAATACTATTCTGGGAGAGTGTATAACTTCCATAATTGTATAAACTCATTTTATACAATACTACAATAGGAGAGTGAAGGAGTGGCAATCCCTTAACTAAGACAGTCTGTGTGGCTACTGGAACACAACTGTACCTATTTTAAGATTAAATGATCTGGGTTATGGATGGAAATAATCTCACCTTTAAGGAATGATTACAGTTCTATTTTTGGTTGTTGTTCCAAAGGGTAGCAACAAACCTTCTTTAGAGCTTATGATTTTCGAAAGCAAAGCTGGTGGATAAGTATAGTTTATATCGTCAGAAAAATACATAGATTTTAAAGCACAGACTTTGTTCATGAACTATGAGAGAACCCAAGTAGAAGCACAATGTTAGCACATTACAATTTTAAGGTCTTTTATGATTATGTTCTTAAAAATAAATTAAATAATCTTAGTATTACTAAATATTTTTCCAAATCCACACATACTTTAGGGCTCAGTTTGGAAAAATAAGACGTTTAGTATATAAGATTATTCTTCAGTGATTATATCATACCTAATATCTATAATAGGTAGGATAATAACTCAAGGAAGTTGTTTTGTATCAGTTAAATGGCTCTATTCCTTATACTTGAAAATAGGTTCAAATACTTCTATTTATACTCTAAATCTAAAGGGATAAGTTGATTGTTGGTGGATTGAATTTCTTTATAAGACACCATCAAGTCTATGGCCATTTCCAAATTTACAAATGTCCCAGTGGAATAAAAACACGGGAAACCAGGACCACCAGTGCAATAAGCCAGGCGTGATGGCCACACACTTTTCCACAGCACTCACACCTGCTATGCAAGTGGTTATATCCCCGTGCTACTTGCCCACTCCTGGGTTGCCCTCCCTCTAGCCAGGGTAGCTAACACCACAGAGGTCCAATATGGTAGAGCTGGAATGGTCACAGTGGTCACCTATTCCCAATAGTCTCACATCATACATGAGAAAATTAGATCTACACATTCAATGGCATTCCAAAGATTTCACAGTAAATTTTTGTCACAGAAGACTGAAATGCATACTTCCTAAATAAGAGTTCTCTATAATCTATCATGCAGAACACAGAGCTCAGACCACCTGCAACACGAACTGTTTACAGTTGCTGAATCTCAAGATCTGCGCCAGGTTCACCTTATTGCCTGGGATTCTGCAGAGAATCAGAAGCAGGAGAATATATATATTTGTGAGAGAGAGAGAGAGAGAGAGAGACAGAGAGAGAGACAGAGAGAGAGACAGAGACAGAGAGACAAAGACAGACAGAATGAACATGTAGAGATTTATTTTAAGTAATTAGCAGATAGATCTCAAATCCATAGGAAAAGCCAGCAGATTGAAAACTCAAACAGAATTTCTATGTTACAGTCATGAGACAAAATTCCTTCCTTTCTGGACATAATTCATCCTTTTCTTGTAAATATTGTTTTGCTTTGTTTTTATTGTTATTAAGTTCACTGTCGGTGGATGCAGTGTTAACCACATCTATATAATACCTGCCTAGCAATATCTCAGCTGGTGCTTGACCAAACACTTGAGCACAAGAACTTACTCAAGCTAACATGTAAGATTCATTCACCATACTCACTGAATCAGAACCTGAATTTTAATACGATTCTTGTGTACCTTAGAATTTGACAGTTATTTGCAAGGTTTAGACCTATCTTAGATTTGCCAATATACCAGCCAGATCTAGCATAATTGTCCATTAACTAAAATGTTTATTTCTTTCCTGCAAGTAATTTCATCATTACCATGTCAGATAAGGAAGGTGACTTGAGCTCTCCAGGAAGCCAGGATTTTGTTACCTTGCTTTGCCATCTTTAGCATAGGCCTTCAATTCATGGTCCAGGATAATGGTCTCAGCTGTTAATATCATGCTTTCATTCTCAACCACAGAAGGGAGAAAAGACAGCAGAAGCATCACCCTTCCCTTGGGGCATAACCCAGAAGTTTATCACTTCTGCTCAAATCCTGTGGTCCAGAGTTTACCCATATGGCCACATCTAGCTGCAAGGGAGGCTGGAGAATACAGCCCTCTTACAAGGTGGGAAAAAGTTAAGAATTTAGGGACTGAATAGAAAAAAGGAGACTGATTGTTACTGTATAATTAACTACTTTGGCTATCTATTTTTCTGTTCCAGGTTACCTGCAAGCTCTGTGAGACTGCAGGTAGGAGGTAGGGAAAGCCACACAATAAAGGAAGAAAATTTGGACAAGAAAGGATAGCCTTGCATTCGGGGTATCACTTTAGCAGTTCACACTCCTGGTGGTTTGATTGACTATTTCCTGGATATGGATCTGCTTTTGGTCAAGACACCCAGAATATAAGCTTTGCTGCTCTTGAGGAAGTAGCAGTGTTGGAAAAAGGGAATTAGAGATTCTGACTCTTTACATTTCATCACTTCTATCCCCTCCCTGCCATGCAGGGATGAATCACCTCTTTCTATTTCTAAGACCTAGAAAGAACACAAAGCAGAAATGACTACAGAGTTTCTCCTCCAGTGCAATCCTAGTAATTCTCATAGCCCATAGTTGGGGATAAAAATTAGTTAAGCCACTTTCAAAGTTTGTGTTAACCACAAAACTCTTTGTCATTTCCTTTCTCAAAGCAGAAGTCCTGTGTGTCTTGTGGTTACCAATAAGTACACAGATATACTAAGAGATGGTTTTGTATGGAGAATTAATGTCTACAAAACAGAAATTTTAAATTTATTGATGAAAGCAATTTTGCACAAAAGTATATAAAATGGAACAAAAAACTTGGGAATAACATATCAATTTCTATTCAGTTTCTCACATTAAGATATATGTATGGTATATACACAAATTCCCTTCAGAGACCAATAAGGCATATTGTACAAAATTTGCTGTAACCAAGGTAACAAAATACTCTTCTTATTCCTACCAACTTTTAAAACCAAAGAAGGAGGCATTTTTATAATGACTATTTCTTTGTAGTAGTGTTTATAATAGCAATGTCTGCCTCCATTTTAAGATTTAAATTTATATCAGGAATTTATTTTCTTCTAGACACTTACTATAACTTCCAGCCAGTAATGAAAAGACCTAAATTGCAGGTCAAAACCTTTTTGGAGCTAAACATATGGAACTATTATAACAACATTCTATATACTCTCACATTTCTATGAGAAATCATCAACACATATGAATATCAGTTAATAAATACCTGTAATCTATTAATTACGTAGTCTCTAAATATTCCTGCAAATATAAAGAATGGTATATGCAATATAAAATGTATAAATAATTTGATGTCTACTTTATACATGGAAAGTCATTCATTGTCTTTCTTACCAAACATGCCTCATTAATAATTATCTCTCTTAGTTTTTTTAAGAAATAAAATGAATCAAGGTCGGGGGGATAGCTAGTAGAATAAGCACTTGCCTGGCAAGTGCAAGGGCCTGAGTTCAATCCCTGGTTCTGCAAAAAAAAAGAAAAGAAAAGAAAGAAAGAAAGGAAAGAGAGAGAGAAAAGAAAGAAAGAAAGAAAGAAAGAAAGAAAGAAAGAAAGAAAGAAAGAAAGAAGAAAGAAAGAAAGAGAATCTATAATGTTATAAGATCTTACATAAAATTATAAGGACATTATTCCACCTATGTGCATATAATCATGTCTTGTTTAATGCAGGTACTTATTTCAGAATTTTCTCTTACTTAGGAACCAATTTTGAAATAAAGACAGAACTCTTCTCTTGCGCGTAAGAGCAGGGCTCAGCAGAAGTCTGCAGTTCTGTATGATGCGTCTCACTGCTCTTTGCTCTCTCGATCTCAGTTTGATGTGGATCCTTGATAGAGGTGCTGCCTTAGTCCTTACTTCTGCATAAATTCTATTTAACCTTTTAAATAAGATTACAGGGCTGGAGAGATAGCTTCGCAGTATAAGCACCTGCCTGGCAAGCACAAGGTCCTGAGTTTGATTCCCAGAACCAAAAGATAAATAACTAAGAATAAAAATATAACTACTAGTTTGTGCAAACTTGGCTCAGAAAGGTACTGTGACTGTTAGCACTTTGGGCTTCAGGTGAACAACTGTTGATTCTCTGACTATTGCCAAGTTCCTTAGAACTTTCATCTGTTTGTTAGAGGTGACTGAGTGTGTGTGTGTGTGTGTGTGTGTGTGTGTGTGTGTGTGTGTGTGTATGAAATCAGTAAACTCCTATGTCATGTAATTACAAATGTGTACTGTCAATTTCACTAACTTAGTGACTGAGTTCATACTTTAATTGTCTAAAACATGGTCATTTTATTCTTAAAATTGGTGATTGCTTATAAAGTGCTCACTAGCTAAACTTTGGAAAACATTTATGGAAAATAGCAATGAAACACTAGCTGAAAACTCAAGCTATGAAAAGTAACTTTTTCTATTTTTCAAAAGATATACTCTATTTCTGAATTTAATAGAGCAAAAATTAACTTGTTATCAAAGTTCTCCCAGTGGCCTCTGAAAGCATGTCCTACTCTTCTGCTTCTATTATATTTTTTTCTTAAATTAGGAAGAAATTGCTGCTCTAAGGATCTGGAGTTGGATTCTTGGGAATTATGTTCTGCATATGACTTAGTTTGATGAGAATAATTTCCATTCCCAGTCAGGAAATGAAATCATAGGGCAGTATAATGTCCATGTGATTGAACTTTTTCAATATTATGGACTTATTAGCTATAAGAACTTGCAAATTTATATGAAATTTTTCCTACTTTAATGATATTTGCCTGTAGCGCTTGAATTTGATTTTTTTTTTTATCTAACTTTGCAGAAGTCATTTTGGTTTCAGACTTAGACAATTTCTGGGGACTCAGCACAGGGGCTGGAATTATATTCTCAAAGGGGAAATACTTTTTATTTCTTCTGAAGTGATTTTAAAAGATGTTTCAGGCACACTATATTTTAATCTGCATTCTAAATTGTTTAGAAGAAAATAATATTACTAATATTACAGAGCTCTTATCTAAGCATAAAACTACTTAGAACACTGCTCAATGGTGTCTTCACAGTATTATCAAATTTATCAACAACATTTTCGTTTGGGCCCTTATTATTATGAAAAGTAGTCATTGATTCCCTCATGAAATAAAAATTACATATACAAAATAAGATAGGTACACAGGTACTTTCTCTTAATTCAATAAGAAGAAAGATTTGTACTAACACTGTTTGGACAGGCTATCATGTCTGCATCTTGTACTATGAATAACCACTATGAAGGCAACAGTATGCAGTGTGTTCATTACTGAAACTGTCCTACTAATCAGTTTGGAAACTGTCTCATTGCTATTTGTTTCTCAATAAAATGTATAAAAAAAGAAATAGTAAAAAAATAAAATAAAAGTTACATCTTTTTATTTATAAAATCAGATCATATATTCTTCAGAACCTCACCAACATAGAAAGTAGAAAGCTGCTCTTATTTAGAAGGTATATATTCTGCTTTAGGGCAAAGCTTTTAGACCTCTCAGTGGAACAACAGCCTGCTGTGGCACGTGTACCAGATGATGGCCACCACTGCTCTGGGAGTTCCACAGGATTCAACAATGCTATGACTCTCTCCTTGCCAAACTGTCTTGACCCCAAGACTATCACCTTGGTCTCAAGGCATTTGACCCCCCAGCAGTCACTTCACCATTTCCATTGGGAAGTAGAGGGAATACACTAATACCTCTGTGCTCTCTTCTTTCTTCACCCGTCAGTCTCAGGAAAAACACTCATGCAGGGTGGCCAAACTCTGCCCATTCAACTCTTTTCCATCAAAGCCTCATCATCATCTTTGAGGGTTAGAAAAAAGTAAGCTGGGATTTCAATAAATAAATAAACAAACAAATAAATAATATCAGTGTTTAGAGAGTGAGTCTACTAAGTGAGAGCACTTTAAACTAATTATCTTGTTTCATAACAAAATGTAAAGGAAGATGTATCATTATAATTTGCAGTAGTATATTCTCTACAGATGAGTATACTAGGGCAGAAAGTGTTAAGTTACTTGCTATTTACAAAATAACAGAACTAGAATTGTAATCCGTGCATTCTGGCCTCCAAGCCCATTATATTAAGAAATAAGTTTATTTTTTTATGTACTTAATACAAGGTCTACAGGGTCTCACTACATAGATTGGACTCATTGTGAGCCTCCTGTTTTCAGACTCCCAAGCGCGAGATTACAGGAGAGCACCACCACGTCCTGTCTCAATGGCCCTCATAGCATGCGCTGGGTGCAGGGCCTGCACAGCTTTTGGTGCCAGGAACTGAACCCAGGTCCTTGCATTCTGCCTAAGCAGGAGCTTTAGTCTGTTGAGCTCTCTGGCCAGCCGTAAAAAATAACTTTCACTCTTAGTGTGACAAAGTTTCTAAAATAAGTAATTTCTCTTGCAGTTATAAAGACACCATTATAAAGGGCAGCACCTGAGATTCTGGGGGGTGGGGGAAGTATGTGAAATGAAATACTTGGTGTACTAATTCCTTGGTGGAATATCTCCAAATGCAAGATGCTGTTGAATTCTCAGTTAAGTATTTTTACCATGCATGTATATTAAAGCCTCAAAATATTTCTCATGTAGCTGTGATGTTCAACAATGATGCATTTTGTGTATTTGTAGCTCTGTGAGTTCCGGACATCTACACAGCCCACACTCACTAGGTAACATGATGGGAAAATTACCAAGATCCAGTACAGCTGTCAACTTCATTTGACTTAATAGTTTAAACACCTTATTTCTTAGCTCTATTTTTGACTCAGAAGGCCCAAGTATATAGGAAGAAATCAGGTATCCTGATGGGCAGGGAGGGTGAAGTCCCTTGCTCTGCCCTTGCATTGGTCTGTGATTATGATTCGGTGGCCTTTGTAGCACATCACAACAGGAGCCACCCTTGCTTTCTCTCGAGAATGCTCCTGGACCCTGTGGTCTCATATAGGCTGTCCGCACCTCTTCAAAACTGTACTGTGTTTTGCATCCTGTCCTAGGGCTAGATGCCTCCCTCCTACCTCATCACTGACTTGATGTGTTCATTGTGAACTCCGGACGAGGACTGTGGATTCTAAGCTAGGGATCAGGCTATGTAGAAGAATAGGAGACAAAAAAAGTATGTTCAAATTGGAGCCCGTCTTCCTTCTTTACCATGACACTCTGCCCTCTGAACCCTGTTCATAAAAATCCAGTGCTGGTATGAATTCCGCCCAGGAGGAAGCTAGAAATCCCAGCCATGTCCTTATAACTATTCCCCTGTCACTAAGCCAAATCATGCAAGGGTAATTGGAAAACCTGTAGAGATCCTTCCTTCCTTTTTTGTTATTGCCTCTCTCTTGACTACACTGTCCCATGACTGAACTTCTCAATTCCTCAGTATTATAACCAGCTTATACCAAAGATAAAAAGCTTTACTTGAACAGGTTCTTTTTAAAGTCATGTTTTTGCAATTTAATTTTGTGGCTATGAAAATATTTCTTGCTAGGTACGTGATAAATGGATTTTATAATAACTGTTCTTAGCTTTAATCCCTAGCTCCCATTCCTCAAGAAGGCAGAAAATTAATGTTCCAGTTATTTATGGCTGTGTAACAAACCACCCAGACACTTAGTGATTTAAAATAATAATCATCATTTATTTTGCTCACAACTTTACCATTTGGGCAGTGTTCGGCAGGAAGAGCTCATCTCTGCTCAGGCTGAATTAGCTGTGATAGCTTAACTGAAGATGTCCTTTCAAGATGGCCCATTCACAGGGTATCAGGCAGGCTCTGCGCTGAGGTTATTGACCAGAGATCTTCTTACCTTGCCACAGGGCATCTCCACAGTGCTGCTTCTTCCACATGGCATAGTATTTGTGTTGGACTGAGGAAGTCAAAAATGAAAGATTCCAATTCGTAAATTCTAGGTGGAAAGAACCAGCTCTGAGTTACCTCTGCTATATTCTCTATGAGAAAGGGGCTTTTTTTTGTTCGGCTGGTTGGTTTTTGTTTTGTCTGGTTTTGTTTGTGGAACCAGGGATTGAACTCAGGCCCTTGTGCTTGCCAGGTAAGCGCTTATTCTACTGAGCCCTCTCCCAGGCCCTCTCTATGGCAAAGTTTTCAGGTAGCCTCCAAAATTCCAAAGAGCTGAGGGACAGGGAGAACTGAAGTCTGTATGCTCTACCTCTTTTTCTTTTTTGCACCAGGAATCAAACTCAGGACCTTTTGCTTTGCCAGGTAGATGCTGTGCCATTGAGCTATATCCCAGACCCTCAACTTCTTGATCCACACAGTGTTGGACATTTTCTATGCAACAATGTTTAATTTAGTAATTTCTAGCTAAATTAGAACACCCTAGATTTTTGAAGCTTGCTATGCTCAAAAGGAAGTCACGAGGGTCTGGGGAGATAACTCGGTGATCTAATTACCTGACTGGCCAGTGTAAAGGTGCCTTATGCCATGCCAGACCTGAAACACTGGGTGTGCAGTGCCAGTCACCAAAACTGGGTGTGGAGGTGCATGCTTATAATCCCATCATTGGAGAGGCTGAGACGGGAGGATCACTACAAGTCTAAACTACATAGTGAGAACTGGTACAAAATTTATAAATAAATGTCCAGTGAGGAGATAGCTCAACAACCTAAAGTACCAGCTTAGACAAGCCCAGGGACTGTTGCACTTGCTGTGCCACCCTTGCCCCCAGGGCAGGATGAGCTGGCCACAATAAATAGATAAATAAAAAATGAATAGTGATTTATTTTTCACTACAAAATTGTCCTTCATTTATATCCCCTTTTTTGTTTACTTTTGTCAAAGGTGGGTATTCAATTGCCATGCAAATATTTTAGGTGCGTGAATTCAGCAAAGTAATCCAACATAGTCCAGTAGTCCATAAGACTAGTGGATTATCCATAGGACTGGCAATGTCAGAAGTTGTTGACTTAAGCCTTTTACAACTCAGCATATTAATATGGCTTTACTTTATATACCTCGTTTTTATCCTTTTCTGCTGGATAGTTATGACCAAGATAAAGCAAGACCTATATGACAAGTATAGAATTTTTGTATATGACAAGATAAGTCAAATATCCTCAGGATTTACCCTCAAACCTTTGTCAGTGTCAGCCATGTGGTTGACTTACAACCATTGCTTGACCAATTTGCTCCCTGTGAAAACCTGAGAGAATGTTTTCTCTCCATGTGGCTCTCCTTAGGCACACTCTACTTCATCAATCACTGTCCTCTGTGACATAGATAGATAGATAGATAGATAGATAGATAGATAGATATAGATAGATAGATATAGAGCTACTTTCTCTTAGTTCAATGAGAAGAAAGATTTGTACTAATAGTGTTTAGACAATATACCATGTCTGTATCTTGCACTATGAATAACTACTGTGAAGACAATATGCAATGTGTTAATTATTGTAACTGTCCTACTAACCTGTTTTGAAACTGTCTCAATGCTATTTCTTTCTCAATAAAATTAACATAAAAAATAAATAATTTTTTAAAAAAAGAAATCA
The DNA here is from genome assembly GCF_000260255.1 of Octodon degus. Lineage (NCBI taxonomy): Eukaryota > Metazoa > Chordata > Mammalia > Rodentia > Octodontidae > Octodon > Octodon degus. The sequence continues at coordinate 13,756,957 of NW_004524600.1, read as the reverse complement.
AGGACCAGCCAAATAGCTCTGCAGATTAAAGCACCTGCAAGCAGGCACAGGGGCCAAGGGTTCGATCCCCAGCCTACCATGCCTGCCCCACTCCTGAGGCATGCTGAGATGGCAAATGAGACTGGGCATGGTGGTGCGTGCCTGTAATCCCACCTTTTGGGAGACTGTAAACAGGAGGATCACTACAAGTCTGATCTAGTAGTGAGACCCTGAGCACCCTGTAGACTCCTCCCTAAAATACAGACAAATATAAAATAAAATAAAAAAGAAGTCAGGATACAGAATTTCAAGGGATGGTAGTACAAAACATAACAAACCAATTCTGTCAAATAAGAACCAAAATCAAATCTAAGTAACTTAGCAAGGTTGTTAAAACCAATCATCCAAGTGCTCTGAACATCAACCAATGATAAAAATAAACCAAGAAGTGTTATTTATGAAAAGTTGCAGAATATCAGGTAAGAGAGTGGGAAGCTATACCCGGCTTGTCCAAGATTGGCCCTTCTCAAGCTCAGTTGCTCAAGTGGTGATATCAGCTAGAGACGACAACCAAAGCCACAACGTCACTGATGGAAAAGCTTTGGTTATTCTTTAGCAAGTGTGATTCTCTTGAGCTATTCATAAAAAAAGAAAATTTGTTAGAAATTGTGCAGGAAAGTACATGGCTCTAATTGTCTGAGTTATTATTGCACTTGTAGACAGCAAAAGATCCTGAAGTTAAACAGAAAGTGGAAATGATAGAACAGTAGGTTTGCTGGAAAATTGTTCCACACATCTCTGGCTGGATGACACACACGCATGAGAGAGACCCAAGAAAACCTACACCTAGTACCGACTCTGGTGCATAGGTGTCTGAATGAAAACAGGGAAAGGACATGAGAGTGTCCAGGCTCTCCACACAGAAAGGGTGTGACTGAAAAAAAGCAAAATATGAAGAGGCCTAGTAAAAAGACAAAGTTGAATGAACTAGTTAAATGCCAGATTTTTGAATGCATTCATCAACCTACAAAAAGACCACCAGAAGATAGTGAAAGCCTTAATGGACTCAATCAAGTAAAACAATCTTCACCCTTAGGGAGAAAATTAGACTCCAGAGTTTCTTAAATATATGATTCTAGTTTTGAATTAAAAATGGGAACATTTAACACATATGCAAAGAATAATATTATCAAGAGAAACTCATTTTGAATGAGCCCAGATGTTGCATTTGGCAAGCAGAGATGTCAGGGCCTCTATTATAAGTACATGTGAAGAATTAAATAAATCCTATTTAAAGAATTAAAGGAAAATATGATGGCAATATTCCAATGAATAGGGAAATTCAATGAAGAAATAGAAAATCTTTTTTAGGAAGAAGCAAAAATAAAATCCCAGAATTGTCAAGAAAGATATAATCTATACATTTGATGATACATGAATAGAAACTATCCATCCTGAAGAACAGAAAGAAAAACTTGGAAGAATATTTACCACGACCCCAGAGACCTGAGGTGTAACGCAAAGCATACCAAAGTACTTATAATGGAAGTCTCAAAAGGAAAAGAGATAGAAAAAGGACAAAAAGAAGTCCGTGTAATATTTTCAAAATACTTATAGACAGAAATTTCACAAATTTAATTTTAAATAAATGAATCTTAATTTAATTAGACCCGTTGCACTCAGTGACGCTCAGTGAAGCTAACCACAGTGATACATACCTAGACACATTATTGTCAAGCTGCTGAGAGTCAATAAATGAAAGTTTCACAGCAGCAGAGAAATAAACTCATCTCACACAGAGCAATACTATGATTAAAAGATAAAGTCTCAACAGAAACAACATGTGCTGAAAGTAAAAAGCCCAAAGGACTTTGAAAAACAGAAAACCGAAAGCATCCTATCCAATAAATTACTTTTCAAAAATGAGGAAAAGATAAAATCATTTTCATTTCTTAAAAAGGGAAATAAGTGTTACCACAATTCTACAGATTCTCTATGAGAAATGTTTATGAAACCCTCAGGCTGAAAGGGGAAAAATATTTCAGAAGCTAAATAAAATCCACAGAAAGAAGATCTGAAATGGCTAAAAATTAAAAAATGAGGGTCAGTGAGATAGCTTGGGACCAAATGCCTACTTAGGCAAGTGCAGGGACCAGGGTTTGATCTCGGACAACACATGCCGCACTGGCCCGCCCCTGAGCCCACTGAGCCGGCCACTGAGTCTGGGCATGGTGTCCGCACCTGGAATCCCAGAGCTAGGGAGACTGAAGACAGGATCACTACAAGTCCGAGCTGTATAGTGAGAAGCTGTGCTCAATACATAAAAAACTAAATTAAATTAAAATTTTAAAATGAGTCAATATAAAGAGCATGAAACATATTTTCTTATTTTTTCGTTATAATTTCACTAAAAGACATAAACTATCAAGCAATAGCTATAGCATTTAACACTCAGTTTTGGGTTCATGACACATTTACATGTTAGATTCTAAAATAATAACCCAAAATGATGAAGAAATAGCATTTTGGTAGAGGAATTTTGCTCTGTTTACTTCAATAGACTTGCTATATTGTACTGGAATTAAATCACCTGAGCAGACCCTGGTAAGTTCAAACGCATACCGTAACTTTTAGAGCAACACTAAACAGTAACTCAAAAATATATTAACATTAACAAGGTGATTTTAAAAGGACAATAAAAACTCTGTCAACATCGGAAATGGACAAGAGAGGCAAAAAAGAAAGAAAAAACAGATATGACTATAATAAATCAAAAACATTAATATTTACATTAAATATGAATAGACTAAATGCTCCAATCACAAGGCAGAGGTTGAAACTTCCAGTGAAAATCAGTGATAAAAGTCTTGCCTCTAGCATGCACAAGGCCTTGTGTCTGATTTTCAGCACTGGCAAAAAAAAAAAAAAAAAAAAGAGGTTGCAGACCAGATAAAAAATACAATATATATATATATATATATATATATATATATATATATATATGTTATTGACAACAGAAGTAGTTCAGAGTCAAACAAAGATACATATAGATGATAAATGAATTTCAAAAGGTACAATATGCAAAAATTACAGTTAAAAATTAAATATCTAAAATGGAAAAAAAAGCTATGAATAAAAAGAAATAGTGAGTCCCAACAGATAGTTCAGTGGATTAAAGCACCTGTGTAGGCAGACACAGGGACTGGGGTTTGATTCCCAGCATGTTGTGCTGGCCCCGCCCCTGCGGCGTGCTAAAACAGTAATTGAGACTGTGCATAGTGGCTCACACTGTAATCCCAGTGCTTCGGAGGCTGAAAACAGGAGGATCACTGTGAGTCCAATCTGTGTAGTGAGACCCTATAGACTCTGTACTAAATAGATTAAAAAAAGAAAAGAAATAATAATAGAAATAAAAAGAACATTTTATAAATACAAAAGTTTCTATATATTGTGAAGATAAAATATTATAAATGTACATGTATTGCAAATCAACAAAATGCAAATGTAAGCAATAAATAGTTGCAATTGGAGATTTAATATTTCATTCTCAATAACTGATGAAACATGGAAGATTACCATAAATAAGAAAACTTGAGTAATAACATCAGTAAGTTTGACTTACTGACATTTATGCACCATTCTCCGAAAATAAGCAAAGTGCACTTTGTTTCCAAGAGCACATAAAAGATTCTGCAAGATAGACACAGCTCTAGCACATAAACTGTCAGTAAATTTAAAGGGTTGAAAAATCATGCAATGACTGTTATCGATTTAAAAATCTAGCAGAACTTAATTTAAGTTATTAATTTCTAGGAGTTAATAACTGGAAGTATCAATGGAGAGTCCTAAATATTTAGAAATTATAAATTAGCATGTGGTTTAAGAAAAAAAATCACAACATAAATTAGAAAATGCTTCAAACTAAATAAAAACAAAATCAAAATATCACAATTAATATTGTGGTAAAGATTTGTTTTCATTGTAGTAAAAAAGAAAAATTTCAAACAAGTTGATAATGTTAACATCTACAAAAAGATAAAAACAAATATAAGCACAATAAAGAATAATAAAAGTCAAAGTAGAAAATCATATAATAGAAACACAATATCAAAATATACAAATAAAAAGCTTAAAAAGACTAAAACATTGAGAAAATTTTAGCTAACCTGATTTCGGATTTTCGGTAAAAAAATCCGAAAATAAAGGTAGAGAAAAAGTTAAAAAAAACATAGAAATTAAAATAAAAGACTATCATATTTAATTTATTTTCAATAGGTTACCATAGTTAGATGAAATTTGAAGTGAGCAGCCTCCTAGAAAGACACTAATTCCCCAAACTAAAGAACAGATAAGCTAAATGATTTAATGACAAGTAGAACATATGACTAGTAACTAAAATTTGTCTCATAAACAAAATACAGGAATTCTATCAAATATTTCAAAAGCAAAATATTTTTCCACTCAGTCTATGATCCTGTAATACTCTAATAGAGAAGCCCATAAAAAGATACTAGAAAACATCAGACCCTTGCCACTCAAAGACTTGAGGTGTGGGACAGAAGTAAATGTTAGCAAACTGAATCACACAATACATTTAAAGGATCTATTGAACACATATAAATATGGTCAAGATGATTGGGATTTAGGTAAATGAAAGTTAAAGTCAAAATGCAATACCTCTAATATGACTAATCTAATAGCAATAATAAAAGTAACTGTCAATATCATGTTGACAATGCTACCGAGAAACTGGAAGAATGATACACTACTTACAATTTGTAATTGTTAAAGACTGAAAATAATCTAATGTCTGTGATCTGTTGAATATATAATGAAATGGAGTATATCTATAAGTGAACATAATTCAATAATAAAAGACAAATTACTAGTACATCAGCAGTGTTAATGAACAAGCTATGCTAAGCAAAATAATCCACATGAAAAAACAGCATATTATACATTCCAAAGCAAAGAATAAAAGAAAGCATGCACCCTAGTTGTTACCTGGAGCTGGAAGTTACTGTAAGCATTGACTATAAGCAGGTAAACAAAAACTTCTGGGGTAGAGAAAATTTCCTAAGACTGAATTGTAAAGATAACTTCATAGCTCCATAAGTTCACTGAGCTGTACACTTAGAGTTGTTCCTTCTGGGGCTATGTGAGCTACATTTCAAAAAGACGTGAGTAAAGGAACTTAGCTTATCCTTTTCTTTCTTCTGAGCTTCTACTTTTCTCCCAGCTGTGTTGTTCTTCATCAGGTAAACTACCAGCAATTTGGAGAAGCTGTGGATGACAGAGAGACTATATCAGTCCTATACCGGAATGCATTAAAGTGAATTCATGCGCCATTAAGGTTATTGTCAATCACCTTGCTCTTTATCATTTGCTGAAACACCACTAACTCACAGGCCTTCAGTGACATGGCTTGATGCCATCATCTTTGGAAGGCAATCCTTTCATCTACAGTGCTCTTAAAAGTGTTGTCTAATGACCATTCCTTAGGAAGTCATAGGCATCCAAATGCTTTTGGATTCTGCTTTCTAGGGAACATGGCCCCTTTTGCCTCATTCCCCTCTTGACAGTCCTTACTTACTAACCCAACTGTACCATAATAGAAACAATCTGTAGTCTCTTCAAACACAGAGTAGTCTCAGATTGAATATAATTCTACCTCATCTCATGCCATCGTCCTGAGAAAAATTTTTCTGTAACATTTCATCTTCCCAAGATGCACTCAAAGAATAAAACAAAGACTCACTCTATCCTTAATCCCTCAAATCCCAAGAATAAAAATGTAGGGTCAGGAATATTCTAGCCTAAATATAGACGTTCCTATCTCTAAATCACAATTGTCCCCCAAATACCTCCTCTATACCTGGCTTTGACACTATATTTTCTTTCCAAATATTTGTCTTTGAAAACTAAGAGCATCACATCTTTCTTTCTTTGTTTTATTTTGTTTTGTTTGCTTTACTAGACTTGACCTCCTCTCCATTGGAATGATGGTAACCTTGAACTCATAGGTACAAAAACAAGAAAGATAACAGATAAAGAATGAGATTTTAAAAACACCTCAGAGTATCTCTCTAGTCTAGATGGTGATCTAGGACACGCATCTATGTTATAGGCATGTAACATATGAATGCATTATAGTTAACAGTTCTAGTCTTACTCTAGCTTCCCTAAGCCTAATAAAGATATAAAAATATATTGAAAGAGTTCCCATGAGGTCGGCTGATTCTGCAAATTGAGATGCTAGTTATCTCAGTTGACAATATTTAAATGTTATTACGTTTTCACTACCTAACAGAATAAAGTTCAGCAAGTTGTTAGTATTCTTTTTCTCCAGTTATTTCTAAAGTACTCTTAGGACTGCAATGTAGAATAATGTGTTGAGATAGAGTAAGGCAATGAAAACTGCACAGATCTTGAAGGCAGATAAAGACTTGAGTTAAAATCCTGGCTTTTTGGGCTTTTACCAATGACAAACACATCATGCTATGCTCCTTTGAGTATGCATTATTCATACAATGGAAAGGGGTTTCTTTGCAAATTAAATGTGACATATGTATGTGGAATTCTAATGTTAACATAAAAACACTGTAAGCCTTTTAATATACTGAACAAAATTAATAAATATGTATACAGCCCACGGATGGTAGGAACAGGGCCAAATGTCAATACATGAAAAAGTAGGAGCACCATGAGAAGACACTACAGGAAAAGTAATCTGTATGCCTCAGTGTGCAAGAGAGAGGCATAGAGAAAGAGACAGTAAGAAACAGACAAAGACAGAGATGGTTTTATTCCTCTAGTTTTATTTAGAAAGAAAAGAAGGTGATAACAACAGTCAACCAGATGCTTTCTTTTCCACTCCTTTTTGAATAATTTGTCATTAGCTTGTGAATAATCTAAGCACTAGGAGTCTCCCAGCAGGTGTGTGTCGAGGTCATATTAAAAAGAAGAGAACACGGATGTGTTCTTGGGACACTTGTTGCTAAGATTTGATTCTGGCCGTAAATTTGTGGAGAATGGAACAAAGATGTCAGCCAAGGTCATGAAACATCTAGCAACTCAGCTCAGCTTCAGTTTCCTTCTCAAGCAAACAGAAATAGGGCTGAGAGAGTAGCACGTAATGTGTGAGTAGGACCTGGTACACATGAAGTAGTAAATGAATTAAGTCTCTACTGATCTCTTCATGTGAAAACAGAAAGTCTCTATCACGGCAGTCAAAATAAATGTGAAACTGACCAAAATGGTGATTTATGGAGAGAACTTTCAGTTGTCGTATGTCATCTGTGAAAATAATCATATTTACACTTTCACATCCTCAATGAAGTCTATTCTTTCTTGCCCTAAGAAAACCTGAAAAGGATGAAAATGAGAGAGCACAAGGCTATTCAAAAATGGGCATCTTCTAGGAATGACATACATTCCTACCAAGCTATGAGAGAAACTCCTGATAATAACTTGCATTCTCACTACTGTAGAAATGGAACTACTTATTGTTGTCATTATCCCAAGTATTATCACTATCCCTATTCTGTGAATATACTGACAGGCCAATGAACTGCTAAGGGGATCCAGTGGTATGAGTTTCATGTCTATCAAATTCTACCTAGCAAAGTCCTGAGCACTTTTGAAGATGTGTTCATGTCCAAACTGAGCTCCCAGCGTTTCTCGTGAGGCAGCTTCATGCCTGGCTATCCTGTCTTGCTCAACTGGGTCACAACTCCTCCAATTTCCCCAACTCAAAATCTCAGATTCATAGTTCATCCACTTAACTCCCCTTCTTCTTTCAAGACCTGAAAACTCTCTGTCTCTCTCTGTCTCT
>NW_004524600.1:13741460-13748881 GCF_000260255.1 Octodon degus | reverse complement strand
ATATTCTTAATTGGTTTCTTCTTGGACATATTCGATTCTTCTATCATGATCTGACAACACTTTTCCTACCACAACATTGGTTATATTCCACTCTGAAAATTTACCTTGGGTACTGCTCTCTACTTTCTAAGAAACAGCATAGTATCTTACTCTTCTGAGTCTGCTCAAATACTGAGAGCACTCTATGTATTATAACAAGTCTGCAATAAATGGCAGCTAAAGTTTTTGCCAAAAAAAGGAAATGTGTATATGAAGTGGTATTGTGACATCTCTAATGCACCACTCACTGAAGTTCTAGAATGGAGAACAGTTCCAGAAGATTAACAGAAAATATACTTACCAAAGTATAGCAGAGGTCAGTTAGTCTGAAGAATCATGGTGATAATATATATTTCTACCTCCACTGGTACTTTTAAAAGACTCATTTTAGCAAAAGTGGACTTTGGGAGAAATAATTTTATTACCTTACTATCAGTTTGAGGAATGTTGAGCAACTGTGGTACAGACATGATGGGCACTTTACCCAATGAACCTTGCCACTTCAGGACCTCTGGCTGGGCTGGAAACTCGCAGCACAAGCATTCTTTCTTTCAACAGCTTTCTCAAGCCCATACCTATCCTGCTTCACCTCTTTACCTATCTGTGAAACATTCTGGATGGTTTGGCCAGTCTTTCCCCTGGAAATTGTCTACAACAAATTTGTAAAAAGAATTGTTACATTAAAAGCCCAGAAATCTTTTCCATTGTGTAGAACAACATGGAGATACTATCCTATGCTAAACTTTGGGCTTCCCCAGCAGAATTAAGTCTCAATGGACTACAGAGGAAGACACTTTGATTAAACACATTTTGTTGACTTCTTTTTCTTCATTGTCTCATTTCCCAGACTCCTAAAACTTTCATTCTTCCCAAATTAATTGCTTGTCTATGAATATATGTGTTAAGGTCTATTTCAGAGATAAATTAAGCCAAGATTTTAATTCTACCTGCATAGCAGAAACTGAATCAGTAAAATCTTTAACTAAACTTTTGACTCAATCTGAGCACTTACTGAGTACCTACTGTGGCAAGAATTTTGGAAAGATGGGGAAGACATAGCCTGAATTCTGAAGAGAACATTAACTTCTAATAATAGAAAATCACTAACATTTTTGGGATTTGGTGTCAGCTTCACAGACACTGAATAATGTGATAATTGAGAACACTAACATTGGAAACAGACTTCCGAGTTCAGATCCTAGCTTTTCCATTTATTATCTATGTGACATTGGACAAATCAATTCACTTCTGTGTGTCTCAGTTTGTTCATGTATAAAATAAAACTGCCTCCTCTCTATTTGTACAATGAAACATAGGTGAAAATTTATGTTAATAAATTAAAAATGCTTTACATAATAATTTGATTTATTTATGTGGCTAATTAACTTATGTGGGAGAAAAAGAAAAACAGACATAAAACATCATGAATGATCACTCATAAATTTCTTGCTATGGAACTATTCATTCCTTTAAGTCCAACAAACTGTATGATCATAAGAAAAATTTAATCTGCCAAATATTTTTATAAGTAAAGTTTTATTAGGTCGTAGCTATCCTCAGTTTGTATATTGTCTATGACAGTGTTCATGCTACAATGGTACAATGACTCACAAGGTCAAAATCATTTATAAGGCATTTTACAGAAAAAGTTTTGCCAGCCTAGCTAAGAGATTGTGTTAAGATTAGCAAGTCAGATTTCATGATCTTCAAAAAAGGAACGGTTTTATGTAGAACAAAAATGGATAGATTGGGACTTTATGGAGAAACAGTGGAATAAAGCCTTCAAACCTGCAAGCTGCAGGGCATGTCTAGTCTATAGGTGAGTTTTATTTATTTCATAGTTCTCATGAATTTTATGTTGGTTGTCAGTATTGATAATGGAGAAGTCTCAGTCATAAGACCTGAATTTCTGGCTTTTATAGAAAAACAAAACATCTGGCAAAAGTTTGTGTATACTCTTGAGTGACAAGGTCACTTACGGCACCAAAGCAGCTGCCATATTTACACGAGGAATGTGTTTTCCCAGATTTCACATCCTTGGCTAACTTGTCTCAGTTTCACCCACATCAGAAATACTGTGCCACTCATGGGTCCAAAGACCCAGAGCATGGGAGGGGGACCACTTTGCGCTAAAAACAGTGGCCTTGAGAACAGATACATCAGCACAGTCAGGCAAAAAGAGAGTCATGAGAAGAACCTGAACTACAAGATTAGTTTATTTATTTACTTATGAGCAAATAAAGGCTTAAGAGGGAAAAGGGAAATACATTTAGGAGCAGTTTCTTGGAAAGGTAAGAACAAGGAGGTCCACAGAGGGAGCACGTTATTGAATAAAAATGACTGCTTTCCTCAATGTTGCTTTTGGTTGATGGATGAGGTTGTCTCAAGGGACAGACATAGAAGGAACTAGCGGGCTTCAAGGACTTCACCTTTGTGTGAAGTTGCTCTGCCATTAGAAATAGTTGTGGGAAGGTTAAGGTTAGTGTGGTTTCTTGCTTTCTCTTTAGAGATGGTGCCTACAAAGTGCACGTTAATTAATACAGTCTGAAGGTCACATTATGGTCATAGTGAGGTCTCTATTCAAGGAATCCTTGGAGAGATGCACTACATAGTTGGTTAAAGAATGTATGTGGTTTCACCGAACACAGAGTATGTAATACATGTTTCTAATATATTCGGAATGGAAAAGAAAAGTCATGTAAATCTATAATTGCCTAAAGGAAAGTTGCAATGAGAGGGATTTTTCCTTCTTTTCTGCTTTTATGGAATAGATGCCCCTTTTACTCTGATTCATTACCTTACATATGGAAAAGAGTTTCCCCCAAGTACCTGAAGATGTAGATTTTCCCAGTCTGTTAAGTCGGTGTATCCTGGTCCTTCATGTGCATCATAATTTTTCCCCTTGATTTTCTATCCTTTTCTCTAAGAACACACTTATAACAAAAAATATGTGTAAAATAGAAAGAAAGAGAAAATGACACTTAAAGCTTTGGTTTCTTGCTATTATTGTCCTTTCACTAACAAGCAATGCATCCTCTTGGTCTTACATTAGAAAGTAATCTCTCCTGCTCTTTAGTGTTTGTCCTAGAAAGTTCTACAGAGTCATATTTTTATTTCATTAGCCATTAGGAACAGCCTAGAGAGAGTGCCACTTCTCCAACACAGCCATCCAGATACTGCAGTGGGGGAATTAAACCTGAAAAGAAGAGAAGCCCAAGGCTTCAAACAATTCAATACACAAAAATCATATACCCCATGACTGAGATGAAAGGATATATTAATATTGCCATTCTTGACTTAATATTATTCCCTATTCAAAAATGAAACACTTAACATTTCAGCAAGAAAGGGAAACTGTGTAAGCTACAGAAGTAAATACCTAGGGTGATGAGATTTAATGAATAAGTGTACTTGCCCCAAAGAATTATCAAAGAATTTAAGACTGGAGAGTGAACACAGAGTATGCAAAGAAGTTATCAGTAGATAAGCATAAATAATAGTGACCCCTTGTTAAATTAAAAGAAATGACATACCTATTTTATATAGTGACACTTCTCTACAATAATTCATTCTGATCTGCACAAAGGGAGAAAGTCTACTTGATTCAGTAGGGATCACTGAGGAGGTTTCGAAGTTAAAGCATATAAACCTGAAGTGCTTTATAATGTTGATTCCCCTACAATGTTTAATGAAAGGAAAAAAAAGAAAAGATGAGATAGGAAAGAAGTCCCTAAGGACATCTCTTTTGACCTGCAAACAGATAAAAAGGATAAGAAAGCAAAATGTAATGCTCTGAGTTGAATCCTCAGAGCTTAAATTTTTGGTAGAATTAGAAGTTCTTTACTTAATGGAAAATAAGAAAGCCGTGGTTATATTTAGTCTTTACAAAGAGTGTACTTATTTTTTCCCCACTTTTCTTCTTTTTCTGAAGACAAATGCATGGACTTTAAAATAAGAATATATCTATCTCTCCTAGTCCTTACCTAGGCAAAGAAAATACGGCACACTTGTAAACATTTGATGAAATTCTTCCTGTCTTTAAAAGTTTCAACAGTCATATCTTCTTTATGTAAAATTTACTTTGATATGCCATACTTCAAATTGTGTATGTGCAATGTGGGTTACTTTCTCTTAAATACAAGAAATTGAAAGAATCAAGACAACCACTTATTTTCTCCATTAGACACAGAGGTCAAGATGTGTCACAGTCTGATGCAAGCTCTGTTGCAAGTAATTTATTACTATGAATAGCTCAAAGCTTGAAAATGATTTACTTTTGTTTGTAAGTTAGGTAAAAGTCAAGGTTACCCAGAAATACCACTCTTCCTCAGCTACATTGCGGTATCTTTTTCTGAGTGAGAGAAAAAGGAGGTTTTAGTAGTAACATGCTAACAAGTGACTGTCACACACCCCTTGCTTTCAGCAGCAGAAGAAATTACCTAGTCTAAAGGAAAACAGCTATGTGACCCAGAGATATCTTGAAAGCAAGGTGCCATCTGAAAGTTTACTACAAAATCAAGGCAAGATGAGCATGTAAAGACATTCTTAAATACGAAAAGATGGGTATGCCTGCATCTTGAGAGAAATTCAAGCCACCTAATCAGTGTATCAGCCCCCAAGGCAGGAAATCTGTGAATGACTCCATCTTTGCCCTCAAAGCCATGCTCAGAAAAGCCCCTTTCAAGTGCTGTTTGTTTTTATATTATTAGTTTTATTTTTTCCCCTCCAAAAAACCTCAAATTTGCAGGACTTTTGACATTTATAATTTCATCATGCATTAATAAATTATATTTGTTATTTCCCAATATATTAATATTTCTTATTCAAGGACCTATGTTAGGAGTTAGGCTTAGAGAGATATTTTATAAAGAATCTACATGTTGAAGGTGTAGCTCAATGGTAGAAGGCCCATCTAGCTATGCTGGATTCAATCCTCCCTAATCCTATGCCTTCCCTAAAATTTTCTCCTTACAGAAATTACCCTGTTAAATTAATTAATGTAAATTTGTTTGAGAAAGGTTAATACACTCACTCTGTGTACTCAGCAATCATGTTTATGAGCCTAGAGAATTAAAGGGCAGACTTTGAGTTGTAGGGAATACCACAAATGAAAACACAATTATGCAGAAATCTTCAGGGGATACACCAACTGACTTCAACCTGTAAACTACCCCTTGCAAGGCTTCTCTGTGAACAAATATCCCCTCTATCTTTGGTTTTATTTATGGTTCCACTGGACTCCATGAGTCCCATCCACCCTCGGAAGAGAGAGTTTGCTTCTCTTAAGTCTAATTACTCAAGTCTCATCCAGAAATATCCCACAGACACAAGAAACAATGTTTAACCAAATATCTGGGGCTCTTGTGTTCCATTCCAGTTGACACATAAAATTAACCATCCCACATCTGCTGCTCTTGCTCTCGCTCTTTCTCTTTCTCTTTCTTGCTTTTTTCTATTTTCTTTTTGGCAGCCATGAATAAAGAGCTTGTGATCAAATTCTAGTAAGTAATTGCCTGGAAGTTTATTGTCCTGCCACTCGTGGAACTCTTTAAAATAGTGCTCTTAACAGTTGACTTGCCTTAAGCCTAAAATCTCTGTCTACAAACAAGAGTGGTTAGATCAATCTCCTTTTCTCTTTTTTTTTGAGTCCTTTTAATAGACTGTGGCCTTCTGTTTGTGAGGGTAATCAGCAACACACAATATTCTAGTTTTGAAAACCAGTTAATAAATATTGTATTACAAAGACAGAAAAGTATGTTGGGCTGCTTGCCTTTAATTCTGCGTCTCATCTCTGCACAGTCAACCACAGTGGGCCTTACCTGAAGGAGAGAATTTGTGAGAACATGTGGGGTTTGTGGGTGGGCCTTGCAATTGTTAAAACATTAGTGAATGGGATCTTTCTCCTAGAAGAGAAATTCAGGAGAAAGAGGGCACTGTTTTCTTTTCTTATGAAACAGAATTCCTTTCTAATTCTCTGAGCCTTTTAGTATAACTGCTGTAGCATGTGTTTTAAATTACATTGTATGAATGTGTTCCCTATAAAATTAGCCATCATGACCCATTGTTCCCCAGTCCTTACTTTCATCACATTTTAGAAGCCTGTGTTCCATATTAACAAATAACCCCTGGGGAAAATTATGCATTTTCCATTCACCAGCTTTGTTACATATTTGATAAAACTTATTGTATATTTAAGGATACAGGTCAATATATAAAAATTTTTTTGGAATCATAAAACAACTGGCCAATTGTTTCCTCATGGAAAACAAACCAGGAAGTCAAAATCAATATCTCTACCATCAATATCAAAATGGAATTAACAGCTCCCTTTTTAACCCATATGTATGAGAATATATATAACTCCATCAGCATGTTAACTAGGGAGAGGGCACATTGCCAACTTTAGAACCCACTCAAATTCCTCGGGTTCTGAGTTTAAAATGAAATTTGAAACTTACCAGGTCCAAGGTCCTTTTTGGTGCTGTAAAATGTGACTTCCTGGTTGAAAAAAACAGAAAGTTTCTGGATACCAACCTACTCACGCAAAATATGATAAGTGTGAATGAATCGGTAACATATGGATTGCATTTTCTTTCCTAAAATCAAAGATTTTTAAAACTTTTTAAATAGAAAATTCATGGTAAAAACATGCATTGGATTCAGCCAAGCCTAGATCATTTGAAAAATATTTCGAAGGCATTTTTCTCTCAATGGGTATGTGGCAGAATTTCCACACTGTTCATGCACTTACGCTTTTCCTCACTCTCGCCTCCTCCCCCAAGTTAATACATGAGAGAAAACAATTAAGCTGTTGCTCCTTTCTGCTTTTCTCTCCCGCTTTTTCTCATCTACTTCCTTGAGTGTAGCCTGAAAAACCTCATGTATCATTTTTGTTGCAAAAACAGATATTTTTACATTAGATTGTGCTCCAAACTATTCTAAATGTAAAGTTGTAGGCCTGAATATCAGCAAATGATATGGATTTCTGGTGAGAAGGAATGTATCTGTTTGTAACTGAAAATGTACATAACAAAGATAAGAGTTGTTTTCTGGTCTTCAATACAGAAACCATTAATCACTTATTCAAAGTTGAGTAGCACCCAGGTTTCCCAGAATGACTTTGGAGTACCTAAATAATAAATTAAGCTATAAAGAAATAAAAATATTGGAATGTTTCCAAGCTCAATCAATTTATTGGAATATGAGTGTGTGCTTGTGTATATAAAATATCACTTTCTATATTCACATCTCCTTTTTGAAATGTTTTCTGTCATGAAATATCTGATTAGAAAAATATTTTTCTAATATTTCCAAAATACTAGACTACTGTCAAGCCCAATCCTAAATTCATTTAATTGTATGAATTATTTCTGAGAATATAT
>NW_004524600.1:13739381-13740965 GCF_000260255.1 Octodon degus | reverse complement strand
GGATGGTTGCTATCCCTGAACTACAGCAGATTAATCTATGAAGATCATCTCCCAGCTCTCTAATTACAAATAATGAATGTAATTACTGTTAGGGTTTGAATATCATGCTTTCATCTTAAAATCTACTATGTCTGTTTTCAGCTTCTTAGGTAAAAGAACACTAGCCTAAATTTTTCAAGAATGGTGAAAGTTTTCCAAGTATTTTTAAATCTCAAATCTAATAATGTTGGGTTTATTTATTTCACATTCAACACAATCTATTGCTTATCTACAAAGTGTCAAGTGCCTTTCTACTTTCTAAAGGTTTTCAATAGCTGCTTAAATTTTATGCTGTGTCAAGATAAAAAAGTACTAACTATAAATCACAACAAGTAGTCTATTCCTTTTTAATTTTTCAGTAGCAGTACATGTTTGCAATAAATAGTGAGTTCATCTGAGTTGGTACAATTTCTTTCACAGATAAGAACAGACCTCACATTAGGAAAATTGGTAGATGTGAATGAATCACGGAAGCAGTCCATATGTCTGCTGGACATTGTCACAATTGTGCTGTCGTGCTGAGTGTGCCGTACAGTATGATAGTGTACACTAGTAACAGACAGAGGACTTCCAGTGTTTATGTGTGTGCGTGTTTGGGGTTCTTAATGATTTACACTGCATATTTGTTTCAAAGGTGTTCTAAGATGAACTTTTCCCCAAATAGAATTTGTTCATAAGTCAGCGACGTGCTGTATATGTATGTACACAGCACATAGTAGTTCTTTTTATGTTCCCTTCTCTCTCTTCCCTCCTCCTCCTTGCATCTCTAGGTATCCTTCCCATTTACTAAAGATCTCTTTCACTGTTTTTTATTACTAAGCTTTTTTCTGCTCCTTAAATTATTTAGGCCTTGAGTTTCACATATAAGAGAAACCATGAAGTATTTAAATTTGTGTGTCAAATTTATCTCACTTAATATTATGGTCTCAAGGTGAGTTCATTTTCTTACAAATGACTCAAATTTATGCTACTTTCGAGCAGAGTAAGTACTCCATAGTGCATACATAAAATTTTTCTTTATCTATTCATCTATTGATGAACGTACAGGCCACATTCCTTTTTTCTTTTTTGATTTTTTTTGTTTTAAAAAGAAAAATAAAACAAAATTTTAAAACAAGATAATAGTAGGGTATCAGTGGAGCATAATGTGCAATGCTACATACATACTACAGTGTATACTGTCAATACATATAGACATATAGATATGGATGAATAGAGAGTTAACATAGTTATATTACTTATTTCTCTTAGATCATTAAAAAGAAACATTTGTGCTAATATTGTTTGAAAAATTAAAATGCCAATTATCTTGTACTCCAAGTAACTAATTTAGGCCACTTTCATGACATAGCTAGAATGAATTTTGCTGCTATTAAGATGGGATGTATTCATGTATCACTGCAATATAATGTCTCGCTCTTTTGGAAAAAAAAAAATTCCCAAAATGGAAAGACCTGCGTGAGTTGGAATTTCTACTTTTAGGTGGTTTTTTTTTCATTGCTTCTTTTTTATTATTATTTGTAATGAACATAAATAGTAATAAAA
>NW_004524600.1:13735681-13739281 GCF_000260255.1 Octodon degus | reverse complement strand
TGTGTGCGTGTTTGGGGTTCTTAATGATTTACACTGCATATTTGTTTCAAAGGTGTTCTAAGATGAACTTTTCCCCAAATAGAATTTGTTCATAAGTCAGCGACGTGCTGTATATGTATGTACACAGCACATAGTAGTTCTTTTTATGTTCCCTTCTCTCTCTTCCCTCCTCCTCCTTGCATCTCTAGGTATCCTTCCCATTTACTAAAGATCTCTTTCACTGTTTTTTATTACTAAGCTTTTTTCTGCTCCTTAAATTATTTAGGCCTTGAGTT
Organism: Octodon degus; assembly: GCF_000260255.1. Lineage (NCBI taxonomy): Eukaryota > Metazoa > Chordata > Mammalia > Rodentia > Octodontidae > Octodon > Octodon degus. The sequence continues at coordinate 13,739,006 of NW_004524600.1, read as the reverse complement.
TCACATATAAGAGAAACCATGAAGTATTTAAATTTGTGTGTCAAATTTATCTCACTTAATATTATGGTCTCAAGGTGAGTTCATTTTCTTACAAATGACTCAAATTTATGCTACTTTCGAGCAGAGTAAGTACTCCATAGTGCATACATAAAATTTTTCTTTATCTATTCATCTATTGATGAACGTACAGGCCACATTCCTTTTTTCTTTTTTGATTTTTTTTGTTTTAAAAAGAAAAATAAAACAAAATTTTAAAACAAGATAATAGTAGGGTATCAGTGGAGCATAATGTGCAATGCTACATACATACTACAGTGTATACTGTCAATACATATAGACATATAGATATGGATGAATAGAGAGTTAACATAGTTATATTACTTATTTCTCTTAGATCATTAAAAAGAAACATTTGTGCTAATATTGTTTGAAAAATTAAAATGCCAATTATCTTGTACTCCAAGTAACTAATTTAGGCCACTTTCATGACATAGCTAGAATGAATTTTGCTGCTATTAAGATGGGATGTATTCATGTATCACTGCAATATAATGTCTCGCTCTTTTGGAAAAAAAAAATTCCCAAAATGGAAAGACCTGCGTGAGTTGGAATTTCTACTTTTAGGTGGTTTTTTTTTCATTGCTTCTTTTTTATTATTATTTGTAATGAACATAAATAGTAATAAAAAGATAAAAATTAGAAATGATACAAAGTAGTAGAATTCAAAAATGGTTGCTGTATTACATGACGTTATCTTCAAATTAGTTGTTCAGATTACTATATATTTACAGGTAAAATTGATTTAAAGAAAAAAGAACAATAATGAAGAAGTTATAAGAAATTCAAAAGAGGAAAAAATTAGAGTAATAAAAATTTTTAAGCATTAACTGTTCCTTTGAAACGAGCAGCAGAAATCAGCAATACAATTATCCAAACTAGTATTCATATTCATACCTAAATATATCTTTTTCCCTTCTTTCATTTGTCCTTTTCTTCATCCCAGTTTTTCCTTCCCATTGCATAATTTCTTGCTGGGCTGTCCAGATGACTCATCAGACTAAGGCACCTGCTTAGGCAGAGGACAACACCTGTATTCAATCCCCTGCCCTGCATGCTGGCCCAGCCCTGCCTGCGGGGCATGCTGAGACAGTGAGACTGGGCGTGGTGGCAAGCACCTGTAAGCCCAGCACTTGGGAGGCTGAAAACAGGAGAATCAGTACGAGTCCAAACTGTGTAGTGAGACTCTACACCATGTAGACCCTGTACCAAACACATTAAAAAAAAAAAAAGAGCAATTTCTTTCCCTTTCACAGTATCTGTAGTATCTTGTAGATTTTCATCATTCTTTCAGGTTGTCACACTAGTGAGATAATACAACGTTTGCACATGTTTATCTGATTTATTTCACTTACCAATATAGTCTCTAGCTGCATCCATTTATCTACAAAATCTCAAATTTATCTGGTTTTGTAGCTGAGTAATACTCAATTGCATAAAAATGGCGAATCTTTTTTACCTATTCTTCAGTTGATGGGCATTCGGGTTGTTTCCTAGATTTAGCTATGACAAATTGTGCTGCGATAAACATGGGTGCACATACAGCACTGTGGTATGATAATTTCCATGAGCTTTTGTCTATTTCCCAGAAGGGGAATAGCTGGATTGAATGGGGTCTCCAATTCTAGCTTTTTGAGAATGCGCCATACTAATTTCTGTAGCGGTTGTACCAGACTGCGCTCCCATCAGCAGTGAAGGGTTCTTTTTCCCCCACAACCTCTCCAGCATTTGTTATTGGTTGTCTTGTCGATAGTAGTCATTCTTTCTGACATAAGATGGTATCTCAGTGTTGTTTCAATTTTCATCTCTCCAATGACCAATGATGTTGAACATTTTTCATATATTTATCCACCATTTGCTTCTCTTAGTTTTATGAATAATCTCCAAAAGAGTTCTTCAGTGGTTGTAGTCCCTTACATTCCCACCAACAATGTAGAAGGATTTCTTTTTCTGTGCTATTTCACCAGCACTTATTATTGTTTTTTTCTTGCCATTAGAAAATATTTCAGGAGGAAGATAAAATCTCAGTGCTATTTTAGTTTTCATTTCTCTAATAGTGAGACATGCTACAGTTTTCCACATGTTGGCTATTTATGCTTCTCAGAAATATCTCATAATTTTAGCTACCAATGTATTGATTGATTCCTTTATTTGGGGGCTTGTCTAGTTTTGTACTTCTTCATATATTCTAAATAGTAGTCATGTATCCAAGATATAGCTGGAAAAAATTACTCTATTCTGTAGTTGGTCTTTTCACTCTGTTAGTTATTTTCTTTGCTATTCAGAGGCTTTAAAATTATAATCCCTTTTGTTGATTCTTGATGCTATTTCTTGTGCAATTTTTATTATGTCTGGAAATTTCTTACCTGGACCAATGTTTTCAAGAGTTTTGTCTATTTTATCATCCAGGAAATTAAGTATTTTCATTTTAACACTTGCATCTTTAATTTACTTTAATTTAGTGCCAGAGGAGAGATAAGGACCATGTATGTAGCCAGTTTTCACAGGACCATTTGTTAAAGTGGCTCTCTTTCCTATAGCATGTTTTTAGCTCTTTTGCTACAGATGAGATGCCTACATGGGTCTGGTGAGGTTTCTGCATCTTCTATTCTATTCCATTGATCCACACGTCTGTTTTTGTCCTAAAACCATCTTGTTTTTACCAATATAGCTTTAAAGTATGTGATACCTGTTTTACTCTTTTTGCCCAGGATTGATTTTGCTCTTCTGAGTTCACTTCTGGCTCTATATTGTATTGATTGTTTGCACTACTGACATTTTGATTGGGATAGATATGATTTTTGAAAATATTGATTCAGCATATCCAAGAAGAGGCTATATTCTATATTCTTCTCTTTTTCTTGATCTTTTTATTTGTTTATTTGTGTATTTGGTACAGGATCTTCCTATACATCTTAGACTCAGTGATCTTTCTCAGCCTCCCCAGCACTGGAATTACAGGCATATGCTAGCATGCCAGGACTATGGAGCCAGCACAGCATGCAGTACCAGCGATTAAACCCAGTCCTTATGCTTGCCAAGCAGGCTCTTAGACCACTGAGCCATCTCCCCTGACCTATATTCTATTTTCTTATCCCTATTTGTTCTCCTTTTGTCAGAGCACTACAGTTTTCATGACAGAGCTCTTTTACTCCTTTGATTAGGTTACTTCCTAAATATTTTCTATTTCTCACAGCCAATGTGAATCACATTTCCTTACTCATTTTTCTTACTGGCCTCATTATTGTTGTCGAGGGATGTTGCTGAG
>NW_004524600.1:13729808-13735581 GCF_000260255.1 Octodon degus | reverse complement strand
TCTTGTAGATTTTCATCATTCTTTCAGGTTGTCACACTAGTGAGATAATACAACGTTTGCACATGTTTATCTGATTTATTTCACTTACCAATATAGTCTCTAGCTGCATCCATTTATCTACAAAATCTCAAATTTATCTGGTTTTGTAGCTGAGTAATACTCAATTGCATAAAAATGGCGAATCTTTTTTACCTATTCTTCAGTTGATGGGCATTCGGGTTGTTTCCTAGATTTAGCTATGACAAATTGTGCTGCGATAAACATGGGTGCACATACAGCACTGTGGTATGATAATTTCCATGAGCTTTTGTCTATTTCCCAGAAGGGGAATAGCTGGATTGAATGGGGTCTCCAATTCTAGCTTTTTGAGAATGCGCCATACTAATTTCTGTAGCGGTTGTACCAGACTGCGCTCCCATCAGCAGTGAAGGGTTCTTTTTCCCCCACAACCTCTCCAGCATTTGTTATTGGTTGTCTTGTCGATAGTAGTCATTCTTTCTGACATAAGATGGTATCTCAGTGTTGTTTCAATTTTCATCTCTCCAATGACCAATGATGTTGAACATTTTTCATATATTTATCCACCATTTGCTTCTCTTAGTTTTATGAATAATCTCCAAAAGAGTTCTTCAGTGGTTGTAGTCCCTTACATTCCCACCAACAATGTAGAAGGATTTCTTTTTCTGTGCTATTTCACCAGCACTTATTATTGTTTTTTTCTTGCCATTAGAAAATATTTCAGGAGGAAGATAAAATCTCAGTGCTATTTTAGTTTTCATTTCTCTAATAGTGAGACATGCTACAGTTTTCCACATGTTGGCTATTTATGCTTCTCAGAAATATCTCATAATTTTAGCTACCAATGTATTGATTGATTCCTTTATTTGGGGGCTTGTCTAGTTTTGTACTTCTTCATATATTCTAAATAGTAGTCATGTATCCAAGATATAGCTGGAAAAAATTACTCTATTCTGTAGTTGGTCTTTTCACTCTGTTAGTTATTTTCTTTGCTATTCAGAGGCTTTAAAATTATAATCCCTTTTGTTGATTCTTGATGCTATTTCTTGTGCAATTTTTATTATGTCTGGAAATTTCTTACCTGGACCAATGTTTTCAAGAGTTTTGTCTATTTTATCATCCAGGAAATTAAGTATTTTCATTTTAACACTTGCATCTTTAATTTACTTTAATTTAGTGCCAGAGGAGAGATAAGGACCATGTATGTAGCCAGTTTTCACAGGACCATTTGTTAAAGTGGCTCTCTTTCCTATAGCATGTTTTTAGCTCTTTTGCTACAGATGAGATGCCTACATGGGTCTGGTGAGGTTTCTGCATCTTCTATTCTATTCCATTGATCCACACGTCTGTTTTTGTCCTAAAACCATCTTGTTTTTACCAATATAGCTTTAAAGTATGTGATACCTGTTTTACTCTTTTTGCCCAGGATTGATTTTGCTCTTCTGAGTTCACTTCTGGCTCTATATTGTATTGATTGTTTGCACTACTGACATTTTGATTGGGATAGATATGATTTTTGAAAATATTGATTCAGCATATCCAAGAAGAGGCTATATTCTATATTCTTCTCTTTTTCTTGATCTTTTTATTTGTTTATTTGTGTATTTGGTACAGGATCTTCCTATACATCTTAGACTCAGTGATCTTTCTCAGCCTCCCCAGCACTGGAATTACAGGCATATGCTAGCATGCCAGGACTATGGAGCCAGCACAGCATGCAGTACCAGCGATTAAACCCAGTCCTTATGCTTGCCAAGCAGGCTCTTAGACCACTGAGCCATCTCCCCTGACCTATATTCTATTTTCTTATCCCTATTTGTTCTCCTTTTGTCAGAGCACTACAGTTTTCATGACAGAGCTCTTTTACTCCTTTGATTAGGTTACTTCCTAAATATTTTCTATTTCTCACAGCCAATGTGAATCACATTTCCTTACTCATTTTTCTTACTGGCCTCATTATTGTTGTCGAGGGATGTTGCTGAGCTGTGTGTGTTAATTTTGTATCCTTTGCTCTTGAACTTTATTTCCAAGTCTGCAGTGGAAGTTTTCACCTTATGTGTAAAAGATGTTGCCTTCTATGTGAAAGATCATGTCATCTAAAAGTAAGTATAGTTTGGTTTCTTCTTTTCTGCACATATCCTTGTGCATCTTTCCCTTGCCTGATCACTCTGGTTAAATTTTGAGTACTACATTGAATAGGAGTAGTGACAGTGTTTACCCTTTAATTGTTCCTGGTTTTGGAGGAAAATGTTTCAGTCTTTCCTCCATTTAATATGACGTTGCTATGTTCATCATGAATAACTTTTATCAGATTTGAATAATACAACAACAGGCAATAAAATGGAAGCAGTAATAAAAACAAATCTACTAATAAAGAAAAGCCCAAGCGGTGGTGTATTCACCACTGTAACATAGAAAGATGTTACAAAGATCTTCAGCGAAGATGTAACATCAATACTCTTTACATGCAATAAAATTGGAAGAGAAAGAATTCTTCAGACTCATTGGTGGAAAATAACATTACCTTTAGTCCAAAAGTAGATAATGAATGAACTTAAAATGGAAATTTCAGGACCATTGCTTTAATGAACATAGGAACAAACTCCTACGGACCTGGAGATAAGGTCCATTTCTACCTATTTCCTTTTCCTGTGATGTTTGCTCATGTGATTTTTGTCTTTCTTTCTGATTATGTGATATATTGCATTTCTGGATTTGTGTTGATTGTACTATCATTAAATCCTTAAAGTAAATCTTGCTTCGTCATGATGTATGATCTTTTTGATGATTTGTTGCATTCTGAATGTTAGTATCCTGTTGAGAAATTTGTATCTATGTTCATTAAAGCAATGGTCCTGAAGTTTCCATTTTCAGTTCATTCATTACCTAGTTTTGGACTAAAGGTAATGTTATTTCCCACAAATGAGTTTGAAGAATTCCTTCCCTTTGAAGAATTCCTTCTCTTCTACTGTTATTAGATGTAAAGAGTATTGATGTTGCATCTTTTCTGAAGGTCTTTCTAGGTTACAGTGGTGAATACACTGCCTCTTGGGCTTCTTTGTTAGTAGATTTGTTTTTATTACTGCTTTAATTTTATTGTCTGCTGTTATATTATTCAAAAATTTTGCATCTTTGTTTCTGTAATTCACAGGTGTTTGGAAATCTATCCATTTGTTCAGGATTCTCCAATTTATTAAGGTGTAAGTTATAAAGTAGTTATTAACAAACTTTGGGATTTGATTTCTATCTATTACAATTTTTGTGTTCTTATTTTCTGATTACAGATATTGATCTTTCTTTTCTTCTTTTTATATATTTGTCTAAGCTCATTTATCCATTTGAAGATTAAACTTTTCATTAATACTCTGAAATTCTACGAATCTCATTTTATTAATTTCTACTCTGATCTATATAATTTTTGCCTTACTAACTGGATTTGGATTGTTCTTGTTTCTCTGCTACATTGAAGTATACTATTAAGCTATTTATTTGACTCATTCTGTTTCTATGATGTGGATAGTCACATCTACACACACCCCTCTTGGCACTGCCTTCACTGTGTCTTACATGTTACGCTATGTTGTACTGGCATTATTGTTTAATTCTAGAGATTAATTTCTTCATTGATTTTTTTTCTATGGCTCATTGATTATTCAAGAGGGCAGTGGTTAATTTCTATGTTTTGGCATAATGTCTGTGTTTTCCTTTGCTACTAATTTCTAATTTTGTTACATTATGATCTGATGGTATGCATGGAATACTTTCAACTTTTCATATGCTTTTAAACATGCTTTATGGGATAGAGTGTAATCAAGAAGAAAGTTCTGTAAACATCTGAAAAAATGTATATTTTATTGCTTGTGGGAAGAACATCGTATGTTTACCTACTGAGACCATTTCTTCAAAAGTATGGCTCAATGCAGGCATTTCTTTGTTTCTAATTCTATTCGCAATTTTTGTATATTGAACTTTCCAATATAATTGTGTTGATGTTTTTCTGATTTGTTAAGCACAGTAATGTTTGTTTTACGCAGCTAGATGCACCAGTATTTGGTGCATACATGTTTATATTTGTTATTTTTTCCTGTTAAGTTGTTCCTTTCACCCAGGAACATAGTAACTTTATTTTCTTCTCATCAGTTTTGGGCTGAAGTGTCTTTTTCTGAAAATAGGGTAGTTATTATTGCTTGCTTTCAAGTTCTTATTGCATGAAATATTGTTTTCCATCCTTTGATTTTTAATCTGTGTGTGTCTTTTTTGATTAAATGTATTTCTTGTTACAGCACTGTTGGTTTTTGTTTTTGTTTGTTTGTTTGTTCATTCGTGTTTTTTTTTTCATCACATGTGCCAATCTGTGTCTTGATTGGAAAGTCAGATTATCCATAATAAGAGTTGTTACTGAAGCATAGTGGTTAACTTTTGTCATTACACTATTTTTCCATTGCTAATACATTTCCCCCTTCTTCTGTTTAATTACTCACCCTGACTGGTGTATTCATTTTATAAGACTTTTTGACATTCTTGGTTTCATGTCTCTCTAGAATATTTATGAGAATTTTTGTAATGCTGACTTTGTGATCATAAATTTCTTCAGGTGCTCAATGTCATGGAAAGTCTTTATTTCCTCCACTAATTATTAAAGGTAATTTTATTGAAGATGGTAGCCTAGATTGCAATTTGTTTCTTTTGGCCTTGAAACATTTCACTCAAAGTTTTCCTAGCTTTTTAAGTTTTGTTTAAAAATCTGCTGCAATCTGAATTGGTTTACATTTATGTCATTTTATTGCTTTTCTCTATACCTCTTAAGAGTCTAGTGAACATCAGGAATTAAAATTGTGATATATGATGAAGAATTTTTTCTGACAATGGCTATCTGAGATTCTATATGCCTTGTTTACCTGAAAGCTAATTTTTCCCACTCACAGAAAGTCTTCTGCTATTTTTGTAAATAGGATTTATATGCTATTCATGCTGTCTTGTAATTGTCACTAATTGTAATTAATCCTAGGTTAAATTTCTTTGCATCACATAGCAACTGTTGGATCCATTTTAGTATCTTTTGTTGTTGTGAGGGTTTCTCTCAACATATTGTCACCTGTGTCAACCCTGGCTTTAGTTCTGAAACTGTCCTTACGTTGGCCACCTGTGCTGCCCATACTTTAAAAAAATGTTTTCAGTCCTTGGGTTTCTGTTTGGTACTTTGGCATGGATTCTAATTCTTTGCTAAACTTGTCATTTTTTTTTTATGTATTTAGTTCAGGGTCTCACTACACAGATCAAGTCAGTGATCTCATGTTTTCAGTTTCTCAAGCACTGGGGTTACAGGTGCACACCACCACACCAATCCTAATTGCCATCTTGGCGTACCTTCGAGGCAGGACCAGCTCATCATACCCGGGATTGAGCTCTAGTCCCTGTGCCTGCCTAAGCAGGTGCTTTAGACTACTGAACTATTTGGCCGGCCCTTGTCATTTTTATTTTATATTATTTTATTTAGTTCAGCTAGCTTTTTATTTGAATCATTTTTAAGCTCAGTGATCATTTTACTTTTTATTTTATATTTAATTTAACATTTTTTAGCTCTTCAGCACCTTATGAACCTGTTTTTAGTTTCTTTTTTTAAAATCACTTCATATAATTCAACCACTTGTTTTTTTATATATATTATTCCCCATCAGAGTCCCATGGGACACCCTTGGGTAAAATGAAATTTTCAAGGCATTTTTGTTGTCTCATTTACTCATGTTTCTATTGT
>NW_004524600.1:13727762-13728413 GCF_000260255.1 Octodon degus | reverse complement strand
AAAGAGAATGTGCAGGGTAATTGCATAGCACCCATGAAATTAATTACATAATGTTGATAAACCAGATATTTGTCTGCAGTAAAAATCAATGAATAGTAACAACTATGCCACCACTGACAATAACAAAGTAGCAAAGATAAACTGGTTTTATCAATATAACATAGGAGCCAATAAAAGATACAAGTGTACCACCCTTAGCAATATAAAAGAGTGCAACACCAATAGACAGAGTCAAACCAAATGTTGACATACAGTAAATATCTGTTAAGTGCAATAATTATACCATTACTAACTGTGTGTAACTCAAGTCACTGATTTTTCTTCCTGAGTTCTACTGTCTGTGGGCCTGTAAGGTGTCCCCTGATGCACCCCAAAGAGGTCAGTCTGTACATGTTGTGGCAACTTTCCAAGCAAAGTTCCCCTGATCAAGTTGCAAGGTGGCAAGTGAGGGAAGTAAAAAGACCATGAGCTCTGTGCTGGATGAATGCAGTAGGCAGGGTGGGGTGGGAGGCATAGTCTGCTGGACTTAGTGCTGGCACTTCAAACACAGCCTTCTCTGAAAGCCATACACAATGTATGTGTCTTATGTGTCTTCCAACTTTGGGGTTAAGATCACAGCACCCTTCCTGGACCTAACTCACTATTGCTTAA
>NW_004524600.1:13725765-13727507 GCF_000260255.1 Octodon degus | reverse complement strand
CACTACAAAGGAATTCTTCTCCAGCTGTACCCAACACTTGGAAGGACTCACTTTCAGTAGCATAGCAGGATACAAATTCAATACCAAAAAGTCAATTGCATGTCTCTACACAGATAATAAACACACTGAGAGGGAAATTAAGGAAACAATTCCTTTTATTAAGGAAACAGCACCGAGGAAAATGAAATACCTTGCAATTCATCTAACTAAAGAAGTCATAGATCTTTTCAAGGAAAACTATAGTACTCTGAAAAAAGAGATCCTGGAGGGTTTCACAAAATAGAAAGATATTCCATGCTCCTGGATAGGAAGAACCAATGTTGTGAAGACGACCATAGTCCAAAAAATTGCTGTACTGATTTAATGTAATCCCTATCAAACTACCACCAACATACCTCACGGACCTAGAAAAATCATTCCTAAAATTTACTTGAAGCAGAAAAGACCTAGAATAGCAAAGGCAATCTTGGGCAACAAAGACAAGGTAGGAAGCATTACAATTCCTGACTTGAAATTATACTACAAAACTACTGTGATAAAATCAGTATGGTACTGGCAATGAAATAGACCTGAGAATCAATGGAATAGATTAGAGGATGCAGAAACCTCTACAAACACACTCAGCGACCTGATCTTTGACAAGGGGCCAAATATGTTTACTGGAAGAAAGATAGGCTCTTTAACAAATGGTGCTGGAAAAACTGGCTCTCTACATGCTGAAAACTAAAACTTGACCCACCATGCACAAAGCTAAAATCAAAGCAGATTAGAGATTTAAACATTAAAACAGGAACACTAAATCTCCTGGAAGAGAAAGTAGGCGGAACTCTTGAAGACATAAGGGTAGGCAAAGATTTCATGAACAAAAATCAAAATCATGGACACTTGAAAGAATTAACAACTGGGACCTGCTCTTACTGAGAAGTTTTTGCATGTCAAAAGATATTACCAACAAATTCAAAAGAAAACCCACAAATATGGAAAAAATCTTGACAAATAAGCACTCAGACAGAGGTCTGCTCTCTAGAATATATAAAGTACTAAAAAAAATTAGCATCCCAAAATTTAAAGACCCAATCCAGAAATGGGCATCTGAGATGAACACATACTTCTCAAAGGATGAAATTAAAGAAACAAATAAATCTATGAAAAAATGCTCCACAACACTAGCCATCTGTGAAAGGCAAATTAAAACTACACTGAGATACCATCTCACTCCAAAAAGAATTGCTATCTTGAACAAATCAACTAACAACAAATATTGGAGAGGCTGTGTGGAAAAAAAAAAACACTTTTCCACTGTTGGTGGGAATGTAGACTGATGCAACCATTATGGAAATCAGTGTGGAAACTCCTTAAAATACTAGGACTGGAAATCCCATTCAATCCAGCTATCCACCTGCTGGAAGTTTTCCTGGAGGAACTGAAAATATCATATCATAGAGATATACATGTACCTATGTTTATAGCAGCACACTTTGTGATAGCCAAATCTTGGAAACAACCAAGATACCCATGGCCTGAAGAATGGATGAAAAAGATGTGATGTTTTTATGCAATGGAGTATTACTCAGCTATAGAGAATGATAAACTCGAAGCCTTCATACTTAAGTGGATGCCACTTGAAGATATACTCATAAGTGAAAGAAACCAGACCCACATGTGTAAATATCTTATAGTCTTCATAATATAAGAACTCATAAGGAGACATACAAATAGAAAAGTATAGCACAATTAGAAGG
>NW_004524600.1:13724281-13725665 GCF_000260255.1 Octodon degus | reverse complement strand
TATTTATTTATTAGCAGTACCTGGGGTTGAACTCAGGACCTTGAGCTTGCCAGGCAAGTGCTTATTCTACTGAGCTATCTCCCCAGCGCTGTTTTAATATTTAGATCTTTGATTCATTTTGACTTTATTTTAGACCATGATGATAGACGTAGGTCTAGTTTTAGTTCTTGGCATGTGGAAAGCACTTTTTTCCATCACCATTTATTAAGAGGCTTTCTTTCCTCCAGTGAACACATTGGGATGCTTTATTGAAGATACAGTATCTGCATGTGTCTAGAGTTGTATCTTCATCTTCTAATCTGTTCTACTGATGCTCAGGTCTGTTTGTTTGTTTGCTTGCTTGTTTGCTTGCCTGCCTGCCTGCCAGTATTGTGCTCAGTTTATCAGAGTACTCTGTAACATAATTTCAAGTGAAGCATTGCGATGCTCCCTGCCTTGCCTCTGTTGCCCAGAATTGCTTTTGCCATTCTAGGTCTCTTTCACTTTCAAATGAATTTTAGGAATGTTTTCTCAGTTCTGTGAGCTACACTAACTGTATTTTGATTGAGGTGCATGAAATCTGTAGCACACTTTTGGGAGCATGGCCACTTTGACTATATTGCTTCTTCCTGTCCATGAGCAAGGAGCATCATCCATTTTTTGTTAACCTCTTCAACCTTCTTTTTAAGAGTATTGTCACTTTCAATGGATAGATCTTTTACTTCCTTTATTAAATTGATTCTTAATTATTCCATTTATTCTGATACTATTACGAAAAGTGTCATTTCCCTAACTTCTCTCTCAAGGAATTCGTTGCCTTATACAGGAATGTTATTAATTTTTGAGTGTTGACTTTGTATCCAGCTACACTACCAAATGTAGTTATTAAATCTGAAAGTATTTTGATTAAGTTTTGGGGGCTTTCTATGTAGAGCATTATGCCATCTGCAAATAGTGATAACTTCTTCCTTTCTTATCCTAATTCTTTTTCTCTTATCTAATTTCTCTGGCTAGTTTTCAGAACTAAATCAAATAGGACTATTGATAGTGCATACCCTTGTCTTGTTTTTGATTTTAGGGTGAAAGCTTTCAGTTTTTGTCCACTTAGTATGATCACTGTTAGTTTGCCATAGATGGCTTTCATCAGGTTGAGATCAAGACCATCTATTCTAATTAAAAAACAATTCCATAACAACATTTATTACACTAACTCCCCAAATGCTTGTGTTTGCTTCAGAGAAGCCAACTGAAAGTGTCATCTCATATTACACAAATTCAAGTTATCTAAGGATGAACGTATATATCCACACATAAAATTTTAATTATTTAATATTCAAGGCTATATGTGAACAAAATACCTGATGAATGATTCTCTCTCTCCTCTCTGTCTCTGTCTCTCTGTGTC
>NW_004524600.1:13714985-13724181 GCF_000260255.1 Octodon degus | reverse complement strand
TGTAAATATCTTATAGTCTTCATAATATAAGAACTCATAAGGAGACATACAAATAGAAAAGTATAGCACAATTAGAAGGAAAGTGAGAACTTGAGGATTAGACAAGGAAAACAGGGCAAGGAGAAAAGCTAGGAAACATGACAGGGATAAAACCATACATTTATATGTACAACATGGGTAAGGCAATGATCCTGAGAACTATCAGCAGGTTGTTTAATCTAGCTGTTACTGGGTGGTATTCTCACCCTGACTAACTATATATTCTGATGCATGTGAACTGAGTGACTGCACCAAAGATAGCAATGTGTAATGGTGGGGTCATGCTTGGAATGCCTGTTATTCTGGTCTTCTAAATACAGACAGCTTGTCATGACATACCAATTATAGCCAGATTATATCTAAAGTAAATTTTTAAAGCTGCTCCATCTTATGCCTAAGATGTTTGATATTCAGACAGATAATGAGGTTAAACCTACCTGCATATGTTGTAGGGCAATAACAAGCTTCTCTTCTGGAGGGTTAACAACCTTAGTTTGCAAACCAAAAATTAGAGGAAAAAAAGGGCTGCAAGGATAGCCAACATTTTGGCCCTAGCCTTTCAAGGTCAGTGAGTACTCAGGACATAGGAGAACCTGTACTGTAACATCCTATAACTCAGTTGTGCCCCAAATATTCTAATCAAGGAGATTATGGGGCCACAGAGGAATGTGATCGATGGTGTAGTATGTACCTAAAGAGATTCACATGGAGAAAAACATTCTCTCAGACTTTCTCAGAGAGCAAATTGGTCAATGGCTGTGATTCATCCACATGGCTGACACTGACAAAGGATCTACAAAGGTTTCGGGATAAGTCCTGAGGGGACTTGACTGACCGTGAAGTTACATTTTTTGTTATATATGTCTTGCTTTATCTTGGTCTTAACCATCCAGCAGAAAAGTGTAGAAATGAGGTATGAAAAGTGAAGCCATGTTAATATGCTGAGCTGTGGAAGGCTCAAGTCATCAGATTTGTACATTGCCAGTCCTGTGGATAACCCACTACTATTGTGGAGTACTAGACTAATTTGGAATATTTTGCTGAATTCATGCACCTACAATATTTGGATGGCAATGGAATATCCATCTCTGACAAAACTAAACAAAAAAAGTGGTATAAATGAAGGACAATTTTGTATCTGTATATACAAAATAGTTAGCATAGATGTATAGCTACTATCTCCTAATTCAATAAGAAGAAAAATCTGTACTAATAGTGTTTGGACAGGATATGATGTCTGCATCTTGTACTATGAATGACTAATACAAAGACAACAATATGCAATGTGTTTATTGTTGTAACTCTCCTACCAACCTGTTTCTAAGCTGTCACATTGCAATTTTTTTCTCAATAGAATTAATTTTTTAAAAAGAAGTAGAATAAAGCAACAGTTCTCTGTTACAACTGCTTGATGAATTCTCAGTATATAATTAAAGCAAAAAGCAGTATCTTAATAGATTCAAAAATCTTTATTCCTCCTGATCAATTTTTAATGAAGAACAATCAATCAAATTCCCATGAAAATGTCATTGGTCTTTAGAATATTTTATTATATTATCAAGCAGTTAAAGTTAAGAATGATACCTATGCTTTATGTACCCTGGCAATTTTTGGTTACATGTTATTGTAAATCAAGATGACTAAAATAATAAAATATTTACAAAGATGAGTGTATCTCATAAATACATTATAAAAGCTAACTTACATGTGCCTCTATTCATTAATCAACAAATAAAAGCAATTTTAATTTTGTTTCCAATTTTTTTAAAACTTTCTTTTTCTTATTCAGCATCTTTCCACCCAGAAAGAAGGTAGAGTCACAAAATAATTATTGGAAATGATGCTGTATTTTTTTTTCTAAATTAAGAGACTATTTGAGAAATATACCTGAGAGGTTAATTGTGGCCATTTATCTTACCCATTTAAATTATTAATATCATTAAACGTGTTAACTTAAGTCTTGGCAAAATCAGAACTTCTACAAACAGAAGAGAAATAGGAAAGATCGAAAGAGAACAGTAACTAAAGAGAAACAGACAGACAAAATTACAAAAATATTCTTCAGGTGTCTGGATCAAACATCACTCTTGGTATCATATGGTCCTTCTGTTGGAAAAAATAAATCCATGAAACATTTAGTTAGCTCTCACAATCACTGACTTGAAATTATACTGTATAACTAATGTGATAAATTGAGCATGGTACTGGTATAAAATAGATCTGAGAATCAGTGGACCAGATCAGAAGATAGAGGCACAACTACAAACACACTCAGACACCTTATTGTTGCCACAGGCGCTCAACATGTTCACTGGAATAAAGATAGCCTCTAACAAATGGTGAGGGAAAAACATGCTTACCACATGCTTTCCATGCCAAAGACTAAAACTAGACCAATGTCTATCACCCTGCCCTAAAGTCTCAAAATGAATCAAAGACCTAAATATTAAAATAGAAACACTAAATCTACTATAAGAGAAAGTAGGTAGAAATCTTGAAGACAGGATTAGGCAGCAAGTTCATGAACAAAACTGAACTGCATGGGAAATACTTCTAAGAGTCAAGAATTGGGATCTTATCTTATTGAATAGTTTTTTCAAATTGAAAGAAATCACCAAAAGAGTATAATGAAAATCCATGAATTTGGAAAAAAATTTGGTCAACTGTCCCTCAGACAAAGGACTTCTATCTATAACATGTAAAGAATTAAAAAAAATAAGGCCTCAAAATTCAAAATGGGCATCTGAGATGATTACACATATCCCACATGAAGAATTACAAATGGCAAATAAATTCATGGGAAAAAAAAAAGATTAACATCACTGGTCACTTGAGAAATGCAAATTAAAATAACACTGAGATTTCATCTCATCCCAGTAAAAAATAACTATCAACAAGAAATCAACAATAATAAATGCTGGAAGGACTGTGCGGAAAAAGGAACATCTCCATTTTGGTGGGAGTGTAGACTGGTACAACCACCATGGAAAACAGTGGGGAGCAGATTAGGTGTCCCATTGGACCCAGCCATGCCCCTCCTAGGTATTTTTTTAGAAGAACTGAAAATATCATACCACAGCAATATATATGTACCCATGTTTATTGCAGCACAATTTGTCATAACTAAATCTTGCAAAAACCCAAAAGCCCTTCAATTGAAGAGTGGATAAAACAATCTGGTATTTTTATACAATAGAGTATTACTCAGCAATAAAGAAAGATTAGACTGAAGGCTTTTATAGGTAAGTGGATGCAACTAAAGACCATAATCCTAAGTGAAATGAATCACACCCAAGGGTATAAACATTGTATTGATTCCCCAGTATAAGAAACTGATAAGGTAAATAAAATCCAAATGACACAATAGATATTGTGAAGGATAAAGAAACTTCTCAAAAGGAAAAAACAATTGAGACAAGGGACAGGAGGAAAGAAAGAAGAAAGAGAGAAAGAGAAAGAAAAGAAAAGAAAAGAAAAGAAAGAAAGAAAGAAAGAAAGAAAGAAAGAAAGAAAGAAAGAAAGAAAGAAAAGCAAAGATAATTGTACTACTAATTTCTCTTGATTTTTTTTTGAAAGTGAATGCTTAATCGTTGATCAGCTTTGTGTGACTATATCAGGTAATCTGAACAACTACTTTGAAGATAACAATGTGTAATGCAACAACCATCATTAATTTCATGTCATCTTGTTTTTGAAATTCTATATCATTTTAAAGTTTTTTAAACATTATTTTCTTTTTAAAAAATCAGTTATTTGCCTCTCTACTGTCAAGTTTCTGTTAGACAGCCATAAGCTTTAATTGATGCCTTGCCAGTGACTGGAAATCTATAGTACTACTGCTCAAGAACAGTTGAATTTAAGAGCTTCAGCCATGCAAAACTTGTTATTGCACCTTACTAATAATTATACTTACGTTCATGAGTTCGGCCCAGTAAATTAAACAGAAATCCACTTCACACATCATCTCCTTGTATATATAAAATAATCATCATATCTTCTGCATTATGTTTTCATTTATTCATGTCTATAAGGGAGGTACCCTTAGTTCTTCAGAAGATAATGCTGTCAACCCATTGTATCATCTTGATGGTCTCTTTCTCATTATCTTCTGGAAGGAAATACACTACTTGTTCATTAGCATAAGTGTTTTGATATTAAAAATGACTATACAACTATATTCACTGATGCAGTCTATCTTTCTCATTTGGTATTTTACAGTTGCTCATAGATAATAGACATCCTTTGGCTAAAAGAAAAAAAAAACCATAAAAAATGATGCTGACCAAATAAATGTCTTCAAGGAAATCTACTTACGTCAGTATAGAACTTGAACAAGTGGCTGGTACTTTTACATACCTAAAAATCAAACAACACACATATTCACACACACACATACACCATCATTATCTATTTCATTATGAAAGTGATTGTATGTCACAGATACTCTAATACTGGAAACAAATCTACAGACGTAGACTGTGTTAGTGACATGCATGTAGTTTGTTATTAGTCTGCTCTGTCATCCTGTCTCCATACACACATATGCGTACAAAATCAAACACAAAAGCTTCACTATAACTTACTTCTGCACCACTATTCTCTTTTCTTAGTCAGTGTTCCACAAATTATAAAAAAATGTTTCTTCAGGCTAGTCATTCAATAACATTAAAATGTTTTCTTCCATCACGCAATGTAGCATCACAAAAGAAGCCAAAAATACCCAAAAGAAGGGATGAATCAATGCTGTTCATTGAACCCCAATATTTTTCTGCTAATCTTAAAAAAAAATTCAGAAATCACCTTGAATAGGCACACCTGTGTGTGTTGTGTTTGCCTTTAGAATACACAGTCCCTGAGGTGGGCCAGTGGGGGTAGGCGGCCTCCAACAGTTAATACACTTTCCTTGGTCAATTGCAAAACTCTAGATGGCAGCATGTCACTGGAGACAGGTATAGAACTATTTGTCACAAGGTGGCTCGTGTTGAACACCAAAGGAGGTAGAGATGCTGGATGCCATCAGCTGGGTGCATAGAGCTCACAAGCACTAGCCTCACCTGGACAGCAGGGCAGTGGCCGCAGGAAATGCAAGCAACACAGCTACATTCTCAGGTTCAGGTGCTGAGTACATCAGTCAGCAGAGAGAGCTACTGAGTCCAAGGAACTCAAGTGAGTGGAAAGAATGTCAGAGCCAAGAGCGTACGGCAACATTTGGAGAATCTTATACCAGAAAAAAAATATTTCCTTGCATTTTACGTCCTTATTTTCTGTGCCATTTGGGGGCAACTGAGGAAAAGGAGTCCACTAAAACACATCAAGTGGACAGAGGTCAGATCTTGATCATAGGACAGATGGCGAACATGTACCCTTGAAAATCCTGGAAACATTTGCACACATTAAGGGAAATATATTTTATTGGTATAAGTACTCAGATGGAGAATACTAATTGAATTATCAAAAAAACCAAGCAGTTCCTTTCAAAATTTCCTTCAACTTCTATTTTTTGGCTTTGAATCTCATGCTGTAATTTATCTTGAAAATCACATTTTAATCCCATTTAATTTTATTCACCTAAAAAACCAAGATATCATTCATAGATTAAGCATGAATTATTTTCTACATGATTCTCTCCCCTATGATATAGATTTATTAGTGTGAAACTAAATGTAAGACTCGACTTTGATTCCTATTAAATTTTATCTTGTTAGTTTTGGTCCATTATTTGAGCTTATCGAAATCATTTTTCATCTTGATTCTCTCAACCATTATATTATCTATCAGCCTCATCATTTTATAAACGAGTCGAAAAGCAGTATCCTCTTTCCGGAGGTCCAAATGGACCAATAACAAATAGAAAATGTTCCTTAAGAAGAAATTTTCTTCAGTCTGCTGAGTTCTGAGTCTAATCCATTTGCCTACTTCATGTTTAATGAATGCACAGGTTATGAACTGAGGTTTTATCTAAAGGCTAATAACATATAGCTTTTGGAACAAAGCATCATTAACCATGATTTGTGAAATAATCATCAATCAAATTATTCTCATTATTTACTTTCATTTTTATTAGTGCACTTACATTTTACTACTTTTCTTTCTTTCAAGTACTTCCATTCCAGGGAAACTCTCTGAACAGTTTGGTAGTTCAAACAAAAAGGACAGGCAAATGACAGGAAAAAAGAGCTGCATTTTTTTTGTGTCTCATGCTACTTCTTTCACCTGGACTTGCATTCCTGCACTTCTCCTTGCCAGAATCGTTGAACTTCTTCCCACCTTCTTCATGCTACTGTGGTCAACACCATCATAGATGAAATGTAAATTTGTGCTTTGGAATCAGGCACATCTGCATCTGAAATTTACCTCAGCCTCTTACCTTGGACAAATACCTTTATCTTACAAAATCTTGAAAGTTTCCTTTCAAGAAAATGGTCACATTAACATCCACGCAATATTATAATAATAAATTAAATTACATGTCGTATTAGCCCTAAGCCCACAAAAGTTATTTTAAAAAGGCTTTGTAATTCTCTTGCTTGCTCCTCAAACTTTCATTTGTACACGTTTTGTGTTTCAAGTTGTGTGTGTGTGTGTGTGTGTGTGTGCTCGCACTCACTGTTGATAATTACTGTCTTAATATTTTTGTTGCCTCCAACACTCATGCTGAAATCTAGCCCCTAATGCAACAGGTGTGGGAATGGGGTTGAATGTGAGTTGTTCTGCCTTTCCGAATGGATTGATGCCACTATAATAAGACTTTCAGGAACAACTTTGCTCTCTCTTTTGCGCTTCCACCATGTGAAGATGAGTTCCTTTCAAGGCAGATAGCACTGAAGGGTTCATCTTTGAAGGGAATATCTTCCACTTTTGATGAATGGGTTCATCTGTGGTATTCTGATAGGGAAGTCCAAAATGGCTTGAGATAATGCTATCCTTCTGCTTAGGATAATTCATGACTTCCTTTTCCTTCCCCACCAATTCTGTCTCTTGTGCCTGATTAGTAAAATCATCCCTAATCTATTCCTTCCTCCTTATGCACCTTGAAATCTCAGTTCTGTCCTAATCAGAATAGTTGATTAATGAACTCCCTGACTAAGAGCCAACCTCATCCCCATCCTCATCTCAGGGCCCTTGATCATGTTCCCTTACCTTTCAGCTCTGCTCATCTTCCAAGGCTCAGCTCCGATTCACCATCCAGTGAACTCCTCCTGTCTCTATTGATTTCTTTTTTTCTCCTGTGAGTGCTTACAGTGATTAGGATTTGTGAAAAAGAATTGCACTTCCTCTTTCAACTCTGCTCCTTTGTACTGCCTTGTTTCCTCTCACACTCTCACAGCCAGGATTCCCAACTTTACCTTGCCTCAATTCTCAGAGCAATCTGGAGGGAGGGTCTGAAGGTTGGCAGGCATCATGAAGGCTCAAATTGCTATTTTTCATGCAACTTGACTAACACAGGTATTCTCGGCCCAGGTCCCCAGAGCATACAACTGATTAGGTTTCTATTCCGTCTGAGTCCAGTCAATATCTTCCCCAAGACTGACCCCAGATGTATTGCCCTTTCATCTATGTCCTAATGTTGGTGTAGTGAAATGACAGATATCTCTCTGTCTTGTTCTCAAATTTCCCTGGCTTCAGAACTTGCGTGGAATGTGTTTATTTTAAGCATATACTTCTATTTCTTGATTATTTTGCAGCCTTTGACAGTCTGCTTTTGCATGTCTCCAAAATTAAATATAACAACAACAACAGCATTCCTAAATAATCTCTCCTGGGTTGAAGGTACTTCGCACATCTTATCTTTAGCTTCTCGCTTCAATCTATAAAGCAATTCTATGGAGATTACTAAAAATGATGCCCCAAAGAATACATAACTTTTCCCAAATCACATGACTACTATGAGAATGGTCCAAGACTGGCTGAGAATCAAGGCAAACTACCTTCAGAGCCTACCCGATTATTATTCCTCCAGAATTCAAAACTTGTGCTACTCCCTGTCTATCAAATGAATTTTGAAAAATGACCAACGTGATAGACATAAGTGTGGCAAACTCCTCTTACTCCTCCACCTTGCTCCTCTGTGCTTCACTGAAAATCCCTGATGCCAATTTCTTGAGACTCTGGCACCAGCTCTCCTTCTCAAGTTACCTCTTTTACAGGGCTGGCCCTATTATAAGCCAACTCATAATAGCAGAAAAAGACATGGCCCTGCTTTGAATGTATGTTTCCTAGAGACAGACAGTGTGTGATTTAATTATTGCTCTCTATAGCCATATGTTGTGGATTATTTTTGCAGATAGAGGTGGCACTCTAATTAAATCGCACACTATCTGACTTCAGGAAACCTGCATTCACTCAATGTATTAGAAAACTTTCTGTAGTAAATGATTGCTTAGTGATTTTTTAAAAGCTTTCAGGGAATGAGAAGTAGTTAGCGACTGGTGTTCCAATTCATAATCTCTTCATAAACAATACTAAACTGTCTTAGTTACTGTTCTCTCATTGCTGGGACAAATACCCAACACTCAAAATGAAGGAAGGAAACGTTTATTTAGCTCACAGTTACTGGAGGTTTCAGTCCATATTCAGCTGGCTCCAAGGCAGAGTGGGGCAAGGTAGAGAGCAACCTTTCAAGGCAGTGGCAAAGAGCAAGAGCACAGAGAGTAGCAGCAGCTCAAGCAGCTAACTTCTCTTTCCTCCTTAACATTGAAATGCAAATTACCTGCCCCAGGGCAGGTGCAGCATCCACACCCACAACAATCAATCACAAATTCTTGAAGCTGCCCCAAGACTGCATGAGGCTTTTGGGGGACACCTGTACACAAACCATAACATAAACTAACATACCATGCTGTGTCCATTCTCTGAAGTGCCCAATTTACGAACATAGAAAACAAAGATGTTTTTGTCTCATATTCCTAATCATGCCCAGCACATATTGTACATATGTAAACTCTTAAGGAACAAGATTGAAAATTTTACATTAATTTTAGAGAGTTAGAAGAAAAATAAAAGGAACATAGACATAAGAATAGAAACAGAAACAGAAAATAAATGAATGAAAGAGAGATTTAGTACATAATCAACCCAAAAGAATCTTGATTTTATCACAGTAGCCTTGTAGTATAATTTCAAGTCAGGAATGGTAATGCCACCAGTCTTGTCTTTA
>NW_004524600.1:13697591-13711949 GCF_000260255.1 Octodon degus | reverse complement strand
TCAACTCTGACAACAGCCCCTCATTTAATAGATCCATTATACTGCACAGAAGTGCAATGTATTTTAAACACACCCTCAAAAACTCAAGTCAAAGAAGCATCTGTAGGCCTATACCTCAAAATAACTGCACTAAGTTAAGCTGCTTGACTTACCTATAGGGTAGCAGAAAAATATTAAACACCAAAAGGTAGTACTGATCTAATTAAAAGAGCAACTAATTGGTCTTTTTGCTTCTTTATTTGTTAAGGAATAGGATTCTATACTGAGTCTGAGATAATTCTGAAATGAGTTACAAAAGTATAAAAACACATAGTTATCATTCACTTCAAAACTTCTTTTGAAAATGTTTTAATCCTCGAAAATCAAGAAAGTGTCAGCAAAATCTAAATTTGACATAGCATCTGAAAAGTCTCAAGATTATGGAGTTTTCTATTGAAAACATGGTTATGCAGAGAGGTGCATGCTATGGATGGGGTAAAAGGTGGAGCAAAGAGGTTGGCCATGAGGGAGAAGCACATGAAACAGGCCTGTATGTTCTCAGAGATATTTAGAATTACAAGGACAGATAAGTAAGGAATTGCAGTCCTGTGTGGGAGTTGTAGAATATTAAGTACAGTGAACAGCTCTGGTTTTATTTTATGAGTTATTCTACAAAAGGGAGGAGTGAATTTTGTACAATTACAAGAAATTATTTGATTCCTAGAACTTTTATTTGATACTTTTCCTATAAAAAATGTTTTAATAGCCACAAGGGAGAAATATTAATTATGTGGGTACTGTTTTGCTTTCTCAGTTTGATAAAGCAATTCAATTTAATTTCACAGAATCTCAGATCCACTATCTGTATTAGCTCAGTTGAAAAGCTTAGGGCTGATCACTTTTTCATGGTGCATATCATTTTATATATGGTAAAGGATGCTGCCGATGTGATGTCAAGCCATACAAAAGTCCAAAGGAGAAGTTTCTACATTGTTGGCTAATATATGTATGATTATCATGTTCAGGCTTATGAACACATTTCTGGCCAGTGTATTCCATCTTCAAAAATGTGAATGTCCCAAACTCATTATAGGAAAGTATTCACAGAAAACTACTGTGCAATACATGATACAGGAGAGAAATTTGAGCTCCATATATAACAGAAAAGGAGTCCCTCCAAATACAACAGTTGTGGAGCTATTTCTTTTGCAAGAGGTATTTTGAGACTTGTGTGGCACTGGTTTGGCTACATAGAGATAAATATTAATTATAATTCATTGGTTTATTTTATCCTATCAAGATAAATACATAATTGATCTCTGAGGAAGTTTTGCTGAGATAACAGGGATGATTTGTTTTAATTGGAAAGCAAATGCAAGCTCTGCTGACAGCACCAGAATATAGCAGCCCAAGTTCAACCTCTCTGCTAGCTAGAGGGGACCATAGCGGTGATGGTAAGATTGAGCAGATGCAAGTTTACACTACTAGAAACTTACAGAAGAAAGGCTAAGAATTATAGCAGTGATACTGTACTATTACAACATCCTAAATGAGGTAGGCCATCATGAAGGGTTCTACATGTAGCCTTTGTAAAACTAACCAGGCAATGGGGTTCTTTTTTTTTTTTAAATACCCTACACCAAAACTTTCAGCCTTACCTGATGTTAGGCAAATGAAACAAAATAAAATCAAATGAATGTATTCTAGAATTGCGTGTATAATTGTCATTCTCTTTTATACAAATGAAATAGAACTTTCCTGCCCTCATTATAGGAATCAAGCAAAATTAAATTTGACAGAAAATTCATTTGGTTGTGAGAAAGAATATGGAGGCATAACCATTTTAAGCCACTTTGCAGATTTATTTTTTTTAAATGTGTTTAGTACAGGGTCTCACTACGCAGCTTTGACTCATAGTGACCCCTTTCTCAGCCTCCTCAGGGCAGTGATTACAGATAGGGGCCATCACTATAAGCAGGAAGTGGAGAACAGTAGAAAATCGCAGAGGGGGTGGGACTCACACGCCCTTCAGGTCGCCACCATAGGGAGCCACATCTACCCAAGTCCACTTCTCAAGATTCATCCACTGGTGAGGTCAGAGCTCCTGCAATGCAGTTGAAAGTTGTGAGGAAATCTTTAGATCTAAACCCTAACACATCCAGTTACAGGACACTCAGCTCCATGGGTGTAGCAATTTATGAGCTTGGGTTAAGGCACTGAACCAATGTCTGCTCTGTGAAATACACATGCTAATTAAGTTAGTTGTTATTATTAATCTAGTGTCAAGCAAATTTATAAAAGCCATTTATTTTACTTTTTTTTTTTTCTATTTTAGGGAAGGGTTTACAGGGTGTTGAGGGTCTTACTACTGGATTGGACTCGCAGTGATTCTTCTGTTTACAGCCTCCCAAGAGCTGGGATTACAGGCACGCGCCATTACGCCCAGTTTTAATTGCCTTCTCAGTGCGTCCCGGGGGCGGGGCAGCATGGCAGGCCTGGGGATCCAACCTCCAGCCCCACTTTAATCCATTGAGCTATTTGGCCGGCCCTGAGCCATTTAAAAATAATTTCAATTTCAGCCAATTAACCAAAGTTTTATAGACAAAAGAAGACTCCAGCATTCATTTTAAAGAAAGTACAGCTGCGGCTTACGGTAAAAATACACTGACATAAACAAAGCCATGGGTAAAAATGACCTCACAACAAAGCTTCTTTATTATACAATTTAAATTTTTATTTGTTTAAAAATGTACGTAATGATTATATTTCCTCTGGAGAGGTGGTACATGGAACAGTTCTCAGTTCTTTTACTTTCTCTTTGCTTGGCTTGCTCCTGCCACCATGTTCCTTTAGATTTTGAAGCGCAGCGGTAACGCTGAGATTTATTAAAAGCTCCAGATCTGCGTTTAGTATTATTAATAATACGGCCATCTAGATAGTTCAGTGGACCAAAGCGCCTGCTCAGGCAGGAACAGGGACTGAGATTCTATTCTTGGGGTGCAGTGCGAGTCCTGCCCCCGGGGCGCACTGAGACTGGGCTTGACGCACGTCTGTAACCCCAGTGTTTGGGAGGTTTTGAACAAGAGGATCAGTATGAGTTCGAACTGTATAGTGAGACCCTGTAGACCCTATACTATATATCTATATCTATAGCTAGATCTAGATCTAGCTATAGATATCAATAATAGCATCTAACTGGTGACCCAGAAGTACTAGTTCTAGATATTAGTGTATCCAAAATAATACTTTACTCCAAAATTCCAAAATTCAATAGATATGTCCACAAAAGCCATTCATGGGGATGTTCATAGAAAGTTTGTCCTAATAACCAAGGTGGGGCCACAGATTTAACTCAGCAGCAAAGTGCTTACCTGGTAGGAACAAGCTCTGAGTTCAATTCCCAGGCCTCCCAGGAAAAAGAGAGACTATAATATGAAGTGCAAGTCAAATCCTGTGACTGTCAGGCATGTAGAGTCTGAGTTCAATCCCCAGTTCCGCAAAAAAAAAGGGGTGTCCATATAGGAGAACGCTGTTCTACAGCAAGGAAGAAGCAAGATGATAGATGTAGTTCTATGAAGGATTTCAAAAACGCTTGAAACTACATACAAATGCACTGTGTGACTGCATTACAGAGCAGATCTAGAATAGACAAAGAGGGGCCGGGGAGATAGCTCGGTAGAATAGGCGCTTGCTTGGCAAGCGCAAGGTCCTGAGTTCAATCCCCAGTACTGAAAAAAATAGACAAAGATAACATAAAGTTGTAAAACTTAGCATGTGGTTATGCTGCGTGGTGGTAGATAAGAAGTTATTGGCAAAAGAACACAGCGGAAATATCATATGACTTGCTTTAAGTGGCAGCTACAGTAATGTATACAATCATCATTCTTCTTAGAAGTCAATATTGCATTTTATTATATCTCTTGTTAATACAATGTCCTTTAAAAAGCCTTGTAGATACTCTCTAGGATGAATTACACTTTCAAAATAAAATTTCAGTTAAATACATTCAGGATAATATTTCCTGATAGGAAAACTAGTGACTGAGTGGGCTAAATTTAAATATCATTTTCAAAAGCTTATATACCATAGAGAGAGAAGTCAGGAAGAATCTTCTAGAAAAAAACATGGTTTAATTCACTGGCATTTCCTATATATCATAATTATTTTTCCTTCCATTTGGATATTCAATATAGAATGCTGTACTTGGTGAGACATGTTTACCAAGCAGTATTTTACTAAAAAGCAAAGCACTTGGGAAAATAACTCTATTTCCTTTAAAAATGGTAGGATAGAAATGAAGGGCACTACATGTGTTGTGTGTGACCATATCAATTCCTATCCATGCTCAAACATCATATGGTGCTTTTAGAAATATTTTAATATGTTCCGAAATATAAAATATTGGGACATTTAAAAATAAGCAATTTTCTGTCAGAAATCTATGATCCTGGCCACACCCTCTATAAGCAAAAATGCCTGTAGAGGCTGATCAGGAACCTGATCAGCCTCTACAGGATGTTAACTTCAAATTAGCTTTTCTAGTTGCTTCAGGCTTTGGAGGAGATTGAAAGAAAGGGAGTAGTCATAGGGAATAAAATTACTCATCATTCAAAAAAGAACTTTTTGAGTGATTCAAACTTCTTTCTTATTTCTGAGTATAACAAATGGCCACATAGAAGAGAAATGTAGATTGCTGAGGAAGATAAATAAGAAGAGAGGGGCTGGGGAGATGGCTCAGTAGAATAAGCATTTGCCTGGCAAGCGCAAGGGGCTGAGTTCAATCCTGGGTTCTGCCAAAAAGGAAAAAGAAAAAGGAAAAAAGAAGAAGAGATAGAAAAGAAAGCAAAATATGAAAATGAGAGGTAACCCCAAAGGAGAAATAAAATGACTCAGATTGGATATGTTTACCTAAATATGTGGATACAATTAAGAATATGTTGGAAAGCAATAAAGTTCAATTAGAAAGTGTTTAATACACTATGTATTTAAACAATTTCCAATTGATCATAACTTTTACAAAGATTTAACTGACTAATAGTCCTATTTGTTGTTTTAACAAAGAATCTTATTTTCAGAGAGAATGTAACACAATATTGCCTTAGTTACTCTACTCTTCTTGCTGGTAAAATTACCTGACACTCAAGGAAGGAAAGGTTTATTTAGCTCACAGTCAATTGGAGGTTTCAGTCCATGGTTATCTGGTTCCAAGACAGAATGGCACATGGCAGAGGGCAGCAGTTCATGGTGATAGCAAAGAACAAGTGCAAAATGGAGGAGTAGCAGCAACAATGGCAACAGAGAGCAAGTCTGTCTCTCTGTCTCTCTTGTGTTGCACTGACTATCCACTCCAGGCTGGGTAAAATATTCACACCCATAATCCCAGCAGTACTCACACCCATAATCCTAGCAGTACTCAGACCTACAATCCCAGCCTTGGATCATGAATTAATCACAAACTGTAGAACTGTGCCTCCATGACTGCCTGAGGCTTTGGGGGTACAAATGCACACAAACTACAACAAATGTGATAAATGTTCTGTCTCATACATGCCTATGTATAGTTTAGATATTTCATTTATTGACCAAAGTCTATCAGCCACTATATTTCTTAGGAGGTTAGCCAAATAATCTTTAATCATACACTTTTATTTCTGTAACTCAACCCTAGAATCAACTGAAGACCTTATATAAACCATTAATATAGAACAATAGCATTTAATTATTGTGACCAAGACCCTTAATACTATTACTAGGTTTGGGACTGCTACATTCTCTTTCTTGAGTTGATTTCTAGATTCCTTCTACCCTGAACAAAAAACTGGTTGAGACAAGTACAAATCATAGCCAACTTTTAATAGGTGTAGAAAAAGAAACAGCTCTGCTGAGCAAATTTGACCAAATAAAAGTAGGTAAAGAAGTACACCCTATGGCATGAGTCTAGCCAACCATGCAAGAGAGAACACAATGGCAAAAACAATGCGGGCTGTCATTTTTGTATCTCCCATTCCTAGAGAGAATCTGCCATCCTATACAGGACCTGCCGTCCTATAGAGATCCTGCTGAAGTCCTCCCGAGAAGTTTGTCTGCAGATCTTCAGGAATTATTCTGTCCATGGCACCTAGAATTTTATTGCACCAGCCAGCTTTGAGGCACCCTAATTTCTTGTCTTAATATGAGACACTTTAGGTAGAACACAGTCACTTCAAGTTGCTGTAGCAACAATCCCATGGACTGGGTGGCTTAAACAGAAATGTATTTTCCAGAGCTCTAAACGCCAGGAATTCCAAAGCCAAAGTGCAAGTGAATTCAGTTCATGGTGAAGATATTGCTGGTATGTAGAATGACATCTCACAATATTTTCAAATGCTACATAAAGGACTAAATCTAATGTCTTTCTGATAAGGATGCTAATTCTATCTGGGGACATTTACCCTCATTATTTCATCTAAATATAATTATCTCCCAAAGTCTCCACCTGTTCATACCATGTTTTGTAGGTTAAGGTTTCATCAAATGAACTTTTATGAATTGAAAATTCAGTCCTTCATATTCTTCCTCTTTGTCCACTGAATTAATCTAATTCTCCCATGTAAAATACATTCATTCCATCTCAATACATTCACGGATCTTCTTTTTCCAGTGCCAAGTCTATGATTTAGGTAAGAACTGAGGCATGATTCATGCTCAGGTAAAATTGTTTGAAACTAAACAAGTAATGGGTTTCCAAAATTCAATTGTAGCACAGTCATAGCTATTCCAAAAGGAAGACATAGGAAAGGAACATCCAGTCCTAAGCAAGTCCACATTGCAGAAAGGCAAATCTCAAGAGGGCATACAGCGCAGATTATATCTCATTGGATAATCTGTTTTACCTCCTAGGCACACAATATGACCCTCAGAGCTCACACAAGATTGCTGTGTGGGGGAACTCCAAGTAATGAGTGGCAGTGCTCTAGCGGAGCAGGCTGATGGGGTAACACCGCGCAACATCTGCTGAAGACCAGGTGCCCTGTCGATACTTACCGGTGTGTCTGCATTCCCTTCAGGAAAAGCATTCTCTTTTCTTAAAGAATAGCACAGAGTTATAAGCAAATACTGTAACTTCATCATCCTATTGTACAGAATTAAAACATCTACTACCTTCCTTCCTTCTATCCCATCTACTTTCCTTCTCCACTCCTCTCCAATTCTAGCTGATTGTTTTCCTGCTTGCTAGGCTGGCCAATTAAATCTGTTGTTCATACCTATACTAATCTTTGTTTTCAAATTTTTTCTTAGCCCCAGCCTCAGTGCCTTCTTCCAAATAGAATGTCTCAGTGTTTTACATATTTGATAGGTGAAGAATTTTCCAAATCTGTATGCTCTGGTTTCTTTCTACTTTAAAGTCACTTCCATTTTTCTCTCTTGTTTCTCATTTCCTATAAGCAATCAGAAAAATCTGAGCTTCTCTTTTCACATTTTGTTCAATTTTTTTCCAGATAACTATCCAATTTCATCAGTTCCAAGTTTTACCTGCCACATGATACTAGAGCATGAATTGATTTTAAAGGTCCTTTCAAAGTGACACTGGCTCTTTCTAGCATCATGTCAAAATTGTCCCAGAAATTTTTGCATTGTTGACTCATATGATCACAGAGGCTGAGAATTCCCATGATTTTTTTCCATTTACAAGCTGGAGACCCAGGAATATCAACAGCGTAGTTTGAAGACCTTAACTTAAGAGAGGTTATAGTGTGGATTCCAGCTTGATCTTGACAGCGTGAGCACCAGGCTAAATTAATCTAATTCTCCCATGTAAAATACATGGGTAAAGATAGATGCCCCTAGCAAACAGTCTTGGCGAGAGAAAATTCAACTCTCCTCTGCTTATGAGATTGTGTACACCCACATGGGGGTGGGCCATCTGTTTTAATCAGTCTATCAATTCAAATGCTAACCTCTTCCAGAAATATTGGCATACACTCAGGAATTACGTTTAGTCAAGTATGTGGACATCCTGCTTTCCAGTCAAGCCAACATAAAACTAAAATTAAAATTAATTATCACACACCACGATACAGGATGAATCTATGTCATCAAAAGAAAAATCCATAAAATACGTCTAATTCTTGCCAAATGTGACTTACTTTGCTACATCCTATTCCATTCTATTATTTCTATCCCATTTACTGCTAGCTGTGATTCACTGAAATAATTTCACCACTGCAGTTCAAAAAGTACATATTACAAATGATTAATCTACTCCCCTGTACCTAAATTGTCTCTATGATTTAAAGAGTGGCCATACATTTTCTGTGATGACATGCTGCATTCTGAGGGCTTTAAGACTAAGGCAGGCCAAGGGGAGATATCTTATAATTCCAAAAGAGATCTTCAGGAATTTGTTGCACGCTGATGAAAAAACAGTAGGATATCTTTCACTTTACCCTGTCCCACAAGTTCTGATGTTTACCCTGGCCTCTTCTATTGATCTGTCTTAGAACTGAGCACCTTACCTTTTCTCACCTGGAAAATTCAACCTTCACCTACTCAGGTAGAGATTCACTGATTTAATGCAGCTTTAAATTTAATCAAGTTTGTGCTGTAGTCCTTTTAGAAATGCAAAACATACTTCACTTACTGCACCTTA
Organism: Octodon degus; assembly: GCF_000260255.1. Taxonomy (NCBI): domain Eukaryota; kingdom Metazoa; phylum Chordata; class Mammalia; order Rodentia; family Octodontidae; genus Octodon; species Octodon degus. The sequence continues at coordinate 13,703,341 of NW_004524600.1, read as the reverse complement.
CCCTCCATTCCTCATTATCATCTTGAATACAAGTGCTAAAGATGTCATATATAGCAAAGGAAGGTCGTTTCCTGTAGGAAATGCAATGTAATGAAGTAGGGCCAAAACACAGTCCCTGAACTAAGTTTATGCCATTTAATATAAGTCTAAGAGCAGAAAGGCGAATCTCCCAGCACATCAGTTACAGCAGCGGAAAGGTTTGTGACAGTGGGAAATGCGGAAGGAGTGATAGGCCAAAAGCAAATTAGCTCATTATTGGAGAGGCATTTGGGCCCATGCTACTGCTCACGTGCTTATGCTTAAGTCCAATGAGTCGCTCTTGCTATGTGCCTCAAACAGCCTAGTCTGCCCACCCTATGCCTGGTGCCCTAGTACTTTGCAGGATCCTCAATCCTAACACTGGTGGGCAGGAAATAGGGGAGAAAAAACAGATGAGGGAATTCTAAAGAAGTGCCTTGCAATTCAAGCAAAGGTAGAGACAGAAAGTGCTGGTCAAGCACTACCAGCATTTTCCTATCAAGACAATTGTTGCTGCAGGGTCACATGGCTGATGAGTCACAGAAAAAAAACCCAACAAATAATGTTGATTCTGAGTGACTATTCACTGAACATGTACATAAGAAAAGTGGAGGAGAGGCACTCCAAACCTCCAAACTTCATGATACCACACTTGAGTGAACCGTGTGTATCATTAAATACACGTATATATTAACTGGTATGGCCATGACAGTCCTTGCTCTTGAGTGTGAATAAATGAGAAGTTCAGTGAGGCAGAGCCGAATTACACTGTTATGATTTTGAAGCTAAGCCGTAGAATGATATTCAGGGACATAGGATATGATGTTACTACAACACTATATTAAATTATCACAAAATGTGTGAATAATACAGTTGTACAGTCTGAGCTTTCCACAAGTCATTTGGCTTCAAAATGCTGACCTGAAAGCATAACCATTTATAATATTGCTATGAAAAATACATTCCAGTCTCCAAACAACATTCTTTGAGGCACATTTTCAGAGCATAGTGTGTCCCTGAACTGTCTCTACTGGCCTAGGATATGTTTGTTTTGCACATGAAGTTTGCCTCAGACTCTTTCTACAAAGAAATGTTCTGCTCTTGGAAGATGACTACAAATAATAAATTGTCACCAAAAATGGGCATGAAACTTGTAAAACACAGTCAAGGGGTGGAAAAGATGAATAAGCTACAAACAAGACCATTTTGGGACTGTTCTGAAGTCTTGGTTAAGGGAGGTTTTCATTTTAAAGTACAAAATACTCAGCTGATGTGAGTTTGTTTGTGGTGCTTAATATAGAATTCTACAATGTGAAAAAAGGAAGTTAGGTTTATATGACATGCGCTTTAATGATATTTAACTGCCTGGAAATAGCTGCACACACTATTATGTCTTATATATTTAAAAAATGTACAAAACCAAGCTCTTTTCTAAGGTATTTTTTTTATTAGAACATGTTTCCGGTACCCGATGATCACATGCATTGTGGGGGCTTGGTCCATATATAGCATGTCTTGGTGAGGACTCATGCATTATGGATATTCGAGAGCAAAGCAGGGCAAATACAGGAAGCACACAGATAGTATAATGCTTTACGAATCTCAATTATTTAAAAAGCTAAAAAGATGTTCTAGAAAATTCATTCCCTTTTACAAGTCAAAAATTCCAAAGTGTTGGTGTCAAGCCATACCAACTGCACCCACTTATTAATATTTGGAATCCTGTCAATTAACTTACTAAATGTTATTATCCAGTTACTCCTTTATAGCCATCTCATACTCGCAGCAGTAGCCTTACTGTTCAGTCACCTCCCTGAAACCATGCTCGCGCGTTGCATTGCCTCAGGGAGGCTTACGTAAATCCGCTTTTGGGGAGAGGGAGGAGGAGGAAATCGCAAATTGCAGGAACTGCTGATCCTGGCTATAGGTCTCTCTGCAGGAGCTTCCAAATGTGTCTTTGTTTATGTTCTGGGCCCTGGGTGGCTGTGGGGCAGGAACTAAGGGGGAAGGAATTTGTTACCTCAATTAAAATAAAAAAGTAATTAAGATGTTAAAGAGAGGTTAGGTGAAAGACAGCAAAAACAAAATCATGTCAGTGTATTCTCAAATATTGTCACATTCATGCATTAGAACACCATTTTTAAATATGACTTTCAATCTCCAATATACTGGTAAATAAATTCCAGTGATTTCACATGAAGATACAAAGAAAAAGAAATTGATGCACAAAATTCATATGCCAAAACCACCCTTCAGTAAAACATTCCTTATTACTAGGTTGCTATTATTAAAGACTTCATTCTCTACTTGGTAGAAATAATCAAGTAGTAACAGCATCTCTGGCTCCAAATCAGATATTCCCTGGTTCCTACTCAACCTCTGTCACTTTCCAGCCTTGCGGTATGTATAAGCCAACTGACTTCTCCGAGCATTGGTTTTGTTTATTTTGTTTTCATTTTTTAAAAATACATGAACTATAAGGAAATATTGAATTATGTGCTTACACAAAGGAATAGCAGTGAAACAACTATGCAATTCCCCTGAAATGCGGTTTTCTTCTGCTCCCCATTTCCTCAGCCAGAGGTACATATCTTCTAACAAGAGACAATGATTGATCAGAATAATTACCCAGAGAGCATCATATTTCATTGCAGATATTGGGAGTGCACTCTACACAGAACTGGGCACAGAAGAGTTAAGTGGGTTCATGCACACCACCTCAGAATTCCAGGGGGAGGGAGATGGGAAGGAATAGAGGGCTTAATGGCTCACAGAGGCTGAGTTCGGGTGCTGTGCAAGCTCAGTGATGCCTCTTCTCAGACTCCAGTCTTTCGGGAAGTGATTCTTTTTTATAAGTTTACAGTCTCCTCCGAACACTGCTACACCACTGGCAACACAGAATGTGAATGCTCACCAAAGACGCCAGCTTTTGCTAGGAGAATCAGGAAAACACACTGGCCTCTTGTGACATGCCATGTTATAAGGAAGTACATCTTACCAAAATTACATTTAAGACAGTGTATTTTAAGCTTTGATCATTTGCATAGATAAAGACTAAGAAAATGATGCAAAAAGCTATAATTGCTGCTTTAATTCATATACAAAGTATAAAACACTTCAAAAATAATGGCACAAAAATATTCATTTTCTGTTTCTCTCTTGCTCTCTCTCTCTCTCACACACACACACACACACACACACAAATACACACGATGTAATCACAAAATGCAATGACTTTAAATATTTTAAAAGAAAATTCACAATAAAGCACATAGTGTCCCAGAGCCTTTTCAGAATATTCCCGCTTACTTTGAGCACACCAATCCCATAGTCCCTTTACTTTATTAAGTAGTTCTGGAAATGCCTTTTCCTGTCTTTTTGTGGCTGCCTTGGTTTCCTAAATTAATTCAAAATGTTTACTGCAATAAAAATGTTATGATATGTCCTCACCACCTTGTCTGGCACTGAGACACTTTTGGCTCTTTCCCAAGGCCAAAATGAGCACAAAAGGTTAATGTTTTGAATCAGTTCAGGATATACAGGCAGCTACAACAGCATAACTAAAGACATTAAAACAAAGAGGACTTCCAGAACTTCTTCACCAAGTGGCAAGAATAAGGAGGTGAGTTTGTTCAAGTGAGGACTGATTGCAATGTGTCTTATCCTAGAATATTTAAAACTTCAACATTCACTGCATACTTAGATCATACCTTGGCACACCTGTGCCCCGAATGCTTGCTCCTTCTGGGCAACATAAGGAATGAAACTTAGCCTCCCTGGGAACACAGATAACGATACAGTTCATCACAAGTTCTGGATATAGTACATCAGAATTTTAATACAGAACATCCAAAGTCTTTTACATACATTGATGCTTCTCTAGCTAAGAAAGCAGCGTGTATGTGTTATCTACACTACTCATGTTGTGATTTGTAACTGTGTGGTATATAGTAGGAGCTCCCTAAATATTTGCTACCTGAGCTAATCATTATTGCTAGATCAAAATGGAACTCTGCTATTGTAAATATGCAACTACAATAAAGTATGTTAATTGATGAGAGTTAAATAACAGAGAAAAGGGCAACCTAGGCAGTACACAGGTTTTTCTGTATTGTGCATTTAGTTATTTGAAAGTTAATCTTTTTGTGGTTTTCCTATAGCTCACAGTTAAATACTCTTTCTAGGTTTAGGCTATATAAATCTACAATTGAGTTTCCTACAGCCATCATCATCAAGATTTTGGTGTCCAGGGGAAGCCAAACCCCTTTGATTAATGGTTTCATTTTCAGGACACTGTCTTAGCCAGACCTAGATTTATATGGCTTGTTTTACCTGAATCCAGGCATATTTTGTAGGTAAGTGTGGTAGCCTATGAAAGGTATCTACATGAAAGATGAAGATATTGTTTATATCTCTACCAGTATGTGTCTACACCAGGATATCTACAGTAGGATATATGCAACCAAATGTTCAATGCATTAAGGTAGATCAGCAATTTATGAATTTACCTAAATTGCTCTAACCCATGTGTATGATTTCCATAAATTCTCCTATGTAATGACTTCCATCCCATCACTCCACTTCTCTTCAAAACAATGTCTTCTGTTTTTGTAAGAATTCACTGCAGGCAATTCAGCAAAATGTCATTAAACTGCCTCCCACAAAATAATATAATACACAAATGATTTCCTTCACTTTTTGTAAAGCTTAAATACTTTTCCCTGCTTCTTTCTCCTTTGCTATGACCTTACAAGGCACCATGATGGTCCAGTCAAATGATTTCCTTTTACAGAAATCGCATCTCCTTCCCCTATTAGGTCATGCATTTCTCACCACCAAGTGATTCTTCATTCCTACGTGCAGTGGGTGCACAAACTAGAGCGAGACCCGCCCCTGTGGAGTCACTGAATCCTGTCCGTAGTTTCCATATGGGAAAGAATTCCTTTAACAATTCCCAAGCTTGCTTTTTATTTGTAATAAAAAATGTCAGAATGTAGTCGTTCACACTCCAATCATCCTTTGCCGTGAGCCATGGGCCATTATAGATTTGTCCAGATCTTTGTTCTATACACCCGCAAAAATGAACACTAACATCAACTGTGGATTCTGCGCGATTGTGTTGTTTTGTCGGTGTAGATTCATGGATTGAAGCAAATGTACTATCTGGGGAGACGCAATTCTGGGTACCTGTGTGGGGCAGAAGTATGTGGGAAGGCTATACTTGCCAGCCAGTGTCTCTGGGGACCTCAAACTGCTCTAATCACAGTTTGTTAAAGAAAAATACCTTCAAAAATATCTACATAAATATATGTCACTATCCAGGTATTTCACACATCTTATAAATATTAACATATTCAAACTTCATAACAAAATTTGATATTCATATAGAACTTCTTTGACATAAAATTGGATTGTATCCTATTGAATTCATCATGACATGAAAATGTCATAAGTTAAAATTTTACTTACTATGCCTCACCTCCCCAAAACCCCGGCTTACCAACTCAGTGCATGGTGTAGTATTACTTGTTGCCTTTGCTGAACCTGTAGTGACTGGGATGCCAGCTAAGAGCTATCACTGCCCTGTATCACAAGGGAGTCCTCCTGTATACTGCTAGCCTGGGTGAAGAACAAATATTAGAACTCCTAAGTTCAGCCCTCATCAAATGTACATGGCTTTCACAATATTGTAAAGTGAAAATTTCACACCAAAGCATTGTAAGTCAGGGACC
>NW_004524600.1:13696583-13697491 GCF_000260255.1 Octodon degus | reverse complement strand
GCAGTGTGTTAGTTTTGAAACTGTACTACCGATTTGATTTGAAACTGTCTCATTGCTATCTGTTTATCAATAAAATTTTTTTAAAAAAGAATCTTGAACTTAACTAGGGAACCTGATATTACCATTATTGGCTGTATTCTGAGTAAATAAATCTTGAGATCCTTGGGTAAAATTGGAAATAATAACTTAGATCTACTACAATGTACTATTAAAAAAAACTTATGAAGAGTGCTTTTTATTGAAAAAGTAAAACAATTCCATAACAAATTTGTAGCAAAGTAACAATAGTTAATACATTGAATGTTGCTATTTTTAAGGTACTCACCGTATAAGATGTAATACTTTTAGAGAACATAAAATTCTCCAAATAATATCAGCACAACACTTTCTTTTCAATGAACTAAGAGACACTAGTAATGTAATTATCTTGTGTTTTTTCCTTTTCCCTTCTTTCTTTCCCTGCATCCTAGTTCCTTCATCCTTTTGAATAATTTCCTCCCATCTCACACGTATCTATTGTACATTTTGGACCTTATTTAATCTTTCAGTTTTTTCAACCATGGAAACAATATGATGTTTACATGAATGAGTCTGACTAATCTTATTTTTCAGAAGGGTCTTCATTAGCATACTTCTATCTATAAAAATCTGAAGTTTATCCTTCTTTGTGGCTAAATAGTACTTCATCGTATAAAACAACCACATCCTTTTATCTATTCCTTGGTTGATGGGCATTTGAATTGTTTCTGAGATTTAGCTATCATAAAATGTGCTGCTATAATGTGGGTGCACATATATCGTGGAGGTATGATGCATTTAGTTTTTCTGGGAAGATACCCCGAAGGAGAATAGAGGGGTGAATGGGATCTGTAATTCCAGGTTTTTTGAGGGCTCTCCATATCAATTTC
>NW_004524600.1:13691023-13694310 GCF_000260255.1 Octodon degus | reverse complement strand
AAGTTAATCTTTTTGTGGTTTTCCTATAGCTCACAGTTAAATACTCTTTCTAGGTTTAGGCTATATAAATCTACAATTGAGTTTCCTACAGCCATCATCATCAAGATTTTGGTGTCCAGGGGAAGCCAAACCCCTTTGATTAATGGTTTCATTTTCAGGACACTGTCTTAGCCAGACCTAGATTTATATGGCTTGTTTTACCTGAATCCAGGCATATTTTGTAGGTAAGTGTGGTAGCCTATGAAAGGTATCTACATGAAAGATGAAGATATTGTTTATATCTCTACCAGTATGTGTCTACACCAGGATATCTACAGTAGGATATATGCAACCAAATGTTCAATGCATTAAGGTAGATCAGCAATTTATGAATTTACCTAAATTGCTCTAACCCATGTGTATGATTTCCATAAATTCTCCTATGTAATGACTTCCATCCCATCACTCCACTTCTCTTCAAAACAATGTCTTCTGTTTTTGTAAGAATTCACTGCAGGCAATTCAGCAAAATGTCATTAAACTGCCTCCCACAAAATAATATAATACACAAATGATTTCCTTCACTTTTTGTAAAGCTTAAATACTTTTCCCTGCTTCTTTCTCCTTTGCTATGACCTTACAAGGCACCATGATGGTCCAGTCAAATGATTTCCTTTTACAGAAATCGCATCTCCTTCCCCTATTAGGTCATGCATTTCTCACCACCAAGTGATTCTTCATTCCTACGTGCAGTGGGTGCACAAACTAGAGCGAGACCCGCCCCTGTGGAGTCACTGAATCCTGTCCGTAGTTTCCATATGGGAAAGAATTCCTTTAACAATTCCCAAGCTTGCTTTTTATTTGTAATAAAAAATGTCAGAATGTAGTCGTTCACACTCCAATCATCCTTTGCCGTGAGCCATGGGCCATTATAGATTTGTCCAGATCTTTGTTCTATACACCCGCAAAAATGAACACTAACATCAACTGTGGATTCTGCGCGATTGTGTTGTTTTGTCGGTGTAGATTCATGGATTGAAGCAAATGTACTATCTGGGGAGACGCAATTCTGGGTACCTGTGTGGGGCAGAAGTATGTGGGAAGGCTATACTTGCCAGCCAGTGTCTCTGGGGACCTCAAACTGCTCTAATCACAGTTTGTTAAAGAAAAATACCTTCAAAAATATCTACATAAATATATGTCACTATCCAGGTATTTCACACATCTTATAAATATTAACATATTCAAACTTCATAACAAAATTTGATATTCATATAGAACTTCTTTGACATAAAATTGGATTGTATCCTATTGAATTCATCATGACATGAAAATGTCATAAGTTAAAATTTTACTTACTATGCCTCACCTCCCCAAAACCCCGGCTTACCAACTCAGTGCATGGTGTAGTATTACTTGTTGCCTTTGCTGAACCTGTAGTGACTGGGATGCCAGCTAAGAGCTATCACTGCCCTGTATCACAAGGGAGTCCTCCTGTATACTGCTAGCCTGGGTGAAGAACAAATATTAGAACTCCTAAGTTCAGCCCTCATCAAATGTACATGGCTTTCACAATATTGTAAAGTGAAAATTTCACACCAAAGCATTGTAAGTCAGGGACCGTGTGTATTATCACTCCCTTTTGGCTGATGAGGGGAACTCGGCAGCCAGATGAAGTCGTCTGACATTCAGTGTCATAACCACAGAACACCAGTTGCTGTGGCTACAGCCCGTGTTCCCTTCATCATTTCTGTGTCTGTTCATTTCTCACTCCTGCCAAACCACGCTTTGGGTCAGACATCCTCCCTTCCAACTAGCAGATAGACTTTTTTTCATGTATGTGTCATTCCAAAGGATAGGCTTTAAGGAAAAGGGGAAGTGAAATCATTTCTAAAGATTTTCTCTGTAAAGAGGAAGATGAGAAGACATTTGAATTTTTCACTTGCATCAGGATCAGAGAATGTCACCACCAATTCTTGGTAACTGGCTAATTTTGAAATATTTCTGTTCACATCATTTGACAGTTTATTTTCATTTGTATTCTGTGATTATTTGAGAATTTTTTTATTTTATTCTTCTATATTATCTGTTTAACAAATTATTAAAGTGTGTCATTTCCAGAAACAGAAAAGAATCATTGTGGTGACTTAGACTAAAGAAATTTTCAAAGGACAGGCTATTTGTTCCCAGGGTTCAAATCTCTTTCTGGGGAGTTAGTTTCTTGAAGATTATTATAAAAAAAAAAAAAAAAAAGTTAAGTATCTCCAAGCTTATTTCTGAATCTATCAGCCACAAAAAGTTATTTTTTAGATGGAGTTGCTTGGATACAAGAAAACTCTACAGAATACATTTGGACTTGGAGGAATTAGTCATCACTTCAAAACAATATAGACATGACGCTGAGAGTGACGGAGGTAATTGAAATCTGTCTGTGATGGAAACAGTATCTAAAAGGAATATTATACCTATCTGCTGGCAGGTTTTTTATTTGTTTTGTTTTGTTTTAAATATATTTGTTACAGGGTTTCACAATACAGCTCAAACTCATAGTGATCGTCTTATTTTCAGCCTCCCCAGCCTGGAATTACAGGTCCGCGCCACCATGCCTGGACTTGGTGGCCAGCTCAGCACACCCAGCGGCAGGGCTGGCATGGCATGTGGTGCCAGGGATCGAACCCCTGTCCCTGTGCTTGCCTAAGCAGGCACTTAGTCTGCTGAGCTATCTCTCAGGCCCATGCTGGCAGGTTTTAAAACTACTAATGTTTAATAAGTGGAGAAATGTTAACAGTATGGAGTGAATAAAAGTTACTCTCCTAATGAGCTTTCATGAGGTGAACGATTATTGTGTATATTCTCTAATCTTCATATTTTTTAAATTTTCTGTTTGCCTTAAATATTTTTTAAAGCTAAGTATGCTTAAAAGTATAAAAAGAGACATGGTAAATTCAGAATTGGGATAACTGATCATTAAAATAGAAATGTCTTCTTCAATCTAAAAATACGAGTAAAAAATAATGCCTTGCATCCTCTATGGCAGTTCTTTACAAAAAAAGAAAAATGTAGTAGAAAACTTACCTACAATTATGTTGATATTTACAAAAGAGAAACACATTCAGAAATAATGTGATCAGAGACCGCCTGAAGATGCATACAGTAGATAATTGTGTTCTCTTGAGTTGCATAATCGCTTTGAGTGAGGTTTTCCTTACTGTATCATCAAAGAAGAATTTTGGCACTGCCAAGATGAGCCATCCCTTGGCCCTACAGAATTCCAGCAGGCCTGGAGATATGAGCCAAGGGGTTCTTGG
>NW_004524600.1:13688604-13690478 GCF_000260255.1 Octodon degus | reverse complement strand
ACACACACACACACACACACACACACACACACACACACACAGTATCTGGCAGTAAAATTCCTGCTGTTAACCATTCTGGTAGACTAGTCCACAACACAGATTGCCAACATGAAAAATATTTATTGAACACAATCAATACAAAGACAAATTTTTCGTAGCTGATTGGGTCAATGTCCATTGCCTAAATAGTTACTTAAGCAGATTAAAGTAAGTTTGTTTTTGACAGTCATACCTCCTTTTTCTTCATGCATAACAAGAGTCTTAGTATATATTGGAAGGGGAAAATAAAGAAGAATAATTGTTTGTATTTGTGACCTCATGTGAAGGTTCCAGAAATAAGTTATTTAAAAAGTCCTGCTGTTAGAACACACTTGGGTGAGAGATCAAATATTTGGTGATTAAAGCAATAGTAACAAAACCGTATAACTATACTTATCAAAATATGATTGTGCTTTTTAAGCTATTTCTACTTAAGGAAATGCTATTGAATATGGTTTTTTTTAATAATTGTCTTAAACAAAACACTTGCTCCAGGCTTATTGTATAGAATTTCAAGGCTTTCATATAGAAGTAGCAAAATTGTATCAGTATTGTTAAACATTAACATAAATATAAAAAGCTGTATTTTTGCACTTGAAATAATTTGTGCTTGAGATATGATGGTAAAATATCAGGTAGGCCTGAGATCAGAGTGGAAGGCTCCACAGTGGCTATTTGGGTGCTGAAGAGCGAGAGTGTTCGGAAATGTCTTAGCCCCAGAAGATGAAAGCTACAGAACAAGAAGAATCAAGAATACAGAGCTATGTATTCCAACTACCTAAGGTTTCAATATTCTTCACTACAGAGCTGAGTCACAATATCCATCTTCCTCCTAAACAACATTGTTCTTCATGATAAAACTGAGTAGACTTTGGGCACTTGTTGCAGAATTCACTTTTGTGGAATCTTCACAATTCAACACTGTAGACACAGATAGTTTTCACTAAGCCTAGCGATTGTTTAACTGAACTTTGTCACCTATCACTTATTTTTACAGAATGTGGATGTCAGTACACAGTTGGTAGCCATCTGTGAACCTAAAGAATTTACAGAAAAATGTGTAATGAGGTGAGAGCACTATGAGAGAGAGTGGAATGATTTGATTTTCATGTAAACACTGGATCAAGCAAATCCAGTGACCAGATGGATATGTCAGGTGCATTTATGTACACATGGATGTATGGTATTTAAACAGAAAGATTTTAAAAAGCTGAGGAGATCCTCCTAACTTAAAGAAAATGATGGTGCTAACTGCTGCCTTCTGCTACTGAAAGCATGTAAACACCAGTAGGAGGGAATTTGATGATTTCTGGGGCATGGGATAGAGTGGTACTTAGGTCTAATGTAATCACCCCAGAAAGAGAACTCAAAAAATTTAACTTTAATGAAAACTATTAGATGATCACTTCTTAAGAGAAATGCCATATATCTTACCACTGAGAATACTTAGAACACTATACGACATTCCCCCATTTCAAACTTTATGCCCAAATCACTTACCAATCTACTTGCTGAAATGAAATACATTTAAATCTCTTCTTTGGAAAATATATTCAATCTCCAGGCTGTTATGGTATTAATAAAAAAAATCCCTCCCCAAATTTCATGGCTTGGTGGTTGACTGGACTGTAAGGGCTCTATAATCATCAGTGGGATCATCCCTTGACAAGTTCATGCGTTACTTCACTGTTAGGGTGCAGGACTAGGTGGAGAGGAGTTATGGGGGCTGATGACCCAACAGGACGTGTCCTTGTGCCCCACTTCTCCCTTCTTTCTCTGCTTCTTGGCTGCCGTGAGATGAGCAGCTTTCTTCCACCAGGTCTATCTGCTGCACA
>NW_004524600.1:13664876-13687869 GCF_000260255.1 Octodon degus | reverse complement strand
TTTTTTTTTTTTTTTTGCTTTTTCTCCTTCCTTTTGCAATTAAAGGGAAGGGGTTATTAAGCAAGACAGATACAAAGAACACTGTTTAGCTATCTCCACTAAAACTATTTCTGTCCACGGAAATGTAAAATAATTCTGGGAATCACATTTTTACGTCTTCACATAAGAACTAGGAGAGGACTGAGGGCTCCGGAGTGAAGTTTACATTGAACATCCAATCAAATCTGTCATGAATTGCATAGAGAAAATTCCTAAGGACCCCAGAGATAAATTTTCCTTGTTTCCCCTCTATATAATGAAACAATTCAAAACTGAGGAGCAGGATGGGTCCCAGGGAGATTTTATGTAACTAATAAGGAGAAAAATAACATAGTTATTCAAAGTATTGCACATGGCTTCATTTCAAATAAAACATACGTATTGCAAAATGTTCATAAAATGTGGAGAAGTCAAAAAGAGAAAATAAATTGTATAATCCTATGATGCAGAAATAAGCACTATTAAAGTTCTGGTTTATAATTTTCTAATTTTGTATGTTCTGAAAATACTTTAAAAACAAAAACAGACTTACTTAGTAGTTATAATTCTGGAAATTTCACAGAGAAGTTTTAGTACATATTGTACCAGGAATGCTATATTTGAAAAATATTTTCCAGAGCATTATTTTGCATAATACCATTTGTGAAGGAGAGGGGCTGGCTACGTGACCCAGGCTGGACTCTAAACCAGCAGCAAAACCCCTGCCTCTGCTATCCAAATACTGAGATTCCAGTTGTGCACCACCACACCTGCCGCTACAATACCACTTCAGTTGTCATTTGAAATACTACATCCACTGGCCGTTATTCATCCAGTGTTCTACTGCTGTTACCAAATGTTTGTTGTTAATAGCACTCGATAGATCCACTTACACTGTACTTTTATACATCTCATAAATATTTTAATAGAATACCACACTTGAAGTATATCAAAAGACTAAACCCCAGGGCTTTGTGATATGAATAGTCAAAATAGTCTTCAAAATGTTTTTAATCAGCAGCGATTCAGCAGTCTCCAGAAGTGAGCAGTCCAGGTGTGAGCCTTGGAATGTCAAGATGTCTTTTTCCCAAACGTTGACTTTAGACAAATTGGATGTTAAAGGGAAACAAGTCATTGTGAGGGTGGACTTCAACATCCTTATGGACAATCAGCAGATTACAAACAACATGAGATCCACGCTGTCATACAAAGCATCAAGCATTACCTGGATCGCAGAATCAAGTGTGTCATCCTTATGAGTCACCTGGGCTGGCCTGATGGTGTCAACCCACCTGACAAGGATTACTTGAGGCCCATTGCTGCCGAGCTCAAAACCTTGTTGGGGAAAAATGTTCTGTTTCTAAAGGATTGTGTGGGTCCAGAAGTGAAGAAAGCCTGTGTCAACCCTGCCACTGGGTCAGTTATCCTGCTGGGGAATCTGCACTTCCATGTGGAGGAAGAAGGGAAGGGCCAAGATCTTTCTGGAAGGAAAGTGAAAGCTGGTCCGGATGAACTGGGAGCCCACCAGTACCTCTCTCCAAGCTGGGGGTATCTATGTCAGTGATGTCTTCAGCACTGCACACTGGACTCATAGTTCCATGGTGGATGGGAATCTGCCCCAGAAGGCATCTGTACTCCCAATGAAGAAAGAGCTGGAATACTTTGCCAAAGCCTTGAAAAACCCAGATAGATCCTTTCTGGCTATCCTTGGTGAGACCAAAGTGGCATACAAGATTCAACTCATCAAAAAATATGCTAGACAAGGTTAATCACATGACTCTTGGGAGTAGGATGGCTTACAACTTCCTTAAGGTACTCAGCAACATGGAGATCTGTATCTTCTTGTTTCATGAGGAGAGGGCCAAGATTGTCAAAGCTATCATGGATTAAGCAAATTAAGAATGATGTCAAGATTGCCTTCCCTGTTGACTTTGTCACAACTGACAAGTTTGATGAGCATGCTAAATGTTGAAAAAGCCACTATGGAATCTGGCATACCTACTAGCTGAACAGACTGAAGAGGTTTGGGCTGTGGCTCTTCATTTTGGTACCAGGGATCAAACTCAGGATCTTGCACTTGCTGGGCAGGTGCTTATGCTAGACTGTGGTTCTAAAAGCAATAAAACGTTTGTTCAAGTTGAAGCCCAGGCAAAGCTGATCATTTAGATTGGCCCCATGGGAGTGTTTGAGTTGAGTGTTTGCCAAGGGAACCAAAGCCCTCATGGATGAGATTGTGAAGGCTACTTCCAAAGGTTGTATCACCATCTCAGGGAGTGGACACAGAGCTACTAGCTGTGCCTAATGGAACACTAAAGACAAACTCAGCTATGTGAGCACTGGCAGAACCCTGCCATCCTAGAGCTTCTAGAAGGCAAAATCCTTCCTGCAATGGAGGCTCTCAGCTACTTGTAGTCAATCAACTATTCCTCCCCTACTGTTCCTGTCCAAAATCCTCAAGTCAATTTAGTAGTTCTATATCTCAACTTTATTTTGGTTAAAATTTACCCCTAATAAGACCCACGTAAGGATAAATCACTGGAACCTTGAGAACTCTTAACATCAATACCACTCAGTTATTTCAGCACTGTCTCCATTTGCCTGCTGTCCTCAAGGTATTTGGACTTCACAATTGTGAATCGTAGGGAGAATATCTTAAACTAAAGAAAGTGAGATAAAACTTTTTAATCATTATCTTTCTATTAGCAAATATGTATACTGTAGTTTTAGAGACAGGATAAAATTTGGGATAGGTGATTTTTATTTACTCAAACATCAGTTCTGTTTGGTAGCTGCTTTCATAAACTTACACTAAGAAAAGCATTCTTATCTGAGATTATGTAATTATTCCACCAATACATGAACTATAAGGTAAAAAGTTTTATAAATATAGATCTGTATCTATAAGCAAGTTGTTACTCACGCCCATACATTTATGAAATAAGCCTTCACTGATTTGATGTTATTTCATAAAATTGTTATATACCTGTTATTCTTTATTTAATTAAATCTGTAAAATTACTAAGCCATTTTTCTTGTGTATCTTCCAAGAATCCAAGAGAAGCAATTATTTCACCTGTGTAAGGTTTACATAGGATTGAATAGCTTTTCATCTTCTATTTTTCTGTATTCTCAAATTTAAAGTAAGCCTGGAATATTAATCTTCCCTGGAAACCTAAATGATGCATCAATGAGTATAGGAATCAGTACAACATATCTAGACAAGATATGTAGCAGTCACAAATAAGTGGAAAGCTAAGTTGCAAGTGAAAAATGTTCTCTTCTTAAAAAGACCTTATCTAAAGGATCTTTGTCTTTGTCCTTTCTCTACATTTTATTTGAAGTGATGGTTCTCAAAGAAATATCTCCAGATGAACCATGTCTCTGGGAATTTCTAAGAAGCAAATGGCTACAGACATACTGAAACTTGAGAACCACTGAATTAAAGAAAAAAAGCTGTCAGAAAAAAATACCTAAATGAAAGCCAAGAACATATAATATCTATGACCTCAATGTCAAACAATCTTTCTCTGGGATATTTAATACAGACCCTTATGCACTTGCCTTTTCCCATTTATTGTGTATATGTTAATATATTAAACATTTTTATCTTGCAGGGTAGAGAATGGCAACAAAGTAAATCATTGAATAAGCTCACTTCCTTGCCTTCAGTTCTACCTTTCAAAAAATGTAGAAAAACTATAACAAGAACAAAATCTGGGCTGTTCCCTTCTTTCAAGTTTTTTTTTTTTAATTAACATCACCAGTTAATGCCCAGTACTCCATCTCTTAATATGTAACCTTCTTAGTTAACAAAACAATACTGTTAGAACTTGCAATATGTCTGACAAAGATAATACCAAAGGTATTTCTTTTAACTGAAATGGAAAGTAGAGGAGCCAGACAGGGATTCCCACTAAAACAATCAGGAAGAGTAAGACCAAACAAGGCAGTGGCTGTGGAAAGAGCCAATAACTGAAAAAGCAGGGCCCTGCTAGTTAGTTTTAAAAGATAGTGATAGGATGAAGGGCAACCAGACATCACTGGAAGATTTATCTCTGGAAAGTGAGAAGGGCCTGGTGAGGTGGGCCAGAGAGCAAAACTGCAACAATTTAGGATTAGGGGCTAGGTGTTCAGTATTGGAAGTAGAGAGTGGGGGCAGGACAACTTGTGTATCTGAAGCTCCAAAAGAGGGTAACCAGGGCTTTTTTTCTTTTATTTGAAAAGGAGATAGGATGAACTGATAAATTTGCTATATGTAAATTACCTAACAATGTTAAGCCTTTGTCCTCAAATCCAGAGTCTATGACTCTTCCCCAGTGAAGGAGTCTGCCCATTTCCTGGTTCCTGAAAACAAACTGCCTCTCTCCTGCCTGGATCTGCTCAGAACAACACAACTCCCTGACAGCTCCCGTCCCTTCCCTAACAGAGTGTTTCCTGAGGCCCCTGACTCAACTGCAAGGAGCTGGTACTACTTTCTGTATCACTATGGATTCATGAACAGCATAGTAAGGTAAATCCACTCTGTTTAGCTTAAAGTAGGTGCAGCTGCAGAATGATACAAGGAGAAATGGCCTTTAGAAGTTCAGGAGACACTTCCAGCAAGAATTTTCCACTCTGTAAAGCAAGTCCTCCACAACTCAAGTACAATCCCACTCCCTTATCAGTCAGCATATTTTCTCCTCCTCACGTTGATAATTCCTGCTCACTCTTTAGATAGAACCTCAAGTACCGCTTTGGCCAGAGAGCTCTTTGTAATAGCTTGGGATAGCTCAGATTCCCCAGGGAGAGATCTTCATGTCACTTGCACCCCACTTCACAGTATGCGGGGTGGTTACAGCTTAACATTCATTCCTATGACTACAGTCCATGCATCCCTCCTGACACCCTCCCCTTCACTATTTGTGTTCACTTTTGAGTCATCAGATCCCAGGGCACTCTCTAGCACATGGTAGGTGCTTACACAATATTTAAATATTTGTTGAGTAGATGAATACTCATATCCTGGAATGAGAAAAACAACCTTTTCCTCTCATCTTCAATGTTTTTCTATTTATGGTCATCTGTATCTGGAATTATTTTCTTGAAATCTATATCTAAATTGCATATATTCCACTAAAAAATTTATCAAATTATCAATAGAAGCCTGTCATCCTATTATTTGAAGACAAAAGTCATGCCCTGCAGCCCCCCAGTTTTGTACTACTGAGGGTTAAATCAAGAGCTTTCAAAATAAACCACAAAATCAATCCTTTTTTCAGTTTGAGACCATATCCTGCTAAATTGCACAAGCTGCAACTGAATTTACAATCCTCCTGCCTCAGCCTCCCAGATTACAAAGGTTATGGCTGTGAGTATAGTCATCCCCGCCCAGGGATAGACCATAGATATGCTTGCTTACAGGCAAGGGCAAATAAACTCTATGAGATCAAAATGTATTTGGTTTAGTACTGTGGGTCTAGCTCAGTACAATGTTTGAAGGAATAAAGGAAAAAAAAAGAAATATTCACTTCTCCCATGTTAGAAAAGCTGAGGGCCTGGGGCACACTAGTCTACCCAACTGATTATGGGTACTTAGATAGAAGTAACCTATCCATTTGAGGTTGTTCAGAGTTGGAGAAGACCACAGCAGTGGTGATGTGTATCAACATGAGGATACCTCATATCATAGTCAGTGTGACCAAAGCAGATGACATCCTAAGACTTGGGGAACTGAGTAGTATGAGTGGGCAGCGAAGAAGACAGACTCTGAAACATGAGATAGTAGCATAATCTTAACCTGTTTTATCTTCTGCTCATAAAATATATTTTAAAACTGTGGGCCAATAGCTCTTATGTGATATAGCTTGTGGCAGAAAAAATAAACATTGTCTGGTTCTACATAATAGGTTAATCCAGATACTCCCCTCACCATCATACCAGGATAATTTTATCTCATTGTGACAATTATCAATATGGATGGATGGATATTTTATGTATTGTGATGTTCATTTTGTTATTGTCTTCCATTATGATTTGAAATATGTGACATTCAAATTCCACATATTGATACTGTCATTATCTCAGAAAGTGATTGTATTTAGTGAAGTGGTTTTAAAATAGGTAACTGCAGATAACTGAAATCATTGGGGCAAACTGTAATCCAATAGCGTAATGTCATGAGAAGAGAAGAAAAGGACACATGAAGAACAAAGATCACCTATGAGCCATGGAGACAGACTCGGGAAAAAATCAACCTTGAGAACACTTTGATCTCAGACCTTTGGCTTCCCGAATTATAAGAAAAGAAACCTAGTTCATGTTTGACATACCTAGCAAACCAACACATACAGTAATTTAAAGGTTTTAATTTTAAACTGATGATCAAACGAAAGTGTGGAGTATCCCCCAAATCTACTTGTTGACTTACCAAATGAGAAAGAATAAAATAGTCAGAGATAGAATAGGTGATAGCAACTACTGACAGAAAAGTAAAATGCGCAAAATATGTAAAAGATGTTCACTGATGAAAACTGTCACAGGACAATTTCCAAGAAAACCTCATGTATTTTCCACTTCATGTCATGAATATTTGAGAGTTCACCTTTTGCACATACTAATAAAGGTTAAATACAACATATAAGAAAAAAAGTACACCCAAAAGAAATGAAAAGCGCAACAGGATTGGAAAGGTAGACAGACACCTGTCAAAAGTAAAATGGACAGGTATCATAGATAATAGAAGACATAATTTCAAAATATCCTATAGGAAAAAATGAGTCTAAAATGTAAAGAACAGGCAAAATAGCAAAGAAATAAAAGAGTTATTATCGGTGTTAACTCCAAGCAAGGATCCTATAACTTTCAAAGTTCTATAGGAAAAGATAAAATTTTAACATTATGTGTGATGGACACAACTATAAAATTAAAACTGCAAAATCAAATTTTAACATACATAAGCATTGTCCACTCAATTGTATCTTACACATATGTAGCCATTCCATAGCAGTTTCATATTATCTAGGAAAAAGAACATTTAATCAGGTTTGCTATAATAGATATGGTATATCTAAAAAAGTATCTAGAGCCTTTACAGATCTTAAAATTGTTCTGGGAAAAGGTTATAAAGCAGTGCAGGATAAAGATAAGGAAGAGATAGGATATATCTGAGCTTCAGAATTATGAGTTTTCTAGCAATTTCTATGAGTATCACCAATCATTTCTGGAAGCAAACATTGGGAGAGGTAAAATTCAATGCCAAAATCGCAGGCATCATGTCAGCATCTCACCTTTTGGCACGACAGTTACTAACATCCAATCCCAAAGTATAGTTTTCTGTATACTAGGGAAGGGTCCATAGGGTCTTCAGGGTCTCACTACTAGACTGGACTCATAGTGATTCTCCTGTGTACAGCCTCCCAAGTGCTGGGATTCCAGGTGTGGGCCACCTTGCCCAGTCTCAGCCTCCATCTCAGTGGGCCCCAAGGACGGGGCTGGCCCAGCAGGTCCGGGGATCAAACCTCCGGCTCCTGCATTTGCTTGCAGGCATTTTAATCTGCTGAGCTATTTGGCCAGCCCCCAAAGCATATTTTTGCGTCAGAAATCTGTTTCTTGTTTTCCTCAAAATAAAGTAATGTCCGAAGGAGAGAAGATCCACATTACCATAATCAGTGCAAGAAACCTATCAGATTTTTAAAAACATCCTCCACTAGTTGCTTGGTGTTATGAAGAGGTAACTTCTTTACTCTTTGAAGAAATTGAAGCACCACTTCCTTCATAAATGACCTAATAAAACATAGCAAGTTGTTCACATAAACATGAATCCATACCTCAATAAAACATGATGCTTGACCATTAAAAAATACTGTTTCCTGAGAATGCAAATAAGCAGTTCTGTTAGTATCTTCAGAGAAACTCCTCTAACATTTCAAATAGAATAAAAGTCTATTGATTAACAATTAATTGAAAAGATCAAGCAACCCAATGTGATTTCACACTTCAAAGAATTACGACAACTTAATTTAATACCAAAATAAGATCTTTATTTTGAATAAAATAGGATGATGATTTTAGGGGGAACATAACAAATAGTAAAAATCATGGTGTTTATCACATTGATAGCCCATAATAAATTTTTATGACATTCTGCCAGCATGTGAGAACTGAAAATAAATTGGAGTAGAAGATATAAAAGCTGGTGTTTCAGTTCTCAGAAGAGGGAAATCGATTGTTTAAACCATGAAAATTAAAGCCATATTTTATATTTTCCATCATTACAGATTTTAACACTTAGGAGTATACATCTCATATCTATTTAGGGACACTTCTTGTGTGGTAAAAATGAGTAAATTCAGTATCTTAACTGTTTTACACAATATTTTCAGTTGTGAGTTTTATGCTCAGTTTAATTTTGAGATGATAATTTTTCTCTTTTCATGTAACTGATCTATCAGTTGGTATAAGTCTATCGTTAACTTTTGAATTTATCCACTTTAACACCCAGCATCATTATAATCCATCAGTATAAAAGATATTAACCATAATGCTGAGTCATAGACCAGCATTTCTGGGATAAAGGAAAATGAGAAACAAACTTCATTGCTACCATGGTCAATCCTACCAACAGAGGTCATGATGACCCATCATATTTACCATCAGTGCAGCTGAGGAGTGGAGAAAATGCTGGAAATTGAGCCCTGAACCTTGTGTGTCTTAAGCCACAATTCTTGTTTTTAAATAGCATTTTTTAAAGAAACCAATTTACCTATATTAAACGTTAAATTCATCCCCACTTCAGCAATTATATAAATCCACCTTTTAATGTCTATTTTTGCAACATAGGAAGCATACCAGCCAGACACTTAGTTGCAAGGTTGAGCTCTCACTTGTCCATCTAGACATTCAGGAACCCTTGATAACCTCTAAGTTCTTCAAAATCAGATACCTTTATCTACAAAATGAACACAGTTGTGTTTACTCAGTTCACCTCATGACCAGATAGGAGACGTGCACTAGGACAGTTGAACATTATGAGTAAAAACTTCTAACTCAAATACATGGTCCTAAAAGATATATTACTTTGGATGAATCATTTCATCTCTTTGACTCAATTAAGTAATAACAAAAATTGTGATAGCATTGTATGATTCTATGGGACTTGCCATATGAATTTGAGTCAAATAAATTAACCTATAGATCTTACAAAGACATCTGAACTTTTGCCTTCATTACCTTCTAGATTAACAGGTACACAATAATCTGTTTCTTTTAGGGAGTTGAGTATATGAAAAAATACTATTTGAAATATAAATTTTTAAACTTCAGTATAAGAAAAAATAACTAAATTTTCTTATTTTACAAAAATGGAAAAAAATGAAATTTCTTTTTTATTTTCTTAAACAATGCAATATAGTGATAGAAAAAATATCATTAGAAATGATACAAAATTTCACCAAAATAATAAGAATTCAACAATGGCTGAAATTTCTAAATAAGTAAAATAAATGTGAAAAGATACCTTGTATCTATAATTT
The DNA here is from genome assembly GCF_000260255.1 of Octodon degus. Classification (NCBI taxonomy): domain Eukaryota; kingdom Metazoa; phylum Chordata; class Mammalia; order Rodentia; family Octodontidae; genus Octodon; species Octodon degus. The sequence goes on along the minus strand of NW_004524600.1, from coordinate 13,678,342 downwards.
TCTTTAAAGGAATGAATTAAGAACAAAAGCACTTCGTGTTCTTAGAATTTATTAAACTTAATGTAATAAAAATCTTTATACTTGCAGAGATGAGGTAGAAGCTTATTGTAATTTGCTATCTTGTGTAGTCCGGTCACTAACTCATTAAAATGCTCTAGAAAAGAACAGTTAAATGGAGGACAAGCTACATGCTAATAATCTAGAGAAAACCCTGATCCATTTTCAGGATTTAACAACAAGAGTGGCAAGAAGGAATAATTATGCTGGAATAAACACACACTCATTAATGCACGGAGATAATTTTAAAACATTTAATGGTGGTGAAGAGTAAATTATTTAACTCTAACCAGGGATAAGAGCCTTTTGGTAACTATCCCTTACTGCTGTAAATTTGCTGAAGCTTGCATTTCCTGGCTGCTGGCTCTGTTGATTTAGAGTCATTCTGAATGCTCTGCTAGAAAGGATTTCAGTGCTGCTGCCAAATACTCACTAGATTAAAAATGCGCTCAGCTGATAATATTTTTATAAACACTGCACACTGAGCAAGAGCAATGTTCTTTAGGTATCAATTTGCTGCTCTTTCAGAGCCAGGCTTTCTGCTAGGTCTTATCAATCGACAGATTCTGCTCAATCTGGTTATTTCTGATGAGACATAACAGAAAACTTTCTTCAAAGTCTCTTTAACAATTAAATGCTGAATTAGGTTGCTTTCTTTAATCAGTAAAGCCATAAGGCCAGCTCATCAGTATGAATGTTGGAATTTCTAAATATTTATTAAAAAATGTCCATAAAGCAAAGGTCTCCAATTCCAGGAAAGGTGACAAATGATACGATGTCAAATGTGACTTATAGGAAAGTACTTAGACTTCCCCCCATTCAGTGCTGAGGTATGAGTTGTTTTCACTATTGTTACCTAGGCATGGTTAAGGAATCCTTAGGGTTTCCGTTAGCCCCTAAGATTTGTCCTGGAATGCAAAAACCGTAAAAGTTGCATTGGAAAACTTTTTCTCACAATAGTTTCATAATTGGCCAAAAGGAGTCTAAACTGACAAATAAGGAGCAGTAAAAGTTGAAAACAAGGATAGAAAATGTATAATGATGTACACAAATGTTTTATAAGACTATATGCAATAGAAAATCAAGTAAAGATCAGACAAACAAAACAATTTAGAAGTAGCAAAAAGGACAAATGTAGCATTATTCTTTATATCTTTGGACCTCTTCCTATAGATACCTTACAAGCATTATAAAACTAGAATTCCCATCTCCAAGGAAGGTCTGAGGCATTGGTCTCAATATAAGACAAATAGCCTAGCTCACTAATTTCATTTGGTGGGAAGCTTTAATATTATTTGAAATTTTTATTTTTATGCTATAAAATAAGTATAGACTGGTCTTTTAATGGGAAATCTTCCATGTTTTTTACATCAAATGAATCTTAGACTGGAACAGCGTCATTTTACAATTTGCCTCAGTCTTCCCCTTTCTCCTTTCACCTACCTTCTAGTGCTTGGGAAAACTTGGACTCTCCAAAAGAAAATTAGAGCCAATTACACAAGTAACTGGAATGGGAAAGGGAATGATGTTTTAGAGTAAATTCAAGAAAACATCTTAATTCTTGCCGGATACTTACACTTCTATCTGGGAGCTGCTGCTGGCTTTTCAGTGACATCTCATTGGAATAGGTCAGGCATGGCCTTGACTTTCAACAGAGATAACTCTCACACACAGTCACATCTCAATTTATTAAATATAGAAAAGAGAAAATATACATATAATAGGTAGAGAGAAAAAATGTGAAAAGAGAAATATTAATTCTATTTTCTAAATCAAAACTTGGAGATACAACTGCAAACAATAATAAAAATCAATTCATGGCAATAAAATATTAAGTGATATTTTTCTTCTAGATTTAATTGATACCTTATATGAGTTATTTCCACTGATACTAAGAATACTGAATATGAAATATTTATAACCCAAAATGATCTAAATCCAGCCCAATCTTATTACTATTGTATATATTTTGTGAAGGCTGAGAGCAATCTTTAGAAAATAATTTCACTTGCATCAGTAATTGGAAGTCATACTTATTTGACTAGCAGGTACCTAAGAGAAACCAAGTGAAGATGGTGAAAGAAAAAGGATTAGAACTTTCTACCAAGCTCTATGGAGCAGACCCAAATGAAGCACATTCAGCTAGACTCTGGAATAAATTTCAGAAATAAACAACTCCCAAGTTTTAAGTTGCATGCCAGCCTAACAAAGGGGATCAGAGCTCTCACCTGCTCACTTTGTCCCACAGTCTAATCATTCTTTTGCTCATTGTCTAGAGTATCCATGTTATATATGTTACCCACCAGGTATTTGCTGAGTAGCCTATCCTGGTTATCAAATAGAGCACAGCCTATCATCATGACAGTGTTCAAGTAACCATAATTTTACTTAATAGTAGGCCCAAGCAATAAGAATATTGAAAATGACAAGTTAAATCTGCCAAGGAAAATCTGTAAACTGTTTCCTTCAAACCAAAAGTTTAAGTACAATAAGATACTTTGAGAGAACTAATCCTATAAAATGTGTTAGAGTATATTGTAATTATTCCACTTTATTTTTAAACATTATTTTTAATCTCTGACTATGCCTAATTTATAAATTAAATCTTATCATACATATATATGGAAAACTATGGTGTGCATAGGGCTCTGTAGTATCCATGGCTTCAGAAGGTTGCTGAGAAGTCTTGCATGTGTTCCCTACATACAAGGGGTTTTTTTGAATTTTATTAATTAGCCACAAACTAGAACCTCAAGCAGAAATCACTCCACTCCTCAGAGATTTTAAGCATAGACCTTAACTACACCTATTTTATGGTCATTATTGCCCTAAATTTATATTAATTTTTATAGTCATTTTAGTTTCCCTCTATGTAAATGTGTGGCAAGAATGTGTGATGATTCACTTTTAACAAACTTGCATATGCCAGCTATACAAAATATTTGACTTAAATTAGTGGATAAAAATGAATGAATGATATTATATTTATATGTCAGAATGAATATTGGGTAATATGTTAAAATAACTAGTATCAGGGCTGGTTAGATAGCTCAGCAGATTAAAGAACCTGCTTAGGAAAACTCAGGGACCAGGGCTCCATCCTTGGCACGCCGTGCCAGCCCTGCCCCTGGAGCACAATGAGACAGCAATTGAGACTGGGTATGTGTGGCACATGCCTGTAATCCCAATGCTTGGGAGGCTAAAAACAGGAGGATCACTATGAGTCCAATCTGAGCAGTGAGACCCTCTAAACCCTGTACTAAATACATAAATTTTAAAAAACAATGTCCATTTTAATGTACTATTTTTGATATTCACGTTGACACTTTTAAGCTCCTCATATAAACACTCATTGTCTTACTATTCTCCTGCCAACAGACATTCAGCACGATGCATGGGTGAGATTTTAGTCACTGTAATGAAATGTCTGACTCAGCCTACCTAATGAAGAAAACAGGCACATTAGCTCACAGTTTAGAAGGCTCAAAGTTCAAATAACTCAGGGCATCTCTGTGGTCAGGGATGCCCTTGATTGCATCACCCTCTAGGCTGACAGCAATTGTGGAAAAACAGGCAGGAACATGATTATATCCAGAACTAGTGAGCAGACAAATCTGGGTGGATGCAAACTTGCTCCTTAAATAGAAGCCCTCTCATGGCAAGGTGAGATTGCAGAAGGGTATTTTTGATAAACCTGAAGTCCTCGCACAATGCCTTACTTTTGAAAGGTTCCAGAGCCCCTTCCACAACCCCACCTTGAGACAAAGTCTCTAATACATGAGACCCTAGGGACACACGAACTGCAGCAGAGGATCTGTGTGAATACACCCACACATACAGATTGTGCTTTGTTGTTCCCACAAGACAGCATGTAACACTGATAGACTTAATCAAAAGATTTGCACTTCGGTTCAGCCATGCCAGTTACTAGTCATGTAATCTGACTAAGGTATTTTATCTTTAAAGTCTATACAAAGTGTCTTAATTTCTCAGTTGTTCTCAGGCTAAAATGACCTAAGGAGTGAGGCTGAACAGTGGGTTCCAATTACACCCCAGGCCTATTCAGCTGCTTAGCAAATAATGTCTGAAAAGTAGATTTGGATTGTTTATTTTCCTTTTACCTCTTATCTCTTCTTTACTGCCTTATCCCTTCCTCTTCTCCTTCTGTCCCTTTATTTACTCATACTATTATTTAATGTTCTACACTTGAGTAAATAAAGGATTAGGAGCCAGAGTCTTGATAATTGAGTGAGTGACCTTAGGCAAAATACTTAATATTTACAAATCTCAATTTCCTTTTCTATGTAATGAAAGGGAATTAATACCATGGAAGGTATAAATATTATTATTCTATGAGGTTTATATTAAGCTAAAAAGAACATACAATCTTATGTACAGGTATCAACTTTACACAAGAAATGCAAACATTACGAACTGCAAACATATACTAATAAAAATATAAATAAATGAAAACATAAAATCTGTATAATAGTCTCAGTTCCTAGTACTTTCATGCTCTTGACTTTGAATATAAAACAAACAGGGGTTTTAACAGATTCTATCAGCAAAGTCAGAATTGAAGTTTTCTTTTATGAACACAGATACCATATAAAGTAATTCAATTAATGGAGCATAGTTGCGCTAGGCTAGTAATGTGTAAGAGCTTAAAAGTAATTTTTATTTACGTTTGCAGTGTTGGGGGCAAGTATAACTGGACATTGGTACCTATGTATTGGGGAAAGTGGCAAAAATTCAAATCCTGCATAATGAAAACACTCACAGTCAAACAGAGGAAAAATCAGTTTTCCATATAGTCTACCTACTCCCTGGCTTAGAGCCTTCCATACTCTTTTTCTCCTAGAGACAGATGGATCTATTGCCACAGACAATAAATCATCAGCCTAGATGAGCCTTATCTTCATACTGTATTGGAATTATCAAACACAAGCTCTTTACTCTTCGCTAATATGATAAGAAGAAAGTCAAATAAAAATTAACAAAGAACCCCCAAAGTACTTTAGTATTTAGCATAGATCGCTTCTTCATTACAATCTAAAAAGTAGGTGCTCTATGATATACAAATACTCCGGAATTGGCTAGTGTTTTGCTTAGCTACTCATCATAAAATTTTTGCATGTTCTGGAAAAGATTGTCAAATCATTCTAGCTGAGAGAAAAACTAATTTCCACACACTGCTATTTGCTATATTCTTCCAAAAGTCTGTCATTACCACCTGTACACATTAGCTAATTATCTCCTGTGTGTTGTTTAAATAAATGTATTTTGTTTACGTTTGTCTGTACTGCTAAGAGGTCTTTAACAATAATCAATCATGGAAAACTTGGTTATAAAAAAGTAATTAAAACTTGTGACAGTAAATGTAATTCAAGGGAAAGATGATAGCTTAAAGAACTACAAGGTAAAAGGAACAGGGGAAGAAATAAACAGGGAAGATATATTTACATGTTATCAATTTAATATATGAGACAATATTTTAAAAGGTGAGAATGAGCTCATACTATTTTTCCTTACAGGTTATAATTGGTTAGGAGTTCTTGGAGAAAAAATACATGATAAAGTACTATTTTGAAAAATAGTCAAAAGGCATAGTGGCATGCTTCTTGTAATCTCAGCTCTTGGGAGGCTGTAAACAGGTGGATTATTGCAAGTCTGATCTAATAATGAGACCCTGATATTCTGTAGACCCTTCCCTAAAATACAAGAAAAAAACAGTCTTAAGACTCCATTATGAACAAGAAAGATAATTTTACCATATGAAGGCACTGAGATATTTAACAGAGTGATTTTTATATGTCCTGAAAATATAATTCATAAAAATCATCAGTGATAGACAATTTTTTTAAAAAATGAAGATCTATTAACATCTAAACATTATGAGCTCTTACAGTCTGTAGAGCTCTACTTTCTCACATTGACTTCATATAAATTGGAGCTATTAAAAGGGAAGAGTGTGACAGAGAAAGACACTGAATTGGTTTTTGGAGATAAACTTGCTGTATCACTCTATCTATACTATCTTATTTTAAAATAGAAAACTGATAATGTCTTTAACTTGAAAAGCACATACTATAGCTTCACTCGTTCTTTTGCAAAAAAACAAAAGCAGAGTTATAGGTATTAAGATGAAGTTGGGCTAGATATGTTAAGTGAACAGAAATTCCACATGGAGTTTCAGTATGCACCTGTCAGATATTTCTCGGAAACACTTTTCCAGAAAATAGTTATGGCCTCATAAATTCTGAAGCATCATAGAAGACCAAGTGAAGATGATTATGAAGAAAAAGTCATTTCTGACACTCTGAAAAATCTATCTTATAGTTATCAATCATTCCTAATTCCATTTATTTTGCTTAGTGTGAGAATTTTTAAATGACATGAATATCAGCAATCAATGCTAAAAGAAATCTTTAGGATGATTTCTTTAGATTTCAACTCATATTCATAATGCTATTCTCAGAACCTCTCTCTTCTCTCATTCCACCTCAGCTTCTTTATTTCTCTCACCATTTTGTCCATATAATTATCCTGCAAACTATAGTTTTTAACCTTTTCATATTGCAGTATGTGCATGAAACTTAAACTAAAGCACCTGCTTAGGCAAATTCAGGGACCGGGGTTTGATCCCTGGCATTCTGTGCCAGCCCCACCTTTGGGATACCCTAAGATGCCAACTGAAACTTGGTGTGGTGGTGTGCACCTGTAATTCCAGTTCTTGGGAGTCTGAAAACAGGAGGATCACTATGAATTCAATCTGTGTAGTGAGACCCTGTAGATCCTGCACAAAATACATTTTTAAAAAACTGAAAAATATACAACAATTATAACATATCTTTGTTTTTGTTTTGTTTGTTTGTTTGTTTGTTTGTTTTGTGGCCCATTCAGCCCACCCTGGGGGTGGGATTGGCTCTGCATATGGTGCCAGGGATTGAACTGCAGTCTCTGAGTGCTTACTTATGCTTGCCTAAGCAGGCATTTTAGACCACTAAGCTATCTCACTGGCCCTGTAACACATCTTTAAAGAAACAATAGATTACCACAACAAAGACAAAAGCATCCTTATGAGGCATACCCAAGAAGTAACTATTCTGAAGCTTATCATAAGGAATTATGTCTGCATTTAAGCTTTATAACAACATAATTATACACTGTTTATCTGATTCCATTTGTACAATAGAATATTTATGAGTTAAATTCATGTGGTACATTTTATTGTCTGATTATAAGAAAAGCTATTCATTCAACTGACTCTTTAGTGTATTTTGGTAACAAGTCCAATTTTCAGCTATTAGTGATGACACAGCCATGGATACCACTGTACACATACAATAACACACACACACACACACACACACACACAAATGCACATGGACATATTTATATTAAAACTATATTAAAAAGTGAAAATGGATATCCAACCAATCCCAGGCCCTGCGAGTGTGGGGGAGAGCTTCTGCTCTGTTCTGCACCCAGCCGCAGCTCAAAGCCCAGGCCTGCCTTGTGAGAGGGGCCTTTCTCTGCATTTTCCAGACCTCCCCCGCCTGGCCCTCTGAGTGCGAATTTCCGCGCACCTTGAGCCCTTCATATCCAACTAACCCCAGGCCCTGCGAGGGTGGGGGAGAGCTTCTGCTCTGTCCTGCACCTGCCCACCACTATAAGCCCAGGCCCAGCGCGTGAGAGAGGCCTTTCCCCACGGTCTCCAGATCTCCCCCGCCCGGCCAGACCCAACACAGCTCCCCACCTGAGTAAGAACTTCTGCCATGCTCTTGGGAGTCCTGCAGACACAAAACACAACACTGGTGAGTGTGTGGGAGAGCTTCTGCACTCTCTTGCCCCCTCTCCTCATACCCCTCCAGATCCAGCCCAGACCTAACATAAAGGCTTGAGGTAAAGCCATGCCACTAAAGTCCCTGCAGTGAGACTAGGGTCAAAATCACACAGCTAATCCAGGAACAGAACATCTTACCAGAGGTATACAGCAGGCCCACCTCCAAGGGCAACAACAGTAAGGAGCTGAGCACAGTAGCCAAACCGAGATCAGGTACAACTGCACGAACTAGAACTTCGTATATCAGTACCCAAATTTCATTAAGTGATAAGAATATAATTGCACCAAAGCTCCACGCCAAAAACCAGAGGTCAGTGTTAAATGAAATGATGAAGACAAGGAGCAAAATGCAATCTCAGGCCTCAAGCCCACTCATAACAAGTGCAGAAGACATTAACTCAGCTGAAATAAATGAATCAATAGCATTGGAAGTAAATAAACAACAGCAGAAAGATATAGAGGAACTCAGAGCAGAATTAATTTCTGGAATAAAAAAAATAAAACTATGAATTTATAACAACTGAACTTAAGAATCAAATGCAGAAACATATGGAGGACACACGATGCCCAACCAGAACAAATGCAGTGGACACTAGCTTAGCTGAAATATATGAATTAGTAGTGTTGGAAGTAAATAAGCAACTGTAGAAAGGTTTAAAGGAACTCAAAGCAGAATTAGTGTCTGAAATGAAAAAAGAAATCTCTAAATTCATACCACCTGAACTAAAGAATCAAATATAGAAACATAAAGGGGAACCCAATCTGTAAAAAACACTTCAGTAAAAGAATTAATAACTCCTTCTAAAGAAGACATTGATAAAAAAAAAAAAACGTATAAGAGATTAAAAAAATGATGGATTCCTTGAATGAGCAATACAAGAAAGAAGTAGATCGCATGAAACAGAGTCAAAGAGAAGTAGAGGAACTTAAAATCTCAATCACAAGTCTGAAAAACCGTTTGAGCAAAAGTGAAGATAGGGTTTCAGATCTTGAAAAAGCTGGTGCAGTTAGTGAAAAGGTAAGAAAAGATCTTTTAAAAACAACTAAGATGCAGTAAAAAATAATTCATCATCTGCCAGACGATGCAAAGATGTTAGACCAATAGGCATCAATGAGAATGAAGGAGTCAATACAAATGATATAAAAATATGGGCAGAAGTAATAGAAAACTTTCCAAATATAAGGAAACAATCTGATATTCAGGTAACCAAAGCATACAGAACTCCAAATAACTTCAACCCATTAAAAACACACCAAGACATATAATAGTCAAGATCCCAGAAATCCAATACAAGAATATCATACTGAAAGCTGCTAGAGAAAAGAAGCAGATCCCATTCAAAGGAAAACCAATCAGAATTATGGCCGACTTCTCTTCACAAACCATGAAGGCAAGAAGAGCATGGAGCAGAATACTTCAAGTCCTCTATGAAAACAAATTCCAACCCAGACTACTATACCATGCAAAACTCTCTTTCAAGTTTGATGGAGAAGTGAAATACTTTCATGACAAAGAACAACTAAAGAATTTCATGATGGCAAAACCAACCCTAAACAGACTACTGAAAGATGTTCTAGAGAGGGACCAAAAGGATCAGTACTTAACCAATGAGAACAGAAGAAACCCACTAAATAGGACAAACAATTAAGCACAGGAGAAAAAACAGTTACAAAACAGCATTCAACGGGCTGGAGAGATGGCTGAGTGGTCTAAAGCACCTACTTGGAACAAGTTTGGCAGAACAACGGGACCACGGTTCGATCCCCCAGCACCACATGCCAGCCAGCCCCGCCCCCTGGTGGGCTGAGCTGGCCACACACACACACAAAATAAATAAATGTAAATAAATAAATAAACAGTGGAATATATTTAAAAAAAAACAGCATTCAAATAACATGTCAATTGTAAGTCAACACATCGCAATTATAACAACCAATGTAAATGGACTCAATTCACCAATTAAGAGAAATAGATTGGCACAGTGGATTAGGAAACAAAACCCAACAATATGTTGTATACAAGAAACACATTTAACTCATAAAGAAACTCACAGGCTGAAAGTTGAAGGATGGAAAGTAATACTACATGCCCCAGCACTTCAGAAAAAAAGCAGGGGTAGCAATCTTGATCTCAGGCAATCTCAATTTCAAACCAAGAATGATCAAACGAAATAAAGAAGACCATTATATACTAGTTAGAGGAAAAATTCAAGAGGAAGAAATAACAATTATAAGTATGTATGCACCAAATAAGGGAGCAACCAACTATATAAGACAAACCTTAAAAGACATGAAAAATCTAATATCCAATACAACAATCTTAACAGGAGACCTTACACCCCCTTATCCCAAAAAGATAGATCAACCACATGAAAAAATTAGCAAAGAAGTAGCACAACTGAACCAGAGCTTGGAACAAATGGACTTGGTAGATGAACACAGAGTGTTCCACCCAACCACAGCAGAATACACATTTTTTTCAGCTGCACATGGATCATTTTCTAAAATAGATCACATACTAGTACATAGGTCATGCTTAAGTATATGCAAGAAAACAGAAATTATCCCATGCATATTATTGGAACACAATGCAATGAAACTGGAAATAAATAACAAAAAAAAACAAAAAACAGAAAAGCCCACTAAATACATGGAAATTAAACAACACCCTACTCAGCAATCAATGGGTTATAGATGAAGTTAAACAAGAAATTCAACATATCTACAATTCAATGAAAATTCATCCACAACTTATCGGAATTTATGGAATGTAATGAAAGCAGTTCTCAGAGGGAAATCCATAGCTGAGAATTCATACATTAGGAAAACAAAATGGGAACAAGTAAACACCCTAATACTGCACCTCTGACATTTAAAAAAGGAAAAGTAAACCAAACCCATGGCCCAAAGACAGAAAGAAATCATAAGGATTAGAGCAGAAATTAATCCAATTGAGATGAAGAAAACAGTTCCAAAAATAAACGAATCAAAAGGCTGGTTCGTTGAAAGATTAAATAAAATCGATAAGCCCCTAGCCAATCTCATCAAAAAGAGGAAAGAAAAAATTCAAATACAAGCAATAAAGAATGAAAAGGGTGCAACTACTACAGACCCAGTGGAAATTCAGAAGATTATCAATAACTATTTTGCGAATCTTTATGCTCACAGAATAGAAGCCACAGACAAAATGGACAGATTCCTAGAAAGATACAAATTACCAAAACTGAATCAAGAAGATATAACAACTCTCCATAACCAAATAACAGCCATTGAAATACAAAATGTAATAAAAAGCCTGCTGACAAAGAAAAGTCCAGGTCCTGATGGATTCACAGCTGAATTCTACAAGAAATTCATAGAAGTTTTAATCCCTACACTCCTCAAACTTCAATGAAATTGAAAAGGAAAGAGTTCTCCCAAAATCATTCCTGGAGGTAAGTATTATGCTGATACCAAAACCAGGAAAACACACAACTAAGAAAGAGAACTAAAGGCCAATCTCCCTCATGTATGTAGATAGAAAAATCCTCAATAAAATCCTAACAAATAGAATGCAGCAAATCATCAAGAACATCACACAAGATGACCAGGTAAGATGCATCCCAGTGATGCAAGGATGGTTCAATATTCCAAAATCTATAAATATAGTACACTATATCAACAGAGCGAAAATTAAAAACCACATGATCATTTCAATTCATGCAGAAAAGGCTTTTGACAAAGTCCAACACTCATTCATGTTCAAAGTCCTACAGAAAATTGGAATAGAAGGCCTCTACTTCAATCTGTTAAAAGCCATCTATGATGACCTAATGGCTAATATAATTCTAAATGGGGAAAAACTTAAATCTTTTACTCTCAAATCAGGTACAAGACAAGGATGTCCTGTACCACCCCTTCTCTTCAATAGTTCTGGAATCATTAGCTAGAGCCATTGACAAGAAGGAGAAATAAAAGAAGTAGGAATAGGTAATCTATCATTATTTGCAGATGACATGATACTTTATTTGGAAGACCCAAAAAATTCCACTAAGAATCTACTAGAATTGATAGACAAATTCAGTAGCATAGCAGGATACAAAGTTAATACCCAAAAGTCAATAGCATTCCTCTACACAGATAACAAACACACTGAGAGGGAAATTAGGGAAACAATACCTGTTTACAATAGCCCCGAGAAAAATGAAGTACCTTGGAATTCATCTAACTAAAGAAATCGAGGATCTTTTCATGGAAAATTACAATATTTTGAAAAAAGAGATCGTAGAGGATTTCAGAAAATGGAAAGATATTCTCTGCTCCTGGATAGGAAGAAACATCATCGTGAAGATGGCCATACTCCCAAAATTGTTGTATAGATTTAATGCAATCCCTATGAGACTACCACCAACATAACTCCCAGACCTAGAGAAATTGTTCCTAAAATTTATCTGGAGCCAAAAAAGACCTAGAATAGCAAAGGCAATCCTGGCCAACAAAGACAAAGCTGGAGGCATTACAATTCCTGACTTGAAATTATACTATAAAGCTACTGTAACAAAAATCAGCATGGTATTGGCAACAAAATAGACCTGCGGATAAATGGAATAGACTACTAGATGCAGAGGCCTCTACTAATACACTCATCCACCTGATCTTTGACAAAGGGGCCAAACACACTCACTGGAAGAAAGAGAGTCTCTTTAACAAATGGTGCTGGAAAATTTGGCTCTCTACATGCCGAAGACTAAAACTTGACCCAGGTCTATCACCACGCACTAAACTAAAATAAAAATGGATTAAAGAACTGAACATTAAACAGAAACATTAAATCTCCTAGAAGAGAAAGCAGGAGGATCTCTTGAAGACATAGGGGTAGGCAAAGTGTTTGTGAACAGAAACCAAGTCGCACAGGAAATACTTGAAAGAATTAACAACTGCGACCACCTCTTATTGAGAAGTTTTTTCACAGCAAAAGAAATTATCAACAAAGTGAAAAGACAACCCACAAATTTCGAAAAAATCTTAACTAATAAGCACTCAGACAAAGGTCTACTCTCTGAATTTATAAAGAACTAAAGAACATTAGGGCCCCTAAATTTAAAGACCCAATCCAGAAATGGGTATCTGAGATAAACACACACTTCTCAGAGGACGAAATTAAAGAAGTGAATAAATATATGAAAAAATGCTCCACATTGCTAGCCACCATGAAATGCAGATTAAAACAACACTGAGATACCATCTCACCCCACAAAGATTGTCTATCATAAAGAAATCAACCAACAATAAATGTTGGAGAGGCTGTGGAAAAAGGGGAACCCTTCTCCACTGTTGGTGGGAGTGTAGACTGATGCAACTATTATGGAAATCAGTGTGGAGACTCCTTAGAATACTTACACTAGAATGGAAATCCCATTCAAGCCTGCTATCCCCCTTCTGGGAATTTTCCCAGAGGAACTAAAAGAGTCATATCATAGTGATATATGCATACCTATGTTTATAGCAGCACAATTTGTGATAGCCAGATCTTGGAAACAACCAAGATGCCCATCACATGTGGAATGGATGAAAAAGATGTGGT
>NW_004524600.1:13660262-13663786 GCF_000260255.1 Octodon degus | reverse complement strand
AGGAAAGATCATTTTTTATTTATATATACAAAATAGTTAGGATAGGTTTACAACTACTTTGGCTTAATTCAATGAGAAGAAAGAGGTGTACTAACAGTGTTTGGACAGAATATCCTGTCTGCTTCTTGTACTATGGATAACCACTAAGAAGATAGCAATGTAAAGTGTATTGATTATCAAAATTGTCCTATTAATCAGCTGTGAAACTGTCTCATTCATACGTATTTCTCAATAAAAATAAATAAATAAATAAAAATAAAAACATACACAAAACTTTGAGCCAAAGGGGGCAGTGAGTCCATTCTACATAGTGAGACCCTGTACTAAATACATTAAAAAAGAAAAAGAATCAAATCTTCCATTTTAACCACCGCAGTCAGAAGTCCTCAGGGTAACAGTAGTGGATTCCAGCTGAAATCTTTGTCAGACCCAGATTTTGCCCCATGAGGAGAACTTAGGAATGTCCAAAGTTGGCCAGAGACTAAAATAAGCTTAGTGAACTGATTCAAATTCTAGTGCCTATAGTAAACTTTATACACAGCCCAGTTCCTAGAAATATTAACATAGATATTTACACGTAGCATAAATCCATATACTTTGGTCAGCAGTACCCCATTCAAAAAAATGTCTTTCAACTACAAAATTGTGAGGCATAGCAGAAGACAGGAAAAAATCTCAACCGAGAGAGACAAAACCATAACTATAACTAGGTATGACACAGATGTATTTGTTAGTCGAAGAATTTAAAATAACTAGGATTAATATATTAAGTGTTCTAATATGACATGAAAGACTGCATGAATAATAAAAACAGTTATAAAAACTTAAACATTCAAAAAGAAATGCAAAACTCAAAGATAGTATAAAGGAAATGAAGACTGTTTCTTTTTGTTTTTTGTATTTTAGGGAAGGATCTACAGGGTGTTCAGGGTCTCACTACTAGATTGGACTCGTAGTGATCCATCTTTTTACAGCCTCCCAAGACCTGAGATTTCAGGAGTGTGCCACCATGCCCAGTCTCAATTGTCCTCTCAGAGCCCCCTGGGGGAAGGGCAGGCACAGCAGGCCTGGAGATTGAACCCCTGGCTCTTGCGCCTACTTGCAGGTGCTTTAATCCACTGAGCTATTTGGCCAGCCCTGAAGACTGTTTCTAACCTCATCAGATTTGACATATACTTGATAATAGTTAAAATAACCTTCAAAAAAGACAATGGAAAATATAAAACCAGAAAGAGAGGTAGAGAAAGAAACAGAGACACACAAAGAGACAGAGAAAGAGAGCAGTAACTGTTCAGAAATACAAATGGTGCAACTTATTTTTAATTGGGTTATTAGAAAAAGAAGAAGGAACAGAAGAAATATTTGAAACAGCAATGACCAAAATCTTTCCAAAGTAATGACATGCACAATTACAAATTTAGGAACCTTACCAAGCAGTGTAAATAGCAACAGCAAGAAAATCCCTCATTGTGAAATAGCATAAGGGCAAGAGAGAATCTTAAAGACATAGATGGAAGTAAACTTATTATCTGTAGAAATAGGAGCTTAGGAATTACTATGAGCTTCTTGGCAGAAACCATAACATTACATCTTTGAATTGTTCTATTTTTATTTTGTTTTGGCAGTGTTGGGACCAATCCCAAGGTCTTGTGCATGACAGGCAAAACTACATCTGAAGCCATCAATCTAGAATTCTATGTCCAGGAAAGTCAACCTTTAAAAGTGTGAGAAAATTAAAAATACAGGGAGACAGGTCCAGCCAAATAGCTCAGCGGATTAAAGTGCCTGAGGCAGGCACAGAGGCCAGAGGTTCAATCCCCTACACTGCCATGCTTACCCTACCCCCGGGGGGCCACTGAGATGGTGATTGAGACTGGGATTGGTGGCACATACCTGTAATCCCAGCTCTTGGGATGCTGTAATCAGGTGGATCACTTTGAGTCGGATCTAGGAATGAGACCCTGAACACTCTGTAGCCCCTTCCCTAAAATACAAAAATAAATAAATAAATAAGTACAGGCAGACAAACAAAATCTTAGAGAACTGATCACCAGCAGATGAGCCCTGCAAGGTATTTTTTAAAATTTCATGAAAAAGAAATAGGTTAGAAATTTGTATCTGCATGAAGAAAGAATACAGTAAAGTAATGAATAGATTATACACATTCTATTTTAATTGACCTAAAAGGTAAGTTTTTTAATCAATAAGAGTAAAAATGCAATCATGGTTATAAAGTGTGGGTAAGTAAAAGACAATACTGTCACAAGGCACAAGAGGAAATAATTGAGATTGATATTTTTATCAATGACTTCCACGTATGAAACAGTACAGCATTAGTTGAAAGTGAACTTACATTAATTTAAAATGTGTATTATAAATTATAAAGCAAACAGTTTGAGGGAAACTATAATTCATATGCTAATTGGAGAGATACAATAAAATTATCTTAAATGTTCAGCTAAATTACTAGCAACAGATAGAAAACAGTTATAATCATGATTGATACTAATTTAAATGCATATGAATGACTTTCAATGTGAATAATTTAATAATCAATTTAAAGACAAAAATAATAAGCTATTTTTAAGAAACAACCTCTGTGTATCATCTATAAGAAGCCCATTTTAATACATAGAATAGAAGTAAATGGATAAAGACATTCCTTGTTAACAGCAATTATAAGAAAACTTTGGAGAAAGCAGTTTTTAAGACAAGGAAAATTATGAGGGATTAAAGACAGCATTATAATAACAAATGGATCAATTCTCCAAAAAATGTACTATGGTAAAAATATATCAACTAACATTAGACCACCAAACTTGAAGAACAAAACTGATAGAACTGAAAGGAGAAATAGACAGGACCATTGTTATATTAGGGACTATAACGGCTTCTTTTAGTAATTGATTTATCAAACAGGCAGAAAATCAGTAAGGATGTGGTTGACCTGAATAGCACCATCAATCAGCTTGGGAATTCACCCCAACAGGAGCAAAGTGTGTGTTGTTCTGAAATTCACATGTAATGTTTGCTACATAAACCACACTTGCCGATGAAACCCTCATTTGGAAGTACAGACATCCTGCAAATTATGTGGCCAGATAATGATAGAGTTTCTGCACAAATCAATAACAGAACGATAGATGGAAACTTTTCAGATTGGAAAACAAACATTACGTTTCCAAATAACCCATACATCAAACAAGGAGCCTCGAGAGACATTACATTTTGTGACCAAATATTATCTCATCAAAATTTTTGGCCAGCAAGGTAGCTCAGCAGACTAAGCACCTGCTTAGGCAAGCACAGGGACCAGGGTTCCAAGACAGGTACTGCACACCACGCTGGCCCTTCCCCCAGGTGCGATGAGCCAGTGACTCAGTCTGGACATGGTGGCACATGCCTGTAATTCCAGCTCTGGGGAGGCTGAAAGCAGGAGAATCACCATGAGTCCAAGAGTGTAGTGAGACCCTGTAAAAAATACTAAATAAATAAATAAATTGAAGAAAAAATCTGTGATGAGA
>NW_004524600.1:13645294-13659992 GCF_000260255.1 Octodon degus | reverse complement strand
GACTAAGCAAGAGAAAAAGAGAAGACACAGTTACCAATATCTGAGATAAATCTACATTTGTAAATAAGTTTCACTGAAGATAAATATTTTCATTTTGCATGTGTAATATCACAATGTTGCACTGATGAATTTTATGCTAATTTCTCAGTTCACTTAATGAGTAGCTTAAAGTCCTCAACTGTTTGTAACATTTCACACTTTGACTTAAACGAAATAGAGTTCCAGGTAAATGTAAATGGTCAGTATATTAAATTTTAGGCATTAGAGTAATATATTAATTTTATATTTGATTTTAACAGCCTATATGAAAATATATATTAAATATTTCTTGCTGTCTTAATTGGCCATCTGTATAACTTCTGATTAAAAATATCTGAGCCTTTTAAGAAAATGGATTATTTCTCTTTATTACTGAGTTCTTTTTCTTAATATGTGTGCAATGCTGCGGTTTGATCCCTGCGCCTTGCGCATGCTGGGCTAGTGTTCTACCATTATCTTGCATTCTATTATTACACTTTCGAGTTCTTTTTCTCTAATAAACACAAGCTATGTTAACATACAGACAAACTTATGAAAACATATACAACAGATACATATATATACAAAAATGCATTTATTTAGATAAATTCACCGCTGAATTTAGCAACTTTTTTTGTAAATTTCTTAAGATTTTATGTATGCCAGAGTATATAGAATAAAAAAATTTAAAATATGTTGTTTCTTATTCTATTGCATTGTCTAATATCTCTATTACGTGACTGAATAAAAATCATAAAAGTTCATTGTTCCTTTGTTCCAAATATGCAGAATAGAAAGTATTTGTTAGAGGCTGGGAAGATGGCTCAGTGGAAGAAGTGCTTCCCTGGCAAGTGCAAGGGCCTGAGTTCAATCCCCAGTTCTGCCAAAAAAGAAAAAAGTATTTGTTAGTATTAACTGTGACTTTCAATGTGGTATTCTTATAAATTTCACCATGATCAAAAATTCATTTTCCACTCTTAGTTTGCTTTTCAAATAGTAGGTATTAAATGATGTCAAATTCTTTTCTTTTATTTAGAAGATGACCTGGAGTTTTTCCTTTATTGTTTTATATATTCAAATTTAAACTTTAAATCAACTTTGAATTCTTTCAGCAAACTCCATGTACAAGTAATATTTTATCATTTTTACATATTTCTGAATGTAATTAAAATTGGTGTATGTGGGACCATCCAGCTGCTCACCACACCCAAGACCCCTCCCAGCAAACCCTAGGCCCAGTGTGTGTGTATGACCTTCTGCCTGCTCTCTGCTCCCAAGACCCCTCTCCAGCCAGATCCTAGGCCATGTGCCAGGTCTGCTGTGGAACCATGCAGCCGAACTCCCTGCAGAGAGGCTAGGAGCCAGACCCACCCAGCTAGTGAACATCTTGCCAGAGTGGCA
The DNA here is from genome assembly GCF_000260255.1 of Octodon degus. Lineage (NCBI taxonomy): Eukaryota > Metazoa > Chordata > Mammalia > Rodentia > Octodontidae > Octodon > Octodon degus. Next base: position 13,658,573 of record NW_004524600.1, on the reverse strand, counting down.
CAGGGGGTTCACCTCTATGAGCTGCAGCAGGAAGAAGCTGAGCACAGCAGCCAGACCCAAGACAGGCATATCTGTACAAGTCCAAAGTTGATAGATCCAGACCTGGTAAGCTGAGACACTTTGCTGGACCCAAATTTATGAGAGTGTCCTCTTTCTTTTACTGTTGATCTACAAAGGGGGCAACAGGTAACTGGGTGAACGAGTCTGCCTGGAAGACACAATGTACATCAAGGAGAGGTGATTAGACAGAATTTATTGAACTAACTTAAATACAAATTCTCAATTTAATGTCTGCTTGGCTGCACAGACATAATGTTTGCTCTTACTGTCTAAAATATAAACCCATTAGTTACAAAAGTTTGTCAGCTGCTAAATATCACTATCCATCATTAGTGTTCCTAATTGTAGTTCTGTAAATACAAAACTAAAAATGGCTTAACCATATGATCTCTTGGGTAAGAATTTTGGTAGGTGCTAAGGTTATAACTGCACCAAAGCTCAACACTAAAGGTCAGAGGACAGCACTATGACAAAGAGAAGGAGAAAAATGTAATCTCAGGCCCCAAGCCCACCCAGAACAAATGCAAGGAGACACTAGCACAGAAGAAATTGGGAATCACACAGCTGAAATGCCTGAATTTATAGTGTATGAAGTAAAGAAACAATTGCAGAAATGTATAGAGGAACTCACATCAGAAATAACCTCTGAAATAAAAATGAAATACCTGAATTAATAGCGTCTGAAGGAAAGAATCAATTACAGAAAGGTACAGAGGAAATCAGATCAGAAATAACCTCTGAAATAAAAAAAGAAATCTCTGAATTAATAGCATCTGAAGTGAAGAATCAACTTCAGAAACATAGAGGAAATCAGATCAGAAATAATCTCTGAAGTAAAAAAGAAAGGATAACTATAATGAAAGAATTAATAACTGCTTCTAAAAAGACATTAATCAAAAATTAGATGAGTATAGAAAAATGATGAAAGCTTTGAATGAGCACTATAAGAAAGAAACAGATCACATGAAGCACAGTCAAAGATTTGTAGAGGAACTTAAAAACTCAATCACAAGCTAGCAAAACAATTTGAATAAAAGTGAAGATAGACTTTTAGATCTTGAAGACATTGTCACAGCTAGAGAAAAGGTAAGAAAAGATATCTTAAAAACAACCTGCAAGAAAAAATAACTCATCACCTGCAAGATGAGGCAAAGATTAACAACATGAGACTAATAGGCATCAATGAGAAAGAAGGAGTCAATATACTTGATATAAAAAGAATATGGACAGAAGTAAGAGCACAAAACTTCCCAAATATGAGGTAACAATCTGACATTAAGGTAACCGAAGCATACACAACTCCAAATAACGTCAACCCAATTAAAAGCACACCCAGACATAGAATAGTCAAGATCCCAGAAATCTAGCACAAGAACAATATACTAAAAGCCACTAGAGAAAACAAACAAATCACATTTAAAAGAAAACCCATTAGAATAATGACAGACTTCTCTTCACAAACCATGAAGTCAAAAGGAACATGGAGCAGAGCACTTCAAGTCCTCTATGAAAACAAATTCCAGTCCAGACTACTAAACCCTGTAAAACTCTCTTTGAAGGTTGATGGAGAACAACCTGATACAATGTTGTATATGGTTAGATTTCTAAATTTCTGTGTAAAATTTGTAATTGTTTATTTCTATGTTTTTACTATTATTTTTAAAAAATTTTTTCACAGTCTGTAGGGATTTAAAGTTTAACATATCAACAATTAGTGGAAAATACCTGTTCCATGTTGTGTCTAAGGCGTTTGATATTCAGACAGATACTAATGTTAAACTGAAAAGCCTATGTCCTAGGGTGATAATATCATTAAGCTTCTCTTCTGGAGGGTTAATAACAAATTTGCAGACCAAAAAAATGAGAGAAAAAGAAGGGCTACAAGAATAGCCAACATTTTGGCCCTAGCTGGCTCTTCAAAAGTCAGTTAGGACTCAGGACATAAGAGAACCTGTACTATAACATCCTGTAACTCAGCGGTGTCCCAAATTTTCTGTTCAAGGAGATTATGGGGACACAGAGGAAAGTGATCAATGATGTAGAGTGTGCCTAAGGAGAGTCACTTGAAGAGAAAACATTCTCTTAGGCTTTCACAGAGAGCAAATTGGTCAAGCAATGGCCGTAATTCATCCACATGGCTGACACTTAAAAAGGATCTACAAACTGCTGTACAGGGTTTCAGGGTAAGTCCTGAGGGGAGTTGACTGACTTTGTCAGATACAAAAGATACATTTCTTGTTATGTAGGTCTGCTTTATCTTGGTCTGAACAATCCATCAGAAAATATAAAAACAAGGTACAAAAAGTAAAGCTGTATTAATATGCTGAGCTGTAAAAGGCTCAAGTCAACAACTGACATTGCCAGTCCTACAGATAACCCACTATTATTATGGACTACTGGACTATATTGGATTACTTTGCTGAATTCATGCACCTACAATATATGAATGGCAATGGAGTACGTATCTCTGACAAAAGTAAAGAAAAAAAGGGAGACATAAATGAAGGACCATTTTGTAGTGAAAAGAAAAAAATATATATATGTATATACAAAATAGCATAGATATACAGCTACTTTCAGTGCAATGAGAAGAAAGTTTTGAACTAATAATGTTTAGACAAGATATCATGTCTACATCTTGTACTATGAATAACTACTACAAAGACAACAATATGTAATGTATTAATTATTGTAACTGTCCTACTAACCTGTTTGGAAACTGTCTCACTGCTACTTCTTTCTCAATAAAATTATTTTTAAAATATTATAAAATATATATATATATATTCAGATACATTTCTTTTCCATTTCGTACTATGTTTGATGATTTGTGTTCTTCAAGTGATTTTGTTTATCATTGTTATTTATCATGTATATTTTACTTGTCAAATGTACTGGGAAAAACTGCATATATAATATATATGATGATAATTATGATACCATCTTTCTTTATATTGGTAAAGTATCTCCCTCAAATTTTTTTCTATCAGTTTTGATAAGGATTAATCAATGTCATTGATCATTTCTGAGACATATTTTGTTTCCTTAATTTTCTGTATGTTGTCAATTGCATTCACATGTGGCTCCATTTCTATCATTTCTTCCTTTCTATTTAGTTTGGATTTATTTGTTTCATTTTTAGTTTTGAAATAGAGACTTTATTAGAAACATCTTTTTCAAAATAATGATATAATGTGTACACTTTTATTTTATTTACATCCCACAGACTTTGTTTATATTTTGCTTATCAGTATGATCAAAGTGCCTTCTAATTTCCATTTTGGTATTTTTATTTGTCATAACAATTATTTAAAAGTGTGACATTCAATTTCCAAGCTTCTCAAAATTTTGGCTATTGATATGATAAAGCGTTGCTGTCAAACAATGTATTATTTCTGTTACTCTAAATTTTTGATGACTTGTTCTGTAATATAATACCTTAATAAAAGTTCATTATACCATTAGGAAATATGTGTATTCTGCCATTGTTGGTTACATATTCCACAAATTGTCATTTAGGTCCAACTTGGTTGATAATGTTATTCATATAATCTCTATACTTACTGATTTTCTGTTTACTTATTCTATTATTGTTGAGGACTGAGAATTGAAATCTCTATGACAATACATTTGCCTCTTTCCTCAGTTATGTGCATTAATGGGTCACATTCTCCAATGCTCTTGTGAGATATGTCTAGGATGGATGCAACATTAATAGTCAAATATGAAAAGCATCTTTACACTGCTCACATTCTTCTCCAAAGTCTATATATTCTGATATTAATATAGACACCTTTAGAAATATATTCTACCTTTCTTTTAATTAGATTTAATATGACATGTCCTTTCCCAAATGTTACCAGTATCTTTATATTTGAAAAGTTGTTTTTGTAGGCAGTGTAAGACTTTTATTTATCAAGTTTTACATCTCTTCTTTTTACTTAGCATGTTTACCTTTTGGATTTGATATAATTACCCAGATGGGTATGCTTTTTTAATACTACTTATATATTCTGGTTTTATTCCTTCTTTCGTTAGGTCTTAACTTTTTGATTGCATTCTTATCTTTACTATAGTTTTTCTCATGGTTGACTCAGTTTTAAAATATTTGTCACCTTTTCTCACAATTTGTCTTCAAATAATATAGCAGTGTTTCATTTTTATTGTAGTAATCAACTTCCAATGTCTCTTTTCCATCTTTTATACATTTTTCATAAATATATGCTTCTCTGTATTTTAGAAATTTCAAAATATCTTGCTTTCATTTTTGCTTTAAGCCATTTTTAAAAAATATTTTAAGCCAGGAGAGAAAAATCTTTCATTTTTTTCCATTTACATGATTTTAAAATTATGTTTTTGGAACTCAACTTTTTATACAGTGTTTTCATTCCTCCTGAAAAGGTAACATTAACATTTTTGTTAAAAATGAATTATCTTAGCTTTTGCTTTTCCACATCAATTTTTAAGTCTTTAAAGTTTGAGAACCATGATATAAAGGCACAAGATTCATTTAAAGAAAAACAAAACAATAACAAAAAGTTGTAAGAAAGTCAAAAGAAGAAAAGAAAAAGAAATTTTATGGATTAACTGCTCCTTTCCAAAGATCAGCAGAAATCAACAGTACAATTATCCAAACCATTTGAAGATAGTATCATATAATACAGCAACCATTGTTGAATTCCTATTACTCTGTTTAGTGAAATTTTGTATCATTTCTAATGTTGTTTTTCTGTCACTATTTTGTATTCTTTAAAAAATTTAAAAACAGGATATATAAATCTAAAAGGTCACCTATCAAAAAGAAATTGAAAACATCTTCCAAATTCTTTGTGTAGATTGTAGATGCTACTTTGACAGTTTTTATTTTTTAAAATGTACTTTTGTCTTTTGCTTGCATTGTTTCTCATGAAACTCTAGTCTTTATTCCCCTGTATATAACATGTCTCTTTCTCTTACTCCTTTCAAAATTTTTCTTTATCATAAATATAGATTAACAGTCAGACTATCATGTCAAAAATCACAGAAAACACAAAAGACAATTACACTAGATCACTTTCAGATACATTGTCCATGCTGGAATACACTGCTTTTTTAATCAATTTGATTTTTACTTTACCTCTGGATCATTCTTCATGTCTTATGTACACAATCATGTGAAAATTACAGTCTTGGGACTTTCTTTAAAATCTTTATCTTTTCATTTACCATACTATACTGGGTAAGACCTCTCTTATGAGTTGAATTGCATGTTACCAGTGTGCTCTTGTGTGATTTCTAGTATTTTTGAAGAAAGCTTTGGCCATGAGCTGCCCTACCCCAAATTACGTGACCAAAGAAGTAATCATTGTGGCAAACGCATAGTTACATGGAAGGAACAGCAAAGAATATCTCTTCATTAACTATTGGGCATAATATTTTTATAGTATACTGTGAGAGAAGATACAATTTAATTCTCAATATCATTATCCCTCTTATAAAAGAAAACACCCAAAGTAATCATCTAGTTCACCACCCCAATAAACTGCTAATGGTTCTTCTCCAGCATGTCCCATTTAATGGCATGAAAGTTCACTTGAACACTGCTAGTAATACGAAACTACACTTTATTTTTGTACTTTTGATTCAACATACTTGCATTAAATAATTCTAAAATCTGTATAACTCCTCTCATTCAAATATATGGATTTTCCTAGGCCATTCTTTAACCACATTTATTACTTACAGTTACATTTGAGTTAGTGAAATAATCAGTGCAGGAGTTAGAGAAAAGAACAGTGGCAAACAGGAAATGGAACTATGTGCTTATCCCCAAATAAAGATGTGGGTAGGTAAAGCAAATTCGGTGTGGTCTTATCAGTAACAGGGACATAGACTACTACTCTTTTCTCAACATCTATTCAGATTTGTCTTCACTGGCCCAAATGGTAACATCTATGATCTAGGAAATTGGGCTAGCAAAAGCCAGGGAGAAGCAAGGATTCTACAAATCCTATCTCATAAGAAGGGTCCCCAGATGCTGCCATGTGACATTTCTATTGAATTTCCACTGGGGAAAAGTCACCGGCCTATGCCTAACCAGAAAGGAGGCTGGGAGCTATAATAAACACTTACTTTGTTGTATGTCCTGGCTGGCAATCACTGCTGTAGAATCCAGTGATTCATTATTATGATAAGTCATCTGTTCTTCTTTTTGATATGTTTGTTTCCACTGTCTCTGCCAGTACTCATTTCTCTCTGCTATGGCTGCAGATTACTCCCACTCTGTATTACCCCATGAATTCTGAACTCTCTGTAGTTCTCTGTCAATATTACTGCCCACCTTCTTTTATTGATTGACTGAAGATTGAAACCTTCTACAAATGCAGATTGTACTAATTACTTGTACTTCTCAGGGCATAGAGCAAGCACCCCTACCAGGAAGAGCTCTCGGGCTGGTTTATACCCCAGGATCCCAGCCAGGCAGGAGAGAGCTGCTTGCAGTTTGGCATTCACATTTCCTCAGGGCATAAAAACTGCTTTTATATTCCAAATGTATTACAAAGGATGTATTAAGAAGGACTTGTATTATGAGTTTTGTTTAGTTTTCTAGACCACAAGTAATCTTCCTAATAGTTTTAGCATAGAAAATTGAAAAGAAAAAGACACTAATTTGAGCCTATTAAAAATCACTAGCCAGATGTTGTAAAAAGAACCACTAATGAAAGGTCTCTCTGGAGATTTTAAAAGTTTCTTTATATTCAACCTAATGCTTTTAAAAAGAATATCACATTTCATTGACATACAAAGCATTCGAGTTAAATTAAAAGGCTTGAAAAACACCCTTCTCTAGACTGAAGTCTAAGGAACTGTGTTTGAAGTTTACCTATTTTCCTAGGAGGACTCTTACTTCCTTCTGCCATAAAGTGAATAATTTTTCTCAATTTAATTGATACCATTGAACTTTTTAATTAGACCTATGGCTGGATGTTCCATTCAGGTGAAGCTGAGTCACACTTCAAGTTGTTAGGGTATCATGAAGCAAGTAATTAAACTAAAAGTGCATCTTAAAAGCCAAGTAAATGCTCATCTTCTTTTTAAGTTCAAAAACTCAGAAATAAGAGAGTCATAAGAGATTTTCAGTGATAACATTTACAAAAACATGCAATCGAAGTCATTTTTTCCATACTAGATTTAAGAAATAATTTGTGGATATAGTCTGGGGAAAATAAAATTTAACAGCTGCAATATACTCAACTTGATTTAGATAGATTAAGTGTAGTTATTACAACGTTATCTCTGCAAGTAACTCAACATTATTTTCATTTTTCTCTAAAACCAACTAATGTGCAATAAGAGTTTTTACACTAAACGATTGCCTGTAAAAACTCTTTTCCTGGTTATTCATAGCAAAATAATTCTTTCCCCACCCCCATCTGATTCTGATGTGATGAGGTAACTTTGAACAGTTGTGTGCATAACTCATTTTCCTCACTGCTGGGAAAACATCAGTTGCGAGGGGGGAAGGGCTAATGCTTTTCTTAAAAAATAAATTCAACACTCAGTCTTGCTGCACAGTTCATATGTTAAAGAGAAATGCATTTTTTCCCTGTTGCCTTCATTTGACACATTTTTAGTAAATGGTGATAGTAAACATCACTTCAGAAGACACATTTAGCCACACAGCGATGTTGAAAAGATTGTAACTGTGAAGAATTGGACAAAGGCAGGGACACTGTAAAAGGTACAGAAGTTGAAGCTGAAATCAGAGGAATGGCAGCTTTTATAAGAACATCTAACCCTGCGTGAAAGTATCACTCAGGCACAATGCTAGGCTCTGCTCAGGAGTTGCAAAGAACCTTTCCTGGTTTCCACATTGTTTTTCCAGAGCCCTAAGATGAGTTTTAGATTAAAAAAGGATAGTACTTGTGATCTTCAATAGGAATTATCTGTGACAACCATTCATACAACACGTGACAACAGCCAAGGCAAACTGCCAAATGTTACATTGGCCTATGCACAATAAATTAACACACCTTTGCGCCAGACTTCTACTGATCTCATCAAAAGCAAAGTCACCAGCAGCACCCGGGGCAGTCTCCTCTGCACCGAAGTCCATCTTTGTTTCTGCAAACACTTATCTTCCAGTTTGTGAGCCATTATTCCTCTATCTCTCTGACCTCATGCTGTGTCTGCGTCCGCAGCCCTCATAAGCTTGCTGATTTTACTTTGGCTTTTCTCTGTACTTCCCTGAGAGATCTTCTAGTCCTTTTATGTATCTCATTATCTTTGGTTTCTCATCTTCCTTGTGTCCTTTATGCTCAATAGCTGTTTTGATGTTCACAAATCATGCACGGAGAAAAGTCCCTGGACCCCCCCAATAGGCTAATTTGGATCTCCCACCTCCTCTGCCCAAATCACACATGTCCTGTGGACATCACCAGGGATCTTCAGAGTTCATACTCCTCCCAAATCAACCAATATGAGCCTGGGTAGCTGTGTTTGAGGACTGTACTTTTTTATAAATTCTGAAGAAAAAAAAGGTTAAAAGGGTAGTTTTTTAGAAGCATAGATCATAAAGAGATAAAGGTTAACTATTGGCTTGTCTTTTTCTTAAAATAAAAATAGAAAGATAAGCATCCAAATTTACTTAGTTGACAGGAACAACTATTCTTGATTTGAACTAAGTAGTCAATACCACACAGAAAAACAAGCAGCAAAACCTTGGTAGCAGGTGTGATCCTATGTGTAAAAACACTACTACTTTTGTTCTCCATCAATATTAAGTTTACTTTGTAATTCCCAATGTTCAAGTTTTGTTATAGGATATTAAATGCTAATAAACTTGAAACAAATATTTACTACTTTAATATTGTGAGTCATTATATCACTTACTGCAACATTCTCATAATACATATTTAATAATGGTTATTGCTTCAGTCATATAAAAAAGAATTTTCTTGGCCATGTACCTGTAACAAAACTGTCTACCTCTATATATTTTGTGTGTTCACTGGAACATACTAATTAGAGCCATAGAAACTAAAATGAAAATTGCATTGGTCCAAAATATTCACAAGACTTTTCGCTGCCTAAAACAGGAACAAAATATTGCTCCCACTTCTATCAAGGAGTTGGCAAAGAAAAGATGATAAATAGGGCTGAAAATGAGCATGTGAGACTGGAGCTTCCTTGTAGAGAACTTTCCTTCACACCCACAGGGTAAGCCTCAGCAGTCAGGATTCTACCTGTGAAGGCTAAGTGCTAAATTTAAACAAACAAAGATTACCAGAATCATGGAGAAAACAACACCAGAGCCTGGGCAACATCATAATCCCTCCTATTAAATCCGTGGTTCCCAACTGTTTTTCTAAAAACATTAGTGTGTCACAAGTGTAATCCAATATTATGTGAAGAAAAAATATCCCATGCTCAAAAGATTTTAGAAACACTGAGTTAAACAGATCTCCTTACTGTAGGGTTTCTTGGTACCTTCAGTATGTAAGCCCATTTTGAATCACCAAAAGGGTGATAAAAGTGCAAGTTTTTTTCCAAATTAATTGGACTAGAAAACTCTTTGATCACAAAAAGCATAGTTAACATTGTCCAATACACAAGCGTCCCAAAAGACAGTTTGGAAAATAACACATCTAAAGTTTAATAGTAGTTTATATCAATGTCTGCAACGAACGCTTTGGTGATCCATCAGGATGATAAAGTTATATAAAGCATAGCTAAATATGTAAAACCTAATTTAATCACCACTTTCCTACAAGTGTCATTGACAAAGCAAACAACAGTGGACCTGGCGGTGCACAGCCACAGGACCAGAATCCCAGCTACTCCAGAGCGTGGAGGAGAAGGATCTCAAATTGCACACTGGCCCAGGCAATTTAGCAAGACACTGCTTCCAAAAGAAGTATTTTGAGTGGGCTGGGGGAGTAGTGAAGTGAAAGTGTGCCTCTAGGTTCAATGCACAGAAGGGAGAGACAGACAGACAGAGACAGAGAGACAGAGAGACAGACAGACAGACAGACAGACAGACAGACAGACACAGACACAGACAGAGAGACAGACAGACAGACAGACAGACAGACAGACAGAGACAGAGACAGAAACAGAGACAGAGAGATAGAGTCAAAGACAGAAAGACAGAAAGAGAGAGAGAGAGAGAGAGAGAGAGAGAGAGAGAGAGAGAGAGAGAGAGACAGACAGACAGATAGACAGACACAGACAGACATAGACACAGACAGAGTGAGAGACAGAGAGAGACAGACAGAGAGAGACAGAAGGTGACAGAGAGTAAGAAAGGAATATGTATAAGTATCACAAAGTTTCTTCCAAGAAATAATATATTAGATATGTAAGAAATAATATATTGCAAGTTAGGGGAAATTTTTCCTGTGTTTCTTCCTTATGATTGTTTTTACAAAAACAGCATAAATAATTAATTGATCACTTGCAATTCATTCACATCTTAACTCTTTACACCTGTCCTTTTTAAATGCTCACAAAATACTTCAGAGATTTACTCCGTTCACTTTTGCTACAATATAGTGAATAAGAAGAATTAGCCCAAAATACAAAGGTTGTTTCATGCGCAGATATTTATTAAGAAACCATTCAGTTTTGCTTATACCACTTTTAAGCTGGACACTGAAAATTTATCTATCAGTAGCAAGGCGCTTCTTTCTCATCTTAGATGACTAGACTCCATTCTTTCTGTATTTTTCCTACTTTGTTGGTCTTCAATCTGAAAAGTCAGACTCGCTTTCAGACATAGGGATTCTTTACAAGAACTGAAATCGCTGAAGCAGCTTATCTTACACAATAAAGCCTACATATAACATGTGTCACTCTATGACCCTCATGCTAATCCAAAATAAATAGAAATCATACGTAAACTGAAATCTGATCTGCTCCTTGAAGCACAGCTCAATAGAAACACAGTGTTTTTAAAGGCATTTACATTTAAAAGAAAAAAATAGTTTCTTTGACTTGTTAAACCACAGATAAGAAGTTTGAGAGAGAGTTAAGTTTTATTCAAAGTAAAGTTTGTAGTATATTGTTGCATAGGTATCAAATCAATTATTTTTCAATTCAATAATCATGTGTTAATATCTAGAACTTTCTTTAAGGCTAAACCTTGTTTTCCACATCACTGGCTCGAGCACGTATTGTTGATCACCATGACAACAGGCTCGGGTTTGCCTGGTGTGAAGACAACAGTGTAGGCCTCCTTTCCTAAATGCATGTTTCTACTAAAGTTGAATCACCAATTAAAAGACTCTTTTCTGTCCTAGTGGCTTCAGAAATGCAAATGGTTTCAGGGAGACAGGCTGGTCAGCTGCTATACCTAGTAACTCCTTCTAATTGTATAAAATTAAATAATTCCTGTTTAACTTTAAAATAAAAAAAATCTCAAAATTTCTTAATGATGCTGAATTGAGAGTTAATACTCAAAACCAGTAGATTTGTTTGAAACCCTGAGCTACTGTCCTTGTTATAACTTGTGATTACTTTCTAAATCCTTCAAAAATGACTGTTCAGAAGGAGCTTTTAAGTAACTTATTATCATATTATGAGATACACAATAATGCTGAACACTGCATGTCATTCATTATGTGACTAATAAATGCAAAATTTAATAATAAAAATTAAGATAGATTTTTTAAAAGATATGAAAGTGTGTGACCACACAAAATAAAAATTTAAAAATGAATTTAAACTTATCACTTGGGGATGGCATTATGATTTAAAGCGAGAAAATACAAAATAAGGATTGTTTAAAAATCCAGGTTCATGGAAGAATTTATTTCACATGTAGGACTGCAAGCTATAAGTATCATTAGTGAGTTTTGATTTTAAGAAATGTGTGTCAAAATCAGGGACAGAAAATAAGAACCTGAAAAGTTTAGCAGAATTACTTTTTAATAAACATTATATATAGATAGATATAGATATAGATATACATATGTGTGTGCTTCACATATGTGTCATATATATATATATATATATATATATATATATATATGAAGCCATTTGAAACACTGTATACAATGACAAATAACTTTTCCATCCATCTCTCTAATATCTACTACTTCATTGGTTTTGTCTTTTAATTACAGCAAGTTCATAAATACATATTTTAGTTTTGACAATGGTACTATCCTAATTTACAAATTTAATATTAAAAGTACTCAAATTTTAGTATTTAATATAGTGACAGTTTTATATTGAGAAGGAAAAGTTACAAAAATTTAAATAAAATTCACTTTTAATAAAATTATAAATTGCCATTAATATGTATATGATAATGTCATGCTGTTAAGTGGTGCTATTTAGGAATTATGCACACAAATTTCACACTAACCAATACACACTAGCCAATTTTCTGTAACATAATGTATGTTTGTATATTTAACTGTTTCTTTGTATGGCTAATTAAATGTCTGTTGCAAAGTCTCATGGGAAGCTCATTTGCATATACCTTGTTATAATGGCTAAACACATTGTCACTAAGTATTGCCTGATGAATAGACATTTCACAAATGCCTGCCATGGGCACAACAACAAACTATGGACACATATCATTATTACTATAGTTCATCAACACATTTCTTTAGGTTCTATCTTCATAGTTGGACTTATTTAGGAATCACTTGTTTATGAACAATAACTATATATAGTTATATATAGTAACATTGCATTTGAGAATAATCCATGTAAATAAAATGCCAATCAATAGTACATTTACAGTAAACAGTAGTTTATTTCAAGCTTTTTCTTTAAAACAAAATCCCATAGGGTAACTTAAAAAGAATAGTAGGTAACTTTTGAAACTAAAGTTTCTTGCACAAAGGCTATTCACTTTTGGTGTGATTTTAGTTTTGTAGCCATGCAACATTATAAAAGCACAAATTATTGCTCTTTCCACTTCCTGTGAGTAATTGCTGTGCTCATTAATAAGCCTTTAACACATTCAATTAAAAATTTTACAATCTAAATACTGTTTCACTATTTCTTTCATTTATTTCTAACTTCTTTAAATATCTGTCCTCACAGCTGTACTTAACATTTCCTAATTTAGTATCATCTATAAATTAAATTAAGTGCTGCCTAAATTTCTTCTATGTTAAAATAAGTGTCCTAAATTGGGACATTGGGTGGGGATGTAGTTCAACGGTAGAGCGCTTGCTTACCTTGCAGGACTTGGGTTGAATTCCAGCTAACAAAAGAAGGA
>NW_004524600.1:13614653-13644794 GCF_000260255.1 Octodon degus | reverse complement strand
AATGAAAATATTTCTTTCTGGGAAACTTGTAAAATGTGTAGCACTTATGGCAGCCATAATTTTGATATATGAACAAATTCTATTAAATCACTAGAGTGAAATTACTACAGACACTAATATCAACAGTTTGATGTGCATATGTGCAGAACCATCCTGGATGTGCATTTGTGAGTCAATGTACGCGTCAAAGCCATATGTCAGTGCAGATGCACAGACTGCACAGTTGGCCAGATGACTTGGGGGATAAAAGCAAGGGAGAAGACTGCAGGGTGGGCGCCCATTCTTTCTGTATTCTTTTAGTTTTTGTGCTGTGAGTCTACGCATTTAAAAATAATGGAATTTGCTAATACATGCAAGAGTATATGATATATATAAGCATGTTTTGCGTCACTATGTCAATGAACAATCATTCTTCAATGTGACACTTAAAATAAGCTATTATGAACACCCAAAAGAAATAGGTAGCTTTTTATGTTCTAGAAAAATATTTTTAAAATATTGAATCTGATGTATAAGTCTATCAACATATATATCTCGAAAACATATTATATGCAAGGCATTTGGCTGAACAATGCATGGAAAGCAGTTCATTCATCGGGGGACAGGGATTGAGCTCTGTGAAGGGAGCAGGATTGAGACGACATGATACGTCCGGCATGATGGCACACACCTGCAATCACAGCGCTCTCAGAGGCTGAGGCAGTAGAATCACAAGTTCGAGCCTAGTGAGGGTAACTTAGTGACTTTGCAATGCACTGTCTCAAACTTAAAAAAATAGATAAACAAATAAAAATCCAAAGGTAAAACTCAGTGTGAAGACTCTGGGTTCCATCCCTAGTAACTTCAAGACAAAAAAAAAAAAAAAGGCTACTGGTGCTATCATTTTAACCAAATTAATTGACTTCTTCAAACATCATTTCCCCCAGTTTACAAATGGGTGTTATAATTTTATCAATCTCATAACTTTGCTGTCAGTACTAGATGTGTGATTTTATAATTATTTGTAAAGCATTTGAAATAGACTCTGGCACATAGTAAGAACATTATAAATGTAGTATTCACGTAATAAATTCAATATGATATTACTGAGAGATAGTCCTGACTAGCTTGAATCCTTGAATCTTTTTGGATTAGGAAGGTTGTAAGCAAGCTAATAAATAAAATTATATATATACATACATATATATATACAGGAATATTCAAATGAATTGCAACAATGTTTTCTTAGTGTAGCTTGTGTTGTAATTAAGTGGGGAAACTGAACCTTCAAGTTACACTCTGAGTGTGCTACATTACAGTGACTCTTAAGGAAGCCATATGGAAATGGAGGCACCTGATCAGTTCTAGGAAAACAGCAAATGTCCCGGCATGAATGACACTCTTTGATGGATATGTGATAAGGATCTCAGACATAAACATTGAAAATAAAATTAATCTGGGCTTTTCATGCCTACTTTTTCGTGTTTGTAAGTTCAAGTGCAAACTGGTCAGCTTTGAAATAAAAATCTTTTACATACCCTGCCCTTCATTCTCCTGCCAGCTTCATCCTTTCTCCTCCACCTTAATACCCATTAAAATTTCTCCTATAGGCCCCAAATCCATTATAAAACAGTGATAAAAACAGATGTCTTAGAATATGGAATTTTTCAGATTTTTTTTAAAGGTAACTTGGTGTTCAACTTTAAATTATTTATCAGAGGTCTGGGCTAACACTATATTAAACACAGCTGTAACAAATTATAAAATTATTCATCTCATGTCAGTTCGCCAGTCAAGCGCTTATCCTACTGAGCCATCTCCCCATCCCCTCTTATGTCAGTTCGGATGAAGTCTTCTTCTTAGGAACTGAGATCAAGTCAGATCAGGATCAGTGCAGAGTGAGTTAAGAAAAACTTTTAGTCTCCAAACACTTTGAATTTTGGAATTGTGAATAAGGTTCACTTGTGTCTCTCAAATATACCATGTTCTTTCCTCTCTCTCTCAAAATCAATTTCCCTCTCGTTACTTGTACATCTTTCATTCCAAGCAATGCATCCTTCATGGCCCAATCCAGACATCATTGTGTGGTGAAGAGAACATAATGACCACTATGATGCCTTTCTGGGTCTCAGTAATACTTTGAGAATCTCTCCCATTGTTTTGATAGTGACATACACTAATTACTTATTACTGTAAGCTATTAAGAGCCGGGATTGTTGTCTTAGTCTTCTTAGTATCATTGTTTATAATGCACTGTCTGGCATATGGTCAATATTTGATATCAGTGATAGAACAGAGAGAATTTATAATCACCTAAGAATTAATAAAATTACCAAAATATACACAAATCAACCATCAAGATTCAAGTAATTGAATTCTTGTAAGTGGTTATAACCTAATAATACATTATTAATGAGCCATCATAACATGTTTTACATCTCATAAGTAGATGAAAAAGAATATTTAGGAGATAGCAATGGAAGTAATGAAAGGTATTCCAGGCACAAGGAACATCTTAAGAATGTGATCCAGAAGAGCTACAGGGAATGATTCATTTTGGGAGCAGGTAGGAGATAAGAAAAGAAAGGAAGGACATTGCTAAGTTGTAGAGAACTTGGAGCTCTCCAGTAAGAGAGTCTGTTTTCATTCTGTTGTATATCAAACACGAATATTTTGCTGTACCTCTGTTGGACCAAGGCAAAACCAGTATACAGAAATGGAGCAATAAACCTTTCCAAGCTGATATGCTGTGTTTCGGTAGGCAAACAAGTTATACTGACTAATAAGCAAAACAATTTTTAGGCAGATGGGTGATGAAGGAAATCGTTGTTCATTTCTGCACAGTGAGCTGTGAAAAACAAGTACAAGTGAGCTGATTCGACAGTGAGGCAATAAAGTCAAGGCACAGGAGATAATATTTTTCTACAGAAGAGAAGGTATATTGATAAATGAATTTTTAAAAATGCTTTTAGTACTTTACCCCAACTTCAGGAGAAAAAATACATGCTTGTCAATTTTGTAAACTGAGAAAAATGGCTCAGAATTTCCACATATAAGTGAAAGGCAACGCACAGTTTTGGAAATGTGAATCTAATTATGGAATATTTTTAAACAAGAAAAATGTAAAGTTGTTAAAACTGATAGCAAATTTTATCAGTTCCCCCTCAAAATATGCCACCTCTAACATTAATAATTTCCCACTGCTAAAAATTTGTAACAATTTCTTTTTCCAGAAAGACATTCTACAAAATGATCCAGAGTAGGTCTGAAGCATTCTGGGAAATGATTTTGATGAATACATCATAAAAATCTCTCATATGGACATCAGCTTCTTGCCTATCATGGAAACCAAATATCACCCAGGAAAGATTACTCCATTGAGTTTTACAGGGTTTCCATCTACTGGATTTGCCAATTCAGTTATGAATATTCTTCAGAAGCAAAAACTTAAGTCTGTATTAGCTGCTGTATAGTCTATTCATTCATAAATAGCTACAAAGATGAAGTTAGTGAGAGAAGAGGAGATACCCCACGTGGAATTAAACCGATGGTAAGGAGAGACACATGCTGTTGCAAACAGGGTGGAAGAGAGGCTGACTTCACTGTGCAACTTCTCCAGTTCCTGGAAATTAAGCACACATGGAATTGCATTCCTCAAATGCCAGCCCCTCTTCCTTGACTTCACTGCAAACAGACCTGACCCTTCATTAATCATAAAATGGCATAAACAAGGAGACTGCATCTCCTAAGCATGCCTTGTTAATTCTAGTTTTGCCCAACTTGGTCCAGCTGAATTTTAAATGGGTCCCTCATAGAAATTATTTCAGATCTTAGACAAAAGTTCCAGAGATTATAACGTGTGACAGTTAGCAAACACACACACACACACACACACACACACACACATATTATATATATGCATTTACATTAAATTAACAAATCAGGAGAAATGGTTCTCTTTCTTAGGTAAAAGTTCATTCTAAGCTTAGAAATAACCCCAACAGGTTTACAATCTGTTAGAATTACTAACACTGAAAGGCTAAAGATACACTAAACTCTTAGCTCTACCCTTGTTAGCATGAACTTTATTAGTATTTCATTGCATGTATTAAATTCATATTTAGTTTATATTACTGTAACTTCTCCAAGTCCTTCTTAAAGAATAAAAATATGCTTTGTAAAATTTAATTGAATCCATATTAAGAAAAAATGTGATCTGTGTATTCAAATAATAGGCTTCCGGACCTTTTCAACTTCTTTCCTATATAACCACTAAAAGGGCTTGAAACTTTTAGTAGGATTTATACCTTTCCAAGATCAGGCATATTTTCATAGCATTCCATCTCTCAAACTCATGTTAGTGTTTTGTTTTCTTCTGTGTATGCTTAACACACTGACATATTCACTATACAGTATGAATAATTTTATAATTCCATAATGAAAAAGCAATACCAGATAGTTCGAAAAATCTTAGCAAAATCCTCTCCTTTACTCCTTCCTACTCTTTTCCACTTGCTCAAAGACACACACACACACACACACACACACATTTGCAAAACATATAATTCTGTTCACTTATTTGCATCCTAACCTAAACCCCGACACAACAATCACACATTTAAAATGCATAACTATAGCGAGAACAAAAACATTTACCAAAAAAAACAAAACAAAACAAAAAAAGAGCAGAAGAAAATGCTAAAGGTGAACCCAGTGTATGACTGTCCACTGGAAATCCTCCTCAGGAAAACTTCTGTGACTGGGGTAAATTCTAGCTTCTTGTTTCTTTACATCCTAAGAAGGGACAAGAGGTGAATTGTAGAGCTATCATTTTCTGCAGGAAGAAAGCACACAAGTTCATCAACACAGGCACATTCCCTCTCCCAGAGTTTGATGACAAATTTGTCAGAATGATCTTTATATAAGGACATGACCTCCACAGTGTCCCCTATAGAATGTTACGAGCCATACAGCTATGTTGTATGTAGCTATTCTTTTCATCACTCAGATACCGAAGCTGAAGGAAGGCCCATTAAACACTGTAGTTCTAAACGGCAGGACAGGAAGTAAAATGAGGCAATGGGACGAGAAAGCAGGAAGTTGTCAGGAAGAAAGTCAGGAGATAGGTTTCTGCAACAGGACTGATTAAAAATCTAAGCTTGAGCTACTCTAAGATGCAAAAGTTAACACTTTCTTATACTACGTTACTTGAGTGTCTCCCCTGAGCTTCCAATAGAAGATATTTGGTAGATCTTTTAAATACCAGCCACAAAGATAGCAAAGATGCCATACTATTATGAAAGTTTAATAAATTATTGGGGTTTTGTCATATTAACCAACCCAATCATGAAATAGTCTGTAGACAAAATCCATTTTGTTCTGTTTTACATTTCTCTAGAAAAAATATCTCTGTGCTTTGAATAAGAGCTCCATAGGCCCAGCAAACTCATGCCCTATATAGCAGCATAAATTGCTATGTGTATCTGTTTCTCAATAAAATTAGTAAAAAAAAAATTAACAATGGGTTGAATAACTACTATGAAGAAGACAATATGCAATGTGTTAATTATTATAACTGTCCTACTAACCTGTTTTGAAACTGTCTCAATGATATTTCTTTCTCAATAAAATTAATATTAAAAGTTAAAAAAACAAAACAAAACAAAATAAAAAAAAAACCAAAAAAATAAATTGCTATGTGTATACCTCCTGTGGACCCTCAAACATTTTCTGAGCTGTTACATTTCACTGACTTCCTGGAAATTTTAGGACATTAATACTTCATAGCTAATTAGCTCTATAATTTGCCTAGAGGAAAGACAAGCATTACAGACACAACCTGAAAAGGTGGATTATTATTTTAATAGTCCTTTAAAAGAACTATTAGCTGGAGATTTGAAAGTGTCCTTTAGCGTGAGGATAATTTCATAGCTAAACTTGGGTCTTAGTGAAGACGCACATTGAATATGTGCCTTCATTTTTGTGGGTCTTGATTTCTTATCTATGATTTGCTGAAACCTTGGCAATCTTCTGGAAGATTCAGCAGGTCAAAACACTGTATGCGACATTCAATCAACAAGCCATAGTCAGGAAGCATTTGCACATTGCAGTCCCAGCCTCAGAGTTTAGGCCTGCGTTCTTTACACAGAGGCAGATGTTCATTCCTCTTCTAGTTTGTTTAAAAATTTGTGGTTCCTGAATACCGGAAGTTATACAAGAAAAAAGTCAACAAGAGAAATTAAGTCTCTGAGATTGTGAACAAACTTCTCACTCAGGTCACGTGTGTCTCTGTAAATCATGAGTTTCATTCCAGCTTCAAGCTTTATATAACCCGTAATTTTTAAATGAATTGGGATAAAGAGAATGCATGAAAACTAAAGTAAATTATGAAATAAAAGTTGACTACTCTTTTCATGAAAATTTTTGTGTAGTTAAATTTTTGTTTAAACTAAAACTTGATAAACTAATTGATCCAGGGGCTGTGACCATGGATGAAATCATTAATGTGCCTACAGCACTGAATAACAACAACTACGTGTTAGACCACACAAGTTGACAGCAGTAGCTGAATTTCTAAATTGCTTTCCATTCTCGGGATGTAAAAGAAAGCTGAGGGAATGGCTACCAAGAGAATAGCACTTTGTAATGAATTTACTTAATTTCGCTGATCTTGATTATGTGGGCTTGGCGTCTATGTGTATTTCTATTTTAATGTAAATGGAGAAACTGTTCCTCGATTACATAAATTAAAAAGACTATCATTCTATGAATCAACTGTTTTCACTTCATCTTGTTTATTAGCTACAAGAAGGTTCAATGTTCACTCTCATATCTGTTTGTCTTCTCTCATGTAAATGGTAGGTAGTATGACACCACATGGGTTTCTAAACAGGATCACACAGTATTTTAATTTGGGTTTCTCCTACCTATTGTCTGAGAAATTCTGAAAATACTCCTACATATATAAGCCTCTTGATTTCTTCATTGTGAGTAGGACTGATAATAACTCTTTGTTTAAAGTCCAGGATCCTATTGTAGTGGAAATAAAAAAGTTTTTCTTCCCTTTTATGTGAATGTCGCACTATATAGAGACTGACACAAAGTGTGGCTGCAAGTACCAGCAAGCTTTATTGCTGTCTTTTCCCTCCAACATGGACAGATAAGGAAAGGGAAAGAATTTCAGTCAGCCAGTCAAGTAAGGTTTACACATCTTTACTGCTGGAGGCAAGCATGGGAGGACTGGTGTGTTATCTTGACAGTCACTTGCCCTTAGAAACACTTTTGTCTACTCACAGCTAGATGAATAACAGAACTCTCAGGGAATCATCAAAGGGACATGCACAGCATACCAGACCAAAGGCACACCCTATGGCCTCATACTGCCCCAGAGAAGACCATGATTAACCCTGTGTCCTTGCAGATACATTAAGGACTGGACAGGAGGGTTGGCTTTCCTGAAGCTGGTAGAGGTGTGGAGGTGGAGGTGAAGGCCTCTAAGCATACTTAGTATGAGGAAGTATTCAAGGGTGGAGTTTTTCAAGGGTGGCTGCCAAGAGTAGGCCTATGGTTTGTTAAGAGATCCCAGTAAAACATATCTTTTTAAAATGATAGCTAAAATTTGATCCAAAATATGCAGCAAATCTGAAATCAAGCTATGGGTCCAGAGTCAAATATTTCAGAGGATTTTATTTTATTATTTTATAACAGTGTATTAATTATGTGGAATTATGGACTCTACTGTGGCATATTCATAAATAAATATAAACACATATAGTAAATATAAATATATATCTATAAATTGCATAAATATATCATACTTAGACTTTATCTATTACAATTACTCTTACCTAAACCCCATTACCCTCTGCTCTCCTCATCTCTCCCCTACCCCTTTACTGTTCTCTAGCACTCTTCTTTTTTTTTCTTTATGTACTTGGTTCAGGGTCTCACTATGAAGCTTGGACTCTCAGTGATCCTCCTGTTTTTAGCCTTCCCAGCACTGGAATTAGTCTGAGGAGGCTGAAAACATTTTTCTGAGTGATGATCACATTTTCACTCAGGAAGTGATTGTCTCTAGTCTCATCCATTTTACTGTACATGACATGATTATTTTCTTTATGGTCAAATAACACTCTATTGTCCTATTTTCTTTATTCATTCAACTACTAACAAGCACCTAAGTTCACTCTATAATTTAGCTAGCATAAGTTGTGACGTGCTACTAATAAATATATAAGTATCTCTAAAGCGTGTTGACTTTCATTCCTTTGGGTATATATAGGGCAGCCCTAATACTGAATGATATTTTAATTCTATTTATAGATTTTTTAAGGAAACTCCACATAAGATTGCAGAGTGTTTGCCCTAATTAAATTCCTATCATTAGTGTAGAAGTGTTCCCTTTCTCTCTCTCTCTCTTATTTTATAATTTTATAATTTATTTATTTGATACAGGGTCTCGCAACACAGCTCGGACTCATAGTAATCCTTCTGTCTCAGCCTCCCCAGCACTGGGATTATAGGAATGCACCACCACGTCCAGTTTCTGGGGCCTGCACTGTGAGCCTGTGTTCTGGGGCCGCATGCATGCCATACTGAGAATTTCTCTAGGTTCCTTGTGCTTCACAGGCTGGAACTTAGACCGCTGAGCTATCTCTCCAGCCCGCGTTCCTTTTCTCTTGAACCCTCTGCCTGCACTTTTTTGTTTGTTTTGTTTTCATATTCTTGATTTCTGTTCTGACATGGGTAAGCTAGAATCTCAATATAGTTTTGTTTGCATTTTTCTAATAGATAGACATAAAAATAGTTATTATATGACAGCCTATTCCCAACATTATAAATAAATAGGAGAAAACTCTTGTAAAATAAGACAAGGATATCTTCTTTCATCACTCATATTCAGTATAACTTGAGACTTTGAGCAATTAATTACTCAAGAGAAAAAGAGTAAAAGGGACACAATATGAACAGAAAAAGCCAAATTAATCCTGTCTGTAGATGACACAATCCTGTACTTCTCAGGTTATGAAAACTCAACACAAAGACATTTAGAGAGCCAGCCAGAGAGCTCAGCAGACTAAAGTGCCTGCTTAGGCAGACACAGGGACCTAGGCTGGATCCCCACATGCCATGCCGACCCCGCCCCAGGGCATGCTGAGATGGCCATTGAGACTGGGTATAGTGGTACACGCCTGTAATCCCAGTGCTTGGGAAGCTGAAAACAGGAGAAACACTACAAGCCCAATCTATGTAGTGGAACCCTGTAGCTCATGTACTAAATACAAAAAAAAAAAAAAAGAAAAGAAAAAAGAAAGGAAGGAAGACATTTAGAGCTCATAGATAAGTTCAGAAAAGTAGTAGGATACAGAATAAACACAAAATTCAATGACTTTTCTGCCAACAAATAATAAATACAGAAAGAAAGAAATCAGGAAAACATTTCCATCCAACAATAGCTTGGAAAAAAAAACATAAGCACAAAGAGAGAAAAGACCCCTATACTGAAAAATGTAGAGCACTGATGAAACAAATTGAAGGAGATATTATATTTCTCCCATGTTAATTGATGAGCAGAATTAATACTGTTACAATGATAAAATTACTAAAATTTATCCACAGAGTCAGTGCAATCCCCATAAAAGTAGAACCATATTCATAGAATAGAAGAAAAAAATTCTAAAATTCATATAAAAACATAAAAGACCAAGAATGGCCAAAGAAATCATAAGTATGATAAACAATGCTGGAGATAGCACAATATACAATTTTAATGCTATAAAATTTTAATGCTATAATTTTAATGCTATAAAACCATAGTAACAAAGATAACCTAATACCATCATAAAAAATAGACATGGAGACCAATGGAATAGAATAATCAACACAAAAATAAACCTATGCAACCATATCTTCCTGACAAAAGTGTCAAAAATAAACATTGAAAAAATAACATCTTTAAGAATTAGTTCTGAGAAATCTAATTATCCATAATTAGGAAGCTAAATGTAGATTCTATCTCTAACCCTGCACAAAAGCCAACTCACAGTGAATCAGAAGCCTAAATGTAAAATCTCAGACAACTGAATATCTAACTCCTATAACATTTGGATTCCTCAGATGTTAATTTGGGGACTTGATAATATCTCACTATAAAGTGGTCTCTCTTTGGAAAAGTCTAGACCTCAGGAGTAAAGAATTGTCCCCGGAACCCCCTGTCCAATGAAACATTATATGAAGAAGAACTTATGGAAGGCATTCGATGTTTATTAGTTCCTGACTATAGACAGACCAATTCCTTCAATCTTATCAAAAAAACAATTTTTAGGGGGAGGGAAAGAAAGGTTTATTTAGCTCACAATTACTAGAGGTTTCATAGTTTAAAGCAGCCTGAATTACATAGCAAGACCTTGAGTCACTGCCATCCATGCTACAGGGTCTGGAAGAGAGGCTGAGGCACCACTGTGTGTCCAGGATGATCCACTCCATACCTCTAAGAGAGACTGCCATGCCTTGGAAGGGGTAAGGAAGCTCATGCTGTCAGTTTGAAGGTTTGTACCTTTCTGGCCCAGCCCCACAAGCCCCATTCTGGTCCTGTAGCCCTGATCCTTAAGCCACAGGCTACTCCTCAAGTGGCAATGTCCCCATGATTTACATGAGGCTTTGGGGGGACAATTAGATACAAACTATAACAGAATGATACATAATTTCAAAAAAACAACACATAAGTTCAACAATGGCTATTACATTGTATATTATTGTCTTCAATATGCAGTTGTTCAGAAGACCAAATATATGTATGATAAATACTTGTGGTGGAGGCTCAATCAGTGAGTGCCTTTGGGACTTGCAGATGCCCAAAGTACTGCTGAGTCCATGTCTTGCTTCGGGAATGCAGCCCCTACCAGGTGGTAAGTCCTATGTCATGCTAAATGCTGGCAAAAGGCAGATTATAGATACATGTCTCAGTTACTTTTCACTCATTACTGGGACAAAATACCAGATGCCCAAAATTAAGGAAGGAAAGGTTTATTTAGCTCACAGTTTATGGAAGTTTCAGTCTACACTCCACTGGCTCCCAGGCAGAGAACAGCAGTTCATGGCAGCAGAAAACAGCAAAGAGCAAAGGGAAAGGCAGCAGCTGCAGCTTCTATCCAGCCTCTCTCCCTTCTGTATATTGTAGACAATCTACCCTGGGCTAGGGTTGTAGAACTCATATAATGTCCATGCCCTCCTCTTGCACAGGATGAGGATGTTTATAAGCTAAGAATCCCGGCTCTCTGCTGAGTCACTTCATTAAAATTCTAAATTTCTCAAGTTGACACAATATGTATCAACCAGTACAAATACATAGAAGTAAGGGAGGTACAGCTTCTAATAATATATACTAACAAGAAAAAATTGTTACTGAATGGGTCTTACCTAGGATCCTAACCTAATCAATGGCTGACAAAGGTAAAATCAGATGTTTGCAAGCTGTAAAGTTTGGCTTTGATTTCCGCTTTCAACTGTTTCTTCCAGACATTTTCATGGTTGAGTAATTTGTTATACGAAATTTTAATCACTTTTACATGAATTTACATTCTCATTACAATTTACAATTCTCCTTTAGCCGTTGATTAGTTATGATTTTGGAAAAGCCACTTACACCCAGTTTTTGTGAGAAGAAGAGAACTTTGGGAAGGTGAGACCAAACTTCCCTTTCTCTCTTAGCACACATGTAGAGCACCTTCTTGGGCTTGCTTGTGCCCTGCTTCAACCTTTGAAGCTCCGAAGCCTTTTAGGAAGGTGTCCTGTGTCTTGTACGATCCCATTCACACACTCTGCAATGCCTAACTGGCTAATACCCACAGCAGGGTACTTGGGGCCACTGTCAGCCGTATTCCTATGGCAAAACAGTTTGCAGATCAAAGTGATTGGCAAGACTTAGAGTGCCAGCACTGCCAATCCGGTCTTAGGACCCCTCTCCAGCAGTAGACAGCTGCACAGAAGCCGTCTACACCGTGATTTAACACTGTGAACTTGTTTTGAAACAGCTCTTGTTGACACCAGATGTCCAACAATGGCTTTTTTGCAGGCTTTACACGGTCCCTGCAAAGCGCACGCATGTCATTTTGCTTCAAAATGTGCTCCACCAGCAGCAAGTCTTGGCACCATCTCCCATCCCTGGTTTCCTGAGAGAAGAGAAGGCACCAGGGTGAAGCCCAGAGACTTCTCTGAGTCGATCGGTGAGGCTCAGGCTTATCTAGAGTCACCCATGTTTTCGGGCAGTTTTGTGCACTTTGGTGGTGCTGTGAACAGATTGATGCCAATAAGCCATTTGAGATAAGAACTAATTGGAAACAGAAGGTTGAAGAATGATTATGTAGGGAATGAGCAAAGGGGACAGACAAGTAATTATTCAGGCAGAATTTCTTTACACAAAAGGCAGATGGAAGAGGGAACAAAATTCCAAAGTCTGTGGCAGAAGTAAGCAGCTGCACATTTCTTTTTTGTGTGTGGAAAAGCAAACAGAGTGATTCACTGGGTTGGTATTAGGCTCCAGGGATCCCTAGGGATTCTCAGCATGTTGGCAGCCAATGGCATGTAAAACAACTCAGTGGTCCCAACCAAGCTCACTTCCTCCACTGCTTCTCATTGTGAGACACACCAGAGGAGATTTCAGGGAAAGACTGAGGAGCGAGGGCTTCTGGTGCATGTATGGACCACGGCAGAGGTGTGTGACCAAGAAGGCAGGAAGTACCATACATAAATGTTCCACCTTTGTCACAAGTCATCAATCAGATTCAATTGAAATTTCCATTCATAAATACCTGCTCAGTACCAAAAAAAATCAGGAAGAGAAGAATTTGATCATATATTTCTTCAAATGACTGTACAGCTACCAGGCTGCATCTAAATAAAACTATATGATAACAAAACTATGATTTGTCTTGGAAAGACAAAGACAATAATAATTAGTAATCAGGACAGGAAACTGAGCTGCACAACAGCCCTCCCCAAAGCAAAATCCATTAGCAGCAGCCTTACTCAGCAAGAGTAATTTAAAAGCTGTTTAACTGTACTGCATACAGAAATACAAAATGAGGACAGAAAAACATTCTTCTTTTTATTCCAGGCTCACATCTATCTATGTATTTATCCATCAATTTGTGTGTATGTGTGGAGATTAAAGGGCAAACTGACTGAAAGAACATTCGAGGGCACCCCCTCCCACAGGCTGATAATCAAAAGGAAGTTAGACTCCTAGTTATCTGTGACAATAAGTCCTTAGCTCAAGTTTTGCAGTGATGCGAAAAAGACACATAGAAAAACACACAGACAAGCTAATAAGTAAACATGTATAAGGTTTCATGAGAGGTAAGGATGATAATTTGGTAATAAAGCATAAAAATATATTTATGTAAAATTATTAAAGAAAACAAAATGATAACAGATTTCAGGACAAGAGGAAAAATAGATGTACAGATAGGATAAGGTAGGGGCTTTTCCACTATTTGGTTGGATCAGTTTTTTACAAACTGATGTTGCTGTACATTCAGTTGTACCCCTTTTGTTGTCCCTGACTTCTTTGTCCTCCCTCCTCTGAGTCTGTAAATTTCTTCCTGCTTTAGATGACACCAGAGATCTGTTTGTTTGACTTTTCTTGGCTGTTCTCCTCTAGCTAGATCACACTTTTTCCTCTAGCTGAGTGTCTTCTGGGCTTTTCTAGCTGCTCAAGCTTCTTGTGAATCCTGCAGTGAATCTTCCAATTATATATTTAGTTATCTGTTGGTTAATCTTAGTCATCCCCCACTGCTAAATTCTCTTCAGACAGGGATTAGCATGTCTTGCTGACCACTACTATGACAGATCCCCAGCCACGAGCCTGGCACTAAGTAAATGCTCAATGAACATTTGTGTTTCAATTATCAAGCACCAGCTCCAAAGCCTCTCATGCATCTTGGTGCATAAGGAAAATGGTCAGAAGTTGCAAAACTAGACAAGCAGACGACTATTTGCAACAAAACATTTCTGTTTTAAAAATCTAAAAATCTAGTAAGGAGAATTTTACTACTTATAGGCAGATAACAAAGCTACTAACAACAATGATCATATAATTTTATTACCTGCATTATATATGATCATAAAACAACAATGATATCTATGGCTTACATAGCAATTAACCATGTATCAGGCACTGCCCTAAAATGTCATTTACATTAATTGTTTAAATTTTCTGGTACTCCGTGGATGTAGGTATTATTATGATCTCCATTTTAGAAAGGAAGGTAACTGAGGAGCGAAACCAAAAAAGTATATATTCAAATTTATATAGTTATTAAGTGATAAAACTTATATTAATTAATCAGGGTTCTCCAGAGAAATAGAACCAATAGAATATGGATTGTAGATAGAAAGATTTAAGAAATCGGCTCACAGGATTGTGTGGCTACATAAGTCTGAAATCTGTAGGCTAGGGTAGTAGGCTAGGTGTCCACATGACACTGTAGGTCAAGTTCAGAGACAATCTGCTGTAAGAATTCCCACTTCTTCCAGTGAGGGCAGTTTTTTTCTCCTAAGGCCTAAAACTGATTGAACGAGACCCATATTTTTCAGAAGGTCTACTTTAAAATTCTTTGATCTCAATGCTAATCCTGCCTAAAATATGCTCACAGCAATAGCTAGACTCATGTTCAATCAAAACTTAGTCCATTGGCTTAGCCAAGTTGACACACAAAATTAATCATCAAAGAATGAAGATATGAATTTTATCTATTCCAATAGTGAAATGCTTAATAAAGACAATAGCAAGGCAGTTAGGCTTTATTGGCTAACTAAATCATTCAGTTTGAATTCAACGATAGTATCAATTCTCCCTTGAAGATTATTTTCCTTATTTACAACACTGTGATAGATATTTCATAGTTATAATAGGTAGGTGTGTGTGTGTGTGTGTGTGTGTGTGTAAACTACAGAATCACTTTGTTTTACTAATTTTGACAGAAAAAAATGGTTCCCCATTTTTTGGAAATACTATTAAATATCAAAGCGGCCAAAGTTAAACTATAGGTCTGATAATTTAAAGGTAACATTGTTAATTAACAGATCTCAAGCAAGTTTCAATTGACAGGGCAAGTGCCAAGCACACTAAAGCAATGCACATACCACTTTATACTAAAACAGCAGATGAATTAAATTCGCAGTGTGATTAAATGCAGGACACCGAGCAGAGGTGACCATCCCAGAGTTCAAGCTGTGGTTCTAGATGAACTAAAAGTGATCTTTCAATAAAGACGACCATGCACGTTCTAAATGCCCACACATTCTCCATGGCAGCAGCTAGGCGAGCTTCTGCAAAAAGCTATTGGTCCGAGCTTCATGCTCATTCTTTAGTGTGAGGTATTGTATCTAATAAGTCTAGACCAAATGCCACAAGGGCTGCGCTGTGGTTAGTATTTTAGACATAGCAGGCCTCGAGTATATGGTCACATGCACAAAATAAAGTTTGTTGTGCCTAAGCTGCCACTGTGGAGAGGCAACTCCTGCCATATAGGAGCACAAATTTAGTTTTCCTTACTTTTCACATCCATAAAATAGACATAGAATTTACAAATTATGGATGTTAAGACATAACAGAAAACCTAAGGGACACAATTTTAGTTTGTTGAGAAGTTTCCATGCTTATTTCATTTGGCCCAGCTATTCTCCTTCTGTGTGTCTTCCTGAGAGAGTTGAAGACATCCTATTACAGTGACACGTGGCTACTCATGGTTATTGCAACACAGCTCATAGCAGTACAGCTTGGAAGCAGCCAACTTCCCCAACAACAGACGAATGATTAAAGAAACTATAGCATTTATACATGATGGATTCCACTCTACCATAAAAAGATAAATTTGATTTATGTGTAGGAAAATAGATGTAGTTTGAGACCAGAATGTTAAGAGAAATAAATCATGCACACAAGTAAAATAGGGCATGGCTTACCATATGTGGGAAATCCAAACAACAAATAAAGAGCAAAATAGAAGTTAGTAATAAGAAATAGGGAGAAATATCTTTTCTCAATGGGAAGGAGATCCCCATAGATAAAAAGAAGGGTGAGGCAGGGGCTGGGGGGAAAAGTAAAAGAACTGACATGTGTTCTGTCCATGTACCAACTCCCCACAAGGAATGTGATCATCTTGTACTGCAAACATGTACTAAGGAAAAATAAAAACTGGAAAAGGAGATGCAATGTTAGCGTCTCGCTTCTTAGACAACAGCTTTTTCTGTAAAGCAGAGCCTGGCTTTGCAAAAGGTGCCCGCTAGAGAACTGGAGTAAATATTTGCAAAGAATTTTTTTTTTTTGAGAGCTGAGGAAAAACAGAAACTTCTTGCTCAGAACTTTTATCCATCATTAAAATAGGTACCCTGAATCCTGGCAACAGATGACATTCTGCTCCACCCCCTGACACATCCACTCTTTGGAATAATCCACAGTGGAGTTGATGTATCTGCACATCCCAGGAAAAATAAAACTTTGCAGGTCAGTTCCCTCAGGGCAAGACATGCAGCTGAATGACAGCTGTATCAGTTGCCAGAAATAGACATCAGTTCATCTAAAACATTCGAGTTAAAGGGTCTAAATTGAGGAATCAAAATTTTATGTATAACTAGCGGTATGATAATTGGTGACTTGGAACACCAAGAAGCAGTGTTTACATTTCAAACATAGAGAGCTTGATTTTCCTGGCATGAACATGAAAAAGACAAAAAGGCTATGCACAGTTACACAGGAGGAAACATGCTTCAACGATGAGCATTTCACTGAAAATGACAAAAAGAGCTTCTGGGAAAACCGGGAGGACAAGAGAACTGAGTGAACAAGAAAGGGATTTACACGTAGAGAGTGTGTTTAAAGGGGTGGCCAGGCCCTTTATGACAAGGCGAGTAGGAAAAAAAAGAAAGAAACATTCCATGATTTTTCCCTTTGCCTGGTCCCTCCGCTCTGAATGGCAAGGGGGAGCAAAATTTTGATTAATTATCTGCTGGGTCCCTCAGAACACAATGGCATGAAAACACAATTCTGTGGGTTCAAACACCAGAAAAAAATGGAGATTAGGTTGAAAAGGATATTATGGAAAGGATGTGATAAATACATTAGGTCATGAGAGAACACAGAAAGGAAGAGGTGAATTGTGAAGCTGGTCAGTAGAGAGGGGAAAGAAAAGCAAGAAGTCCTTGCCAGGGGGCTGTGTAAACAACCACAAACGGAAGGGAATTGCTCTCCTAAATTACAAGTGAGATGTTGGAAGAAGCAGTCACCGGCCAGCCAAACAGAAAAGTGGTAGGAAAGAAATGCTTTGGGAAGAAATACCAACAATAAGCTGTTTCATGTCGCTCCCCGTATACGTCTGGAGCACATTGACCTCATTTGGTGCGCAGGTGGCCTCATCTGAGAAGCAAAGACGCGTCAGGAGGAAAGCAGAAATGTGCACCAGGGCAAAGCCAGGAAGGGGGAAGCGGGAGGGGTCATTAACATGCACAGCAGGTGGTCACTGAGCCCTGGTGAGTTAATAGGATCCCCCAGGTAAAACAGCAGATGAGGGCCAAATGAGAGAGAAAAATCACGGGATAGGCACTGAGAGCAAAGCGAACATAATAAGAGCAAGAAATGGATTATACAGTGGATTAGAAAAAGGAAGTATTACATTTAGTAGAAAGGGGAAGAAAACGCCTGTAAAATAAAAAGGAAATTGCTGAGGAAGAGGGACTCAACATGAAACGGAGTATTCAGCTCATTTCACAAACTTCTACAGACTGGAGACAATTCAATTATCTTAGTCCACAGGTACCAAAATGTTAGAATATGTTAACAAGACACACGCGCACCATGCGCACCACGCGCGCCACCCGGCCCCTTAGGGCCTGCAGCATTGGTATAGTGTTTCTATCCTTGAGATGATAGGATGGGATCTTAGAAGAGCCGCAAGAACACACAGCAAGCTGCCGTGGCTCTGAAAGCCCGGCCTATCAAACATCTGTGATTATCATCAAGTTCTGTCTCCTATTTGATAAGAGCGAATGTTTAAATACTGGAAGCCATGGAAATGCCAGAGTTGCTTGAAAAGAATGTTCTGGGTAGAATAGTAGTTGTAGTAGAATTGGTCTCCTTGACTTTCAGCTTGCATTCTCCTTGTCTTCTGAACAAGTCCAGCTTCTTAGCATCATGAAAAGACACTTTACCAGTTACCATGGTATGTGTTTAATCACTTGTGAGCCCAAGGGCTTATTTCTGGGGTTTTAGTCCTTATTAAGAGAACTGTTTTTTCAAATCATAAAGTGCCTTTTTCCTAGTTTTGTGACTTGCTAGCATACTAATATATTCTCTGGCTTCTTGGGTTCTCAAAATGAATGGTTTGAAAAACTGTCACCCATAAGTCAGACGCAGGTTAGAAGTGGAAGCATTTTTCCCTCTGCCCTGTCCACTTCAATATTTGAAAAGGCCATTATTCTTCATGCTTGCGGAAAGGCACACAGCCCCATTTCAATTTCCCCTGCATGCAAGCTCACATTGCTCAAGATTTTGCAATAGTTTATAGAAGTGACAGCATGCTAGAGTTTTGCTTTTGTGGTATGGTGCGTGCGTGCGTGTGTGCGTGCGTGCGTGTGTGTGTGTGTGCCCTTCCAAAAGGAAGGTGTTCTTTTTACCTTTTGGGGGCTGGGACAGAGAATGAAACCGTCTTCAGTTTACATTCGCTTTGTCAGCCCGGTAAGCAACCATCTGTTTCAGCTGTGGAGTGTGATCTGTCAGTTTTGTTTTAGGTTACAATGCAGTGGCAGGAGCTTGCTCATTATTGTCTTCTTAGGGAACTGAGAAGTAATTAACCATTCCAGTACTGACTACAAAAGAAAGGGACACTCTCAAGGTTGGGCCAGATTTTTGCTTTCTCTAGCGCTGGAAGTACTACCAAAAAATTGAATAGCTGTTCATCACTTTTCATTGTTCCCTAAAGAGGCAACATTTTCTGGTATATCATTTCATTTCAGTGTCTCTGTGCAAAGATGAAACAAAGTCTGGGTGCTGCAGACAAACAATCAAACTACGACAGTGACAAACACCCTGAGAGACCTCGTTCACCAACATGGGAAAATGGAGAAGTCTTTCACAGTTGATATGACAAGGGAGCTGGGGACTAGGAAGTAAGTGGGAAGAAAGATGGGACATAACTTCATGAGACACCATTCTACTCAATAAAAGACCTGTGGAAAGAGCCAAGGCCCAACAGATTTTATACTTCCCTCCCTCCCTTCCTTCCTTTTTTCTTCCTTCCTTCTTTCTCTTTTTCTTTCCTTCTTTCTTTCATTTTAGTCTTTCTGAGAAAGGATCTTGCTAGGCAGTTCAGGCTGACTTTGAGCTCTCTTCATAGGTCAGACTGGTCTCAAACTCACAACAATCCTCCTGCCTCAGCCTCCCAAGTACTCAGATTGCAGGCATGAGTCACCATATCCTGATAATTTTTCAGACTAGTCCTCTGTTATTTTCATTCCTTCTTTCTCTTCAGTCTTGAATATTTTGTATTGTCTTTTTTCTCATAAACAAAATGTAATTAGTCATCAGATTGCGAATTACCAGATGTTGAAAAATGACTTAAATGGATTGCAAAATAGGTTTTAAGAATTTTTAGAAGTAGTTGTGCTACAAAAAGTGAGAAGAAACTGAGTCGTTTACTGTTTTATCTGATATACCAAGATCTCCAAAGACTCTATAATGAACTGTATGTATATTAATTTAAAGAAGCTGGTCAAGCACAGACACTACCCCTATTTCCAACTGATTGCTTTTTCTTTATCAACAACTTAAAAAGTTGGATGAAACAAGCTAAGTACAGGATGAAATGAGAAAATACTCCTCAGGGATGTAAGCTGGATATGCTCCACATGTGTCCATGCATACAAGGGCAGGGATTGAGTACCAGGGCTCTCACCCTCTGGGTATCTCTCCTAAAACTCATTTTTCCAGGTCACTTTCTAAATTTAATTTTTCTATTTTAACATTTATTAAACTTTAAATATTAATCATTGAAGATCTTTTATTTAGCAATGAAAACTATGGCGCTCCCATTAATGAGAGTAGTTATCCATGTCTTGCTGTCAGTATTCCTTCCATAGCCTTTATCAGATCTAGGATCTTCCATCTTTCCTTTCTCAATATTGATGTTACCTGCAAATAACCATGATTGGACTTCTTCCTTTCCAATCATTATTCCTTTTATTAGTCTCTCTTGTTTAATTGTTCTGGCTAATGTTTCCAGGGCTATATTGAATAAGATGGTGGCAGTGGACATCCTTATTGCATGAATTTGATTTCTTTCTTTCTTTTTTGGTAATGTTGGCTAGGGGTTATAAATTTTATCTATTTTTCAACAAAATAACTCTTGGATTCATTAATTCTTTGTATTGTTTTCTTAATCTCCATTGCGTTAATTTCTGCTCTGATCTTTATAATTTTCTGCCTTCTTAGGGCTATGGGCTTGACCTGCTCTTCTTTTTCTAGAACACTGAGTGCAGCATAAGATTGTTTAGTTAGGATTGTTCTGTTTTCCTGATGTGAGAACTTACTACTATAAATTTCCTTAAGATAGCTTTCATTGTATCCCTCAGGTTCCAGTAAGTTGTATCTGCATTTTCATCTCATTATAAATATTTTTTAATTTCTTTTCTAATTTCATCTGTGACCTATTTATTGTTCAGGAGGGTATTATTTAACTTGCACGTGTTTACAGTGTTTTTGTGGCTCCTTCTGTCAAAAATTTCCCATTTCACTACACTACAGTCAGATAATGCGCATGTGATAATTTCAATTCCTTTGCATTTACTTAAACAGGCTCTATGTGCTTGTATATGGTCTATTTTGGAGAACGTCTCATGTGCGGACGTGAATAATGTATATTCTGATGTTGTTGAGTGGAACACTCTATAAAGGCCTATTATAAGTTTGATTTAGGGCTAGCAAGATAGCTCAGAGGACAAAGCACCTACTTTGGCTAGTGCAGGGAACAGAGTTCAATCCCAGGTTCCATATGCTGTACCCCACCGCCGGGAAATGTTGAGCTAGCGACAGAGTCTGGGCATGGCAGCTCACACCTGTAATCTCAGAGATGGGGAGGCTGAAAATGAGAGAATCACCATGCATCCAATCTGCATAGTAAGACACTGTCCCAAATACACAATTAAAAAAAAAGTTTGGTTTAGTTCTGTTACTTGCTGATTTTTTGCCTAATGTATGTATCTCTTTGTGACTGTGGGGCACTATAATCTCTCATTACAATTGTGTTATTACTCATTTGATTTTTCATGTGTGTTAACATTTTCCTTATATAGTTAGGTGCTCATACGTTGGATGCTTATATATTTATGACTGTATCTCTTCTTCTTGCATTCTTCTCCTAACACACATATAGTGACCTTCTTTATGTATTTTAATCATTCTTGGTTTGAAGTTGACATTGTTAACAAACGGAATAGCTACCCCTGCTTTTTTCTGAGTTCCTGTCTCATAGAACATTGTTTCCAATTTTGTGTATTTCATTATAGACGTTTTATTTTGAGTTAAATGTGTTTCCTATAGACAGAATATTGCTGATTTTTTTTTCTCAATCCACTCTGCCAGTTCGTTTTTCATTGGTGAACTGAGGCCATTGACATTTACGATTATAACTGATGTGTATTGGCTTATCTTTGTCATGTTATTTTCTTGCTGGATGTTCCTTACTTTTTCCCTGTTTAATTACTTGGTCTGCTTGATTTTTTTTTCTTGTTGTTGTTCTTGATTTGTGGTCATTTCTGTCTCTTTCTAGAACAGCTGTCATTCGTCTTAGTAGCCTTGGTTTGCTGGTGATGAATTTCTTCAACTGTTCTTTGTCATGGAATTATCTTGCTTCTCCATTAAATTTGAAGGATAGTTTTTCAGGGTCCGTCAATCTGAGTTGGAAGTTGTTTTCTTTCAGGATTATGATACTTCACTCCAAACTCCTCTTGACTTGATTGGTTTTTGTTGGGAAATCTGCTGTGATTCCAATGGACTTTCCATTAGAGATGATGTGTTTCTTTTCTCTAACAGCTTTTATTATTCTGTCATTTTGCTGAATTTCTGGGATCTTGATTATTATGTTTCTAGACGTAGATTTATTTTGACTATGGATAATTAGAGTCCTGTATGCTTCACTTATCTATATGTCAGATTCTGTTCCCATGCTTGGGAAATTTCCTGCTACTACTTCTTCAAATATTATTATTATTTTTTTTTTTGTCATTTGTGCTGACTCCTGCTGCTTTGTTGATACCTATTAATCTTATGCTCTTTTTCTTTACTTCCTCTTGTAACTTTCGAATTGTTGATTCCTAGTTCCTTGTTGTTTGTAAAAGATCTTTCATATTCACTAGCAGCGTTACTCTATTCAAGGCCTGAAAGTCTATCGTCAGGTTCATTCAAGTGGTTTTATCAGCTTTCAATGGAATTCTTAATTTCCCGAATATCTGTTTGAATCTGTTTCATGAATTCTAATTTTTTCTGTATTGTTTGTTTGATGTTTTCATCACTTTTCTATTCTTCTCTACATTTTTAAGTTTGCCTTCTTTAGATGTATTGAGCAGTTCTTTTATGACTGTTGTCCTTTCTTTTAGACTTGAGAGATTATTGTGATTTCATTTCTTCTATAGCCTGATGCACTTGTTTCTTTACTTCAGTTGCTACCATTTCATAAATTTCAGGTATGTGACTTCCATGTCCTTCCACATTCTTATCTCTTGCACTTGTCCTGGGTTGGCTGGAGGTCTGAGTTTACCTTTTGCTTCTTTTTTTTTTTTTTTTTTTTACATTTTTGAACCTCTTAACGTTCACTGGGATGCAGCAGCTCTGCAAGGGAGGGGATACTGGTGATCAAGGCTCCCACAGTAGTGTAGTGGGGTGGGGTAGGTTCACCAACCTCTCATTATAGTCAGTGTGGCTTCCACCACAGTGAAGGAGGGACAGTGAGCTGCAGCTCAAGAAGGCTTCAGTGATAATGAGGGCAAGTCAAAGTTCAGCAAAGCTCCTGAGACCATAGTGAAGATAAGTAGGTCCCCATAGCTTTCTGGTTTCTGCTTGCTTTTGGCAATGGTGGAATAGGCCACAGCCAAACATCTGCAGAGCTTCCTTGCTGGTGATGAACACGAGCCAGACTCAGTAGGTCCCTGTAGCTGCCTGGTGTCTGTATTCCTCCTAATTGTGAATAGATTTTCCTCTTACTAGGTAAATGCTCACCAGTTTAATTTCTAATTTGACTGTAATAGTGATCTGTAAGACTGAACCCCCTTCCACAGCTCACCTTCAACTTCAGATCTTCCCTCCTGCATATTCCCCTAATGTTCTTTCTTCCGCTACAATCGTTACTGTAGGGTTTAGGTGCCAGCAAGCCCACAGAGTTGAGCACAAGTCAGAGAACCAATACATGATGCACCCATCTGCCCTCTCACAAAAAATCCACCTAAAAGACTAAACCCAACCAGTGCAGGCATTTTTTTAGCTTCTTCTTCTTCTTCTTCTTTTTTTTTTTTTTTTAAATGAGAGAGAAGTAAAAGAACCCTTTTCTTGGATAAAAAATATTTGGAATCTGAGATAGGGAGCCCTAACCTTGTTCACCTAGACATGATACTAGAAAAGACATGATACTAGCTATTCATTTCTCTCAGAGAGTTTTGGTCAACAAATTTCTTTTCATTTTTAATTTTTTCCCAAATGACAATCCAAGTGCAAATAATTGTTGCAGATACAAATAAAAGTAACATTGTTGAAACTTTGTGGCCTAGTAAGATTGGTCATCTTCTAGGCACTCACATTACATCTGTCGTCTGACATTCATGCAGAACATTCCCTTGCCAGGCCACCCCTTGTTTCTCCACACTCCCTGCCTGGAAACCTACTGGATCTGTCAGAAGATTAAGGGAGACTTGCAGCTGGAAAACAGTCATAAACACTAAATAAACATTTTAGCTGTGTTATGCTCTGATAAAAATTCATTTAAAAGAGCAAGCACTATAGTTTGCTGAACTCTCCTCTAGGTCATTCTAGTTCCAAGTCTTCAAGGTCTTTAGAACTCTGCTTCATACTACAGAGTCAACACTTCACATTTTAATATAGAAACTGAAATGGGAGCCTTACTTTTCAATATTTCTATTGTTGGTACAAAAATTTTGCTTCAGAAAATGTATTATCAGTGATAACGTTTTTGTTTTAAAAAGCAGTGTTGAAAAGGCTTCCTTAAAAATGTTTTGGTTTAACTAAGGGATGTAAATTAAGATAGTTGTAACTTCAAGTTATTTGTGGCTGAAGGACAGAAAATTAACTGAGACATATCTCCTTCAAGATTCTAAAAATGTTATGCTTCATGACTAATTTGTACACTTAGAAAAGCAACACTGTATATTTATGCATAGTATTTCTTGGGCCTTGCAGATGATCCAAATTATTTGTATTGAAGAAGAGTTCCTTACCTGTAAAGAAAAAAAAAACTAGTAATTTTTTCTTCCTTGAGAAAAGATGCATGAATTTTTTTAATATTAATTTTATTGAGAAATAAGTAGCAATGAGAAAGTTTCAAAACAGGTTAGTAGGACAGTTATAATAAGCATATTGTTTTCATAGTAGTTATTCATATTACAAGATGCAGACATGATATGTTGTCTAAACACTATTAGTTCAAAACTCTCTTTTCATTGAACTAAGAGAAAATAGCTATATATCTATGCTAACTACTTTGTATATACAGATAAATATTTTTTTTTCACTACGAAATGGTCCTTCATTTATATCCCTCTTTTTTGTTTACTTTTGTCAGAGATGGATATTCCATTGCCATTAATATATTGTAAGTGCATGAATTCAACAAAGTAATCCAATATAGTCCCATAAAAGTCTCACGTCAACAACTTCTGGCGTTGTCAGTCATATGGATAACCCACTACTATTATAGATACCTAATTTTTTTAATAGTGGCATTGGGTGTAAAGACAGAATGTTGACTTTAAGGCATGAATTTGTTGAACAAAAGAGATTAGCTGCTCATGAAAAGTGTAATGAGCAAGGCGATTTGCTGATATATTTTGTGAAGTAGTCAGTGAAATGATGGGAAAAAAACAAGCTGTATCAAGACTACATATTTCTTCCATTTTCCATTACTGGTTAATTAATTTAGAATACTATGGATTGCAGAAGACATGATACTCTACATAGGAGGCCCTAATAATTCCAAAAGAGTTGTAGACTTAATAAGCAAATTCAGTAGGGTAGCAAGATACAAACTCAGCACTCAAAAATCAATAGCAATCTATGCACAATGAATGCACAGAGTGAGAAATTAGGGAAACCAGGCCTTGAATAATAGCATCCATACAATGAAGCACTTAGGAATCAATCACACAAAGGAAGTAAAACACTTATGCAGTGAAAATTACAGTAGTATGAGAAAAGAAATCAAAGATGATTTCAGAAAATGGAAAAATAGGGGCCAGACAAATAATTCAGCGAATTAAAGCATGTGCTTAGGAAAATGCAGCCGCTGGGTTCAATACACTGTAGGCCTTGCCAGTCCCGCCCCCAAGGTGCACTGAAACTGGGCTTGGTGGTGCATGCCTATAATTCCAGTGCTTGGGAACACAGGTGGATCACTATGAGTCCGGTCTACATAGTGAGACCCTGTAGACCCTTACTAAAATAAAATAAAAATAAGTAAATAAAAATAAAAGAAA
The DNA here is from genome assembly GCF_000260255.1 of Octodon degus. Classification (NCBI taxonomy): domain Eukaryota; kingdom Metazoa; phylum Chordata; class Mammalia; order Rodentia; family Octodontidae; genus Octodon; species Octodon degus. The sequence goes on along the minus strand of NW_004524600.1, from coordinate 13,619,066 downwards.
ATGGAAAGATATTCCTTGTCCTGGATTGGAAGAACCAACATTGTGAAGATGGCCATACTCCCAAAATTGCTCTATAGATTTAACATAACCCTGATGAAAATACCATTAGTATACCTCACAGATCTAGAACAAACATCTGGAATCAAGAAAGACCTACAATATCAAAACAATCCTGGGCAACAAAGGAAAGGCAGGATGCATCACAATCCCTGACTTGAAATCACATTGTAAAGCTACTGTGATAAAGCAAGCATGGTACTAGAAAATTTAAAAACAGACCTGAGGATCAAATGAACAGATTAGAAGATGCAGATACAACTAGAAACACACTCAGCCTCTTTATCTTTGACAAAGGGGTCAGCTATGTTCAGTGGAAGAAAGATAGCCTCTTTAATAAATGATGCTGGAAAAACTGGCTTTTCAACTGTGGAAGGCTAAAATTAGACCCTTTTCTATCACTATGCACTAAACTACAGCTAAAATGGATCTGATATTTAAATGTTAAGATAGAAACACCATCGCTTCTTGGACTTTTGGCTAAGATCAAGTATAAAACAGAAACACTAAATCTTCTGGAGGAAAAAGTAGGTAGAAATCTTGTAGACATAGGAGTTTTTGAAAAAAACAAACTGCAAAGGGAATATTTCACAGAATCAACAAGTGGGATCTCATGTTTTTGAAAAGTTTATACGTGTCAAAAGAAATCACCAACAGAGTAAGCAGAAAACTCATGAGTTGAGACAAAAGTATAGCCAACTTTCCCTCAGACAAAGAACTTCTATCTAGAATATACAAATAATTAAAAAATAATCAGATCCTTAAAATTCAAAAAATGGGCATCTGAATTAAATACATAATTTTCAGAGGGAGAAATACAAATGGCACATAAATATATAAAAAAAATTCAATATCATTGACCATTCAAGAAATGCAAATTAAAATAACTCTGAGGGCTGGGGAGATAGGTGGGAAGTAAGTGCCTGCCCTGGTGCATGCCTGTAATTCCAGAATTGGGGAAGCTAAGGTAGGTGGATCACTACGAGTCCTAGCTATATAGCTAGATGCTGTGCCAAATAAATAAACAAATAAATGAAAGATTAAAATATATTTAAAAAATAACCCTAAGATTCCATCTCACTCCAGAAAAAGCGGCTTTCCCCAAGAAGTCAACCAATAACAAGTGCTGGAGGGGCTCTGTGGAAAAGGAACCCGTGTCCACTATTTGTGGGAGTGTAGACTGGTACAACCACTATGGAAATTAGCCTGTAGTTTCCTTAAAAAAAAAAAAAAACTAGGACGGGAGGCCCCATTCAACCAAGCTCTTCCCTTCTGGATCTGTTTCCAGAAGAACCAAAAACACCACATCACGGCAATACGTGTGCAGCCATGTGCACAGCAGCACAATTTGTCACAGCTATGGAAACAACTGAAACGCCCACCAACTGAGCAATGTATCAAAAAGATGTGGTATGCTTACACAATAAAGTATTACTCAGCTATAAAGACAGATAAATTCAAGGCTTTTTATAGATAAATGAATTAAACTAGACCATATTCCTAAGTGAAATCAATCAGACCTGCATATGTAAACTCGGTATTGTCTCACCAGTGCAAGAACCTGAGAGTGTAAGTAAAATCTAAAAGGTAGGATCGATACCTTGAAAGGGGAAGAATTTGTTCAAACAGAAGGAAAAATTGGGATGAGGAAAAGGACAGCAGAGGGAGGGAAGGGGGAGAAAGATGTATTTATGTATGTGTGCATATAGCTTGGATAATTGTACTGCTGATCTCTGCTGTCCTACAGAGGAGAGAAGTCAATGTTTAAATTTTTCTCTCTCTTTTTCTTCTCCTTTTAAATTTCTTGTAACGTTATTTTTCTAAATTTTCATGCTTATATCTGGTTCTGAACAACTAATTTGAAGACATTATGCAGTACAACCGTCATTGTTGAATTACTATTGATTTATTTTGTAAAGGTCTGTATCATTTCTAATGCTTCCGTGGGTTTTTGTTTTATTATTTTGTATTATTTTAGATACTAATAACAAATTAAGATATAAGAGAAAAAAGTACATTTTCATAAATAACAACTTTTCTGTCATTCTGATATTTTGCATTTCTAGTGTGCTATAGATTTTTAATCTGTAGGATAAAGATTTTATTTGATTCTGAATCAATTTAGTAATTAGGAAAAAATCTTAGCAGATGTGGAATTTTGAGATAGTTGAATATACTGAAGAGGACCTTGAAGAATATAGTGCTGATAACAATGATCACTCTTATTTATCTGTCAAATATAATAGACATTTGGTGAATATTTATGGAAGAAATGTTGAAAGAATTCACACTGAAACAGTAAATATGACCTGGTGCTTGTGCACATTGTTTCTGTTCCCAGGTTTATGGAAGATAAATGATCACACTTCAATAAGGTAGAGTTGATTAATGCACTAGACAAGAAAAGTAAGGTGAACATATGGAGCCAACAGGAATATCTATGTTGCAAAGGAGTTCATCAGAGGTGACAGATCTGAGCCACTGCCACTCAGTAGGACATTTCTTTGAATGGCTTTGTCTCTCAAGTCTTTTCCTCTGTCTCTTGTCAGATGTTTCCTGTGCACCTTTCTGATTGGCAGAGGATGAGTCATGCCTCCTGCAATCACAGCCCAATTTATCTTGATCTTTTGTTGTGAACAAGCAGAAGGTGAAGTGTGTTTAGGGAGAAATAATTCAGTAGATTTTCAAAATGCTTTTCTTGCTGGGCAGTAACTTTGTGATATAATAATCCCGAATAAGTATATAAATAGCATTGTTTTATAAAATAAAATTGTTCAAAGATTTATAGCATTCTGTCAAATTGTAACTTTAAATTTTAAAAATTTAGGTAAAGTAAATAATGATTAAATGGAAATATAAGATCAAAAGAGCAGTTTACTTAGTTATTAATTCACCCACTGTGGGAATAGTACTCTGGGAACATCCTGTGGAAAGATTTTCAGAAAGATAAAGTAACTCATAGAAGGTGTTTTTTATAGTCTTTTACATTAAAATTCAAAGTTAGTCAAATATAAAAAAAAAACTTTCTTATCTTATTATGGACTTTTTCAGAAATAGATAAAAACTAACAGATCCTTAAGGAACGAATCATTTAGAAATCACATGTAGATGCTTGTTTCAAAGAAGTTCCTAAGGATATACATCAGATGTGTCCAGAGTCAGTACATTTTTAACTTAAGGTAGAAACCAAGCAAACTGGTAAGAGGCACATTAATGGCTTATGAAAACAAGCCATATTTTATTAGTACCAATTTTAAACATCAGTATTATTGTATTAATTAAAACATATAGAGGCAGAACAACTTCTATGGTATGTTCTATGATACCTCATATGAGTAAAGTAAAATGACAGAAATGAAGGCTTTTCTTAGGGGCTGATGAGACAGCAGCAGTCTAACGCCCTGCTTAGGTAAGCTTAGGCCAACGTGCAGGGACAGCAGTCCATCCCCAGCATTACATGCTACCCTAGCCCAGCCCCAGGGTGGCCTGAGCCAGCCACCAAAACAAAACAAAACAAAACAAAACAAAACAAAACAAAACAAACAAACAAAAACGAAATGAAGGATTCTCTAATTGAAATTTTGTTTCTTTGTTTGTCTGTTTGTTTAACCTGGGTCAATACAAACTCCTTTTTCTTGTTAAAATAGAAAGCTAACAAAGCTTTTCAACAGATTTGGAGATTTATGCTTACTTGAAATTACAACGAATACACAGAAAGTTGACATCACAACTAGTTAGAAATAAACATGAACTTAGTACAAGAACATTGCACAAATAACTATCTATGTATATATTTTACTATTTGGGCCACATATTTCAGATTTTCTGATAATATACTCACACGGGTCTTGCAAATACCTTCCTAAGTGTAAAACTATTACATTATTTTCTACCTCTTACTATTTTACATCTGTTTCATACTCTAAATATTAATATTTTTGCTCCAGCGTCCCATAATGGATTCCACCGAGAACTACTTAGTAAATGCAGCTCAACTGATGTCTTCCTTTTCTCCAGTTCCTGCATCTATTTCATTATTTCCTTGCTAGGGACAGACTTGTACTACATTGCCACATCCAAGGAAAATGCAACTTCTCGTTTAGAAATATTTATGCAAAAGCCCATAGTAGGTAGTGAGTAGTCTACATTTTTATCAACTCCTAAAGGTACTTTTTTCATGTTTATTTTTATTTTTTTTCAAAATTTTATTGATAAACAGCAATGAGACAGTTTCTAATCAAATTGGAAGTACAGTTTTAACAAATAACACACTGCATATATTCTTCTTAGTGGTTAATTGCTGTACAAGATGCGGACTTGAGATCCTATTTACAAACACCATTAGAACAAATCATT
>NW_004524600.1:13610689-13613058 GCF_000260255.1 Octodon degus | reverse complement strand
AAAAAAAATGGAAACATCGCTTGAGGCATTGATGAAGTTGTTTCTTCCTTCTTCTGCCGGATATTTCTGCGTACATCTTTACATATCAGTGCTTCCTTCAGCCTTTTGTTTTCTACTGTCTTAAAAATTAAATGTCATTGAAAGCAAATTTACGCTGAGATCATCCGAGCAGCCCCCACTCACTCTCCAGTGGAGTGTGCAAGGAAGATCCTTCCCATGCAGAGGCAGAACCTAACCCGATCCACTCGGCCACTAAGACATTTACGATCCTGAACAGCTTCCTAATGTCTCTGAGTCTTCTCCTTCATCTTTCAAAGGGAGAAGGCATTTTAAACTTTGTTTCCAGGACTGATATTCTGTGATTCTCTAAGTATGGTCTAGCTTGCCAAAGTGCTGATATTAGCGATATTAAAAAAAAAAAAAAGTCAAAAATAACCTTAGACAAAGCAAGAGAACCACATTTATTTCTATGAAAATCCCAACACAATAGCAGGAATAACAGGGGATGTTTGCATAAAACAGAGGTTTTGCAAAATGAAAGAGAAAAATGTAATGAGATGTACTATGCCTGCGCTGTCAGGCGATTTGGGGTGCTTCGTGCGATTTGACTCAAAAGTGAATATAATTAGCGAGGCTGTCATTACTGAAGGTCTTAATTTCTTAAAAGGCAAGACCATGACAATTTTTTTTTGTCACATCAGAATCTACAGCAGAGCTCTTTATACAGTAGGTGCTATGTAAATGTGCTTTTCATCAATTGGCAGGAGGTGTCTAGAGGAACAAGCTGACAAATTTGTGCACAGATACTAAACAACTGATAAACACAAGCAAAAATCCACCATGCCCTGCAAGCAACATCTGTGTTCTTAATACAAGGATAAATGTGCTGTACTTGCAAGGTGGAAGAAGCCAGTGTACTGAAATTAGCCTCTGGGTCAACAGCTAAATCCTTAAGATACAGCCCGAAATGAAAGCTTGAGACACAGAAGACAGCAGTGCTTGGACGTCTATATTACTGTTGCAAAGATGACTCTAAGTGCCGTTTTATAAACCCATTAAAAACTGTCAGGTCTCCCATGACATATTATATTCTCATAAAATGACACAAATGCTAAATTAAGTTTGAATTTGAATTAGCAAAGAATAGGAAAATCAATTTAAGTGTTCCCAGTGCAGTCTCAACCCTTGCACCCTTGCTTTGCATCTGTGTATTTCATTAGTATATTTTGTTACATGATCATGTAATATTTATGCAGTAACACAATATTCTCTGTACATCTAAGATTAGAGAAAAAGTGTAGTTCCTTTCCATTATTTTGCACCCTTTATCTGCTGCACACTATGTAACATTACCCTGGGTTTAGTGATTATGTAATGAAGACTCCTATTGTAGTCCACCCTGCACAGTTGGAAGACTGCTGTGGGAAACTTAACTCTGTAAATCCTGAGTTTTGGAACAATTAAAGCCTGAGTTTTAATGTTACATTCACCTCATTTTTCCCCGCAAATATACCGTCCCCTCTGAAAACCCATAAGTACTGCACTAGAAGAAATGAAACAAGAATTATGGGAAAAAGTTCCACAGAAGATGAAATAACAACTGCCATCTGGTGCACAACAGATGTGTGTTCCACGAACTCTTTTTTTTTTTCTTTTGCATTCTCCTATCCTGGCCAGGCCCAAACATTATGCCAAGCTTATGAGATCTGACAACGTTACAGCCCCGGGCTGGATGACTGCTGGGTAGTGTTTTTCCTAGACTTCACTAAGGCTCCTGGGAATAAATTAACAGGTTCAAGAAGGATACTCAAAAGTTATTCTCCCCTAGAAAGCTGTGAGGAATAGCACAAAGTTCCCAATAGGAAACAAAGTTCAAAAGGATTTCAATAGACGACCAGTAAAGATACTATGTCTTAGAAGAGAAGGAAATGTTCAAGAGTTAGCATCATAAGCAGAGATTTTCCAGTCCCAGAAAAAGAAGCTGTCACCTCTAGGGCTCCATGGCTTCTTCTGTCCAAGTTAAATAGTCCCACTGATTAACTATTAACATTTGCACATGGATAGCAGTACTCAGAAAGCCACCTGCTCCCTAGCACAATCCAGTTCCTGAAATTTCTAGGGCCTGAAATTTCTCTATAGAAAAGCACAAGAAAAGTAACTTCTAGCTATCGCCTCTATGATGTTAGAAATTCCCATATACTGCTTTTAATGATCAATGCCAAAATTAAAACTGAATAGTCATTTATTCCAATGAATGTATAGAAGTGGTATTTTGTTTATAATTTTGTTTACTCTAAGATCTCAAGTGCTGCTTAAAACAGCTCTCAGATTTTGCCATCGTGTTTCTTTCATGGGTCCAATAAGTCTAG
>NW_004524600.1:13608426-13610014 GCF_000260255.1 Octodon degus | reverse complement strand
AATAATAACAAATAAATTGTATTTGTCTCTCTGACTTGGCCCATTGTAATGACCACAAACTGTGCACTTGGTCACAAAAACCTACAGAGTGAATTCAAGAAGACTGGCCATGAGGTCATGTACGTAACACATTTATAAAACACAAATGTGCATAGAAATCATGACCACGTTGGAAAAAAACCCACCATAAGTATGTCTGCCAACAAATAAACACTAAAAATTCTAATTTAATTGCCAATTGCTTGGGTAAGACCTGGTTTTTGCCTCAAAACTAGGGTGGTTTTGAGGTCTATGTCCTCATAACAGTAGTTGTACTTTCATGCTGTTACTAGGCTCATCTAGCAGTCCGTTATCTGGAAACTTGAAACAAGTTCCTTGTGGGGATATACAGAAATGAAAACTGAAACCAACATCAATTTCTGTCTCTGTACGAAATAATCTGACAGGAATGCAAATTTAAATTAACTATTAACTCCCAAAAGTGTTTGTTTCTTGAAAATAAGCTTGTGAGTTAACTAAAATGATTGTTTATTAACACTGATAGCTTGGGCAGGGGAGATGGCTCAGGGGAATAAGTGCTTCCCAGCAAGCGCAAGGGCCTGAGTTCAATCCCTGGTTCCAGGGGGGAAAAAAAAAGAATGACAGCTTGCTCTTCACAGGTAATTTAAGACACTGCTTTCCCTAGCACAATAATCCAAAGCTATCAAACAATAAACTCTCTAATTCCAACCAATAGTCTACCTTGAAATACCTAACTTTAAATGTCTTTAGTCCATTTCCTAAAATCCTGTACTAATTAAATCTCATGTAAGAGTCAGAGAGATAGATCAATGGCTTAAGAACCTATCTATCAAGGGTAGGATCTTGAGTACAATCCCTGGTATAAATAAACAAATCTTATATAATATGTTTTCACCATTCAGAAACCCTATTAAGATTTGTTGACATCTGGTCCTAGCTGAGGCCCGGTAGGTGTGTGGGAGAGCTTCCGGCTATCCTGCGCCGGTGAGATCTGCTGGTCCCAGCCCAGGTGCAGAGTGGGTGAGACCCTCTTGCACACCCTTGGGATGACCTCCAACACTCTGCAGCACCTCCCCCCCACCACAAACTGAGTAGGAATTTCTGCCACATTCTGGGAACACCCAGATCCAGTCCTAGCCCAGGCCTGGTGACTCTGTGGGAGAGCTTCCAGCTAACCTGCACCTGCAGGATCTACCGGTTCCAGCCCAAGTGCTGCGTGGGTGAGATCCTCTTCCACCCCGTTGGGACGCCCCCAACAATCCGTAGCAACCCCCCACCCAATCCACTGAGTAGGAATTTCTGCTGCATTCCAAGAACCCCCAGATCCACTCCTAGCTCAGGCCCAGTGAGTGTGTGGGAGAGCTGCCTCTCCCCCACTCCACCTTCTCCCCTGCAGACTCAGCTCAGGCCTGGCATAGAGGCCTGAGGTGAAACCCTGCAGCTGCAATCCCTGCAGAGAGTGTAGGGGACAGAACTACACAGCTAGTCCAGAAGCAGATCATCTTGCCAGAGGGGCATAACAGGTTCACCCCTAAGGGCAGCAGCAGGAAGGAGCTGAGCACAGCAG
>NW_004524600.1:13605555-13607252 GCF_000260255.1 Octodon degus | reverse complement strand
CACAAGAATAATATACTGAAAGCTGCTAGTGAAAAGAAGCAGATCACATTCAAAGGAAAACATAGTAGAATTATGGCCAACTTCTTTTCACAAACCATGTAGGCAAGAACAGCATGGAGCAGAGTACTTCAAGTCCTCTATGAAAACAAATTTCAACCCAGACCACTATACCCTGCAAAACACTCTTTCAAGTTTCATGGAGAAGTGAAATGATCAGAGCTCCATGAATGAGATCAGAAGCAACCAATTAAATAAGGCAAGCAATTAAACACAGGAGAAAAAGGAGTAAACGACAACAGGAAAATAACATATCAATTGTAAGTCAATAATCTCAATTTTAACCATCAATGTAAATGGACTCAACTCACCAATTAAGAAAAATAGATTGGCACAGTGGATTATGAAACAAAATCCAACAATATGCTGTATACAAGAAACACATTTAACTCAAAGACATTCATAGGCTGAAAGTCAAAGGGTGGAACACAAAATTACATGCCCCAGCACCTCAGAAAAAAGCAGGGGTAGCAATCGTATTCTCAGACAGTCTCAACTTCAAACCAAGAATGATCAAGCGAAAGAAAGAAGGCCACTATATACTGGTTAGGGGAAAAATTCAAGAGGAAGAGGTAACACTCATAAATATGCACCAAACACGGGAGCACCCAACTATACAAAGCAAATCTTAATGGACATGAATAATCTAATATCCAATATCAGAATCTTAACAGGAGAACTTAACATCCCTTCATCCCAAAAAGATAGATCAACCAGACAAAAACTTAGCAAAGAAATAACAGAATTGAACCAGAGATTGAAACAAATGGACTTGGTGGACATATACAGAGTGTTCCACCCAAACATAGCTGAATACACATTTTTCTCAGCTGCACATGGGTCATTTGCTAAAATAGAACACATACTGGTCCATACGTCATGCTTAAATATATGTAAGGAAACAGAAATTATCACATGCACATTATCTGACCACAGTGCAATGAAACTGGAAATAAATGACAAAAGAAACCAGAATAAAACTTTAAATACATGGAAAATAAATGGCACCCTACTCAGCAACCAATGGGTCACAGATGAAATTAAACAAGAAATTCAACAATATCTACAATTCAATGAAAATTCAAGCACAACTAATCAGAAATTATGGGATACGATGAAAGCAGTTCTCAGAGGGAAATTCATGGCGGTGAACTCACACATTAGGAAAACAGAATGGGAACAAATAAATACCCTATTGCTGTACCTTCAACACCTAGAAAATGAAGAGCAAACCAAACCCAGAGCCCAAAAACGGGAAGAAATCGAAAAGATTAGAGCAGAAATTAATTCAATTGAGAAGAAGAAAACAATTCAAAGAATTAAAAAAGCAAAAAGCTGGTTCTTTCAAAGATTGAATAAAATCAATAAGCCCCTAGATAACCTCATCAAAAAGAGGAAAGAAAAAATTCAAATACAAGCAATAAGGAATGAAAAGGGTGTAATTACCACAGATACAGTGGAAATTGAAAAGATTATCAATAGCTACTTTGAGAATATTTACTCTTACAGAATAGAAGACACTGAAGGAATGGACAGATTCCTAGAAAGGTACAAATTACCACAACAGAATCGACAAGATATAACCACTCTCAATAGCCCAATAACAGCCAATGAAATACGAGATGTAATTAAAAACCTAC
>NW_004524600.1:13593644-13594807 GCF_000260255.1 Octodon degus | reverse complement strand
AGAAGACACTGAAGCCCCTACAAAACACTCAGCCATGTTATCTTTGACAAAGAGGCCAAACATACTCACTGGAAAAAAGATAGCCTCTTTAACAAATGGTGCTTGAAAAACTGGCTCGCTACATGCCAAAAACTAAAACTTGACCCAGGTCTATCACCATGCACTAAGCTAAACTGAAAATGGATTAAAGATCTAAACATAGAGCAGATACACTAATTCTCCTGGAAGAGAAAGTAGGAGGAACTCTTGAAGACATAGGGGTAGGCAAAGAGTTCATGAACTATGGTCAAATCACATGGGAAACATTTGGAAGAATTAACAACGTGGACCTGCTCTTACTGAGAAGTTTTTGCATGTCAAAAGAAATTACAAAAAAAGTGAAAAGACAACCCACAAATTTGGAAAAAATCATGACAAATAAGCACTCAGACAAAGGCCTGCTCTACAGAATTTATAAAGAAATAAAAAACACTAGGGCTCCAAAATTTAAAGACCTAATCTAGAAATGGGCATCTGAGATCAACACGCACTTCTCAAAGGATGAAATTAAAGAAGTGAATAAATATATGAAGAAATGCTCCACATCACTAGCCATCTATGAAATGCAAATTAAAACTATATTGAGATATCATCTCATCCCAGAAAGAATGGCTAGCATAAAGAAATCAACCAATAACAAATGTTGTAGAAGCTGTGGGGAAAAAGGAACCCTTCTCCACTGTTGATGGGAATTTAGACTGGTGCAACCGTTATGGAAATCAGTGTGGAGACTCCTTAGAAAGTTAGACTAGAAATCCCACTTAAACCAGCTATTTTCCTACTGCAAATTTTCCGAGAGGATCTGAAAAGATCATATCACAGGGATATATGTGTGCTTATTTTTATAGTAGCACAATTTGTGATAGCCAAATCTTGGAAACAACCAAGATGTCCATCATCTGAGGAATGGTTGAAAAGGATGTGGTATTTTTACTCAATGGAGTACTACTCAGCTATAAAGAATGATAAACTCGAAGCCTTTATATTGAAGGGGTTGCCACTTGAAGATATATTCATAAGTGAAATAAACCAGACACACATGTGAAAATATTATATAGTTTTGCTAGTATAAGAACTCAAAAGAAGAAATACAAACATAAAGGTATAATACAAGTAAAAGGAAA
>NW_004524600.1:13590824-13592306 GCF_000260255.1 Octodon degus | reverse complement strand
TAGAATATCATGTCCACATCTTGTACAGCAATTGACCACTAGGAAGAATGCCTGCAATGTGTTAATTATTGAAACTGTCCTACCAATTTGGTTTGAAACTGTCTCATTGCTATTTGTTACTCAATAAAATTATGGGAAAAAAAGAATTTTTGCTTAGTCAGACACAGTGGCCAGAGTTCGATCCCCAGTGTGTCATGCTGGCCCTGTCCCTGAGGTGCACTGAGATGGCAATTGAGACTCAATTGGCGTGGTAATGTGCACCTATAATCCTAGCTCTTAGGAGGCTGAACACAGGTGGATAACTACAAGTGTGATCTAACTAGTGAGATCCTGTCTTAAAAAAAAAAAGATTGGTCATGGTGGCTTCTTCCTTTGTCAAATATACTTAGTTATCCCCCATCATCAGGTTTTTGTTTTTGTGGAATTTAAGAGTCAGCAATTGACAAACCTAGAGTTCCCACCATGAGCAAATCAAGATCCCTTCGCTGCTTCAGCCAAGCCTAGAGGTAAACATTCCCCATAGGCTTCTTGATCCTTTAGGTGGGCTTTGGGGAGGGTTATCTTCCAAGAAGGAAGTAGGGCTAAATTGGGTCTGAGTATCAATCTCATTTTATCAACATATAAATGCTAAATTTATTTTCTCAATGAAGAATAAGGAGAGATGCTTGAAATTCTTTCATTATTAAGTATAAAATTGAAATTGTTAACATTTCTCTTCATCTTTCTCTTTGTTAGGAGTTTAGAAGAGAAAATCCATATACAGAGAGAAGAAGTACTTAGGGTACATATGTACATCAGTCCCAAGGACTGCATGGTTTAGAAGATTGTGTCAGGCTAGTACCCTTTGGACATAATTTGTATTCAGTCAATTTTTCAAAACTTTATGTGTATGCAATAAATGGATACAGTTTATTGTCAGGATATAAACTAATACAGCCATTATAGAAATCAATATGAAGATTCATCAAAAAATAAAAGTGGAAATTTCATTTGATCCAGCTATTCCCCTTCTGTGTATCTTTCCAAAAACTGTTAAAGACATCACATCACATCACAGTGATACATACAGGTGCATATTTATAGCAGCACAACTCAAAAGAGCTAAGATCTGCAATCCACCTCCATGTCCATCCACAGATGAATGAATAAACAAAATGAGATATTTCTACACAGTGTAGTACTAATCTGCCATGCAGAAAGACAAATTTGAGTCATTCATAGGAAAATGGATGCACCTTGAGACCATAATGTTAAGTGAAATAAGTCAGATACACAAGGTTAATTATCACATTGTTTCTCTTATATCAGAAAAACAAAACATAAACAAAGAACAAGATAAAAGATGAATAATAATAGGAAATAGGGAGATAAATCTAACTCTAATTAAAAGGGGATCAAGACATAAGGATCAAGAAAGGAGGTCTAGAAAGAACAAAGATGGAAAACATTTAGAGAGATGACAGCGACTTATCTTTGTGATCA
>NW_004524600.1:13589765-13590299 GCF_000260255.1 Octodon degus | reverse complement strand
ATGTGGTGCCGGGGATCGAACCGCGGTCCCTGTGCTTTGCCAAGCTTGTTCCAAGTAGGTGCTTTAGACCACTGAGCCATCTCTCCAGCCCCTCTGTGTCTTGAGCATGTGTGTTTTGCATTTGTGTGTGTATGACAGAGTCAAAATCGGTTTTCAAGATGATTTTCAATCTGTGGTAATAATTCAGTGTCTGAAACTTGCTGCCTTTTCCTTCTATTCCTGCATTATTTTTCTGTTTCTTAGATGATGTTAGAGATTAATTGCTCAGAAATAATTTTGTTGTCATTTGTACACACTCTACAAATATCTAGCCCAGATAAACATTCAAAAATTTTTCAAAACAAAATCAAATTGCTCTAATATTTTATGCTTTTTTCTTGCCAAAACTGTAAATGAGAAGAAAAATTGTAGCTCTGAGTATGAATAGCAGTCTTGTTAAGTGAAGTTAGACACATACAGCCTTTGAAATAAATATACCAATTTTAGCAGACTTTATGGTATAGAAATTTAAAATTTTATTTGTATTTTAATGTT
>NW_004524600.1:13555470-13588136 GCF_000260255.1 Octodon degus | reverse complement strand
TAAATAAATAAATAAATAATAAATTTTAAAAATTTCAATGGCAGGTCAATTTTATTTATCTGATAAGAGCATATCAGAGACTGTTAACTTGCACAATCTAAGATGTTGGTCCTTTCATTCTTCTTTCTCAGTTAAAATCTGTACATAATCTTTGAATTGTATTTCAGCCAGAAACTGCCATTAGATAGCCTGTAAAATAACTTGATCTTTTGGAAGAGAAACTTCTATTCAAGACTTCTGATTAATGGTGTGTACACGCCGCTTTTATGCACAACCCACAAAAAGAGCCATGAATCATGCACTTCTTTTTGCCTGTGTTATTTCTTACTTCCTCACTGATGTTCTTGCCTCTTAATGTACTCAAGACTCTGAATTTTTAACACACTCTTGCTGTCTCTTAACTTGTACTGTTGATATCTTTGATTTTGCTTTTAGCATTCTTAATCACCTTTTAGTATAAAGTCAATGTCTAGCTAGAATTTACTTAGATTTGGCAAAAACTGCAAAGAAAATGACTTTTTTGGTTTGTGTTTACTTTCCCAGTTGCCACCTGGTTTCCCTTTATAATAGTCATCAATAAATCTATTGGTCTCCTTAGTAACTGGATAAACATAATAAGCCACATGTTTGGTTAGAACCAATACAACAAGACCCAAAGGCAGAAATCTAAAATTCTTCATTATGTTAAACCTAAAAAGGAAAGAGCTACAGAAATAACCTTTGCAGAACACTCCTAGGAGTAAGACTGTGCAAAGAGGGAGTGCATGTGTAGAAATTATCTCAATTTCACAGAACTTCCAGAAAAGTCATGCTACTTAGGTTAGACTCTCAGCTCTTGGGATTTAGTGCTATCTAATCTCTGCCTAGTATAAATTTCATCATCTGTTATAAAGCCATACTTGATTGAGTGACAGCAAAGTACTAGAATGTTATTTGAAAACCACATGAGCCTATTTTGGCTGAAAACACATCACCATGTGGTTTTCTGGTATTGGGTTTGTAACATAAGTTTCTTGCCCATTACCTGTGAATTGGTACATTATCTTGGTGAAAATATCTATTTTCAGTATAGTCTGTGATAGTGAGTCTAACTGAGGGTCTTTTTGACCTGTCAATTTCTCATCTTGAAAAATTATTCAAGGGCAAAATTTTGCCTTAGATTAGTTTGAAAGCTAACATTGAAAAGAGAATTGTGGTGCTTTATTCTGCTTCAAATCTTCTTTAATTCATGATTTTCAAAAGGCCACGAAAGCAGAGGAAATGACACATGCTATGATTCAGTGGACAAGAGCTAAACTGGACTATGTAACTGAGACTATATTAGTGTCTCTTGCTGAAGTGACATGTTACTTAAACAATGCAAATTTATTATTTTACAATTCAGCCTATAAAAAGCACAGTGTCTTTCACTGGGATGAAATCCATGTGTCAGGAGGGCTGTGATTATTTTTAGATATTCTAAGAAAAAAAATCCGTTTCCTCATCTTTTCTATCTCTACAGGCTGCCTGTATTCATTGGCTTGTGTTTTCCTTCAAGTTTCAAAGCCAATAATCTTACCACTATGACCCTGCTTTCCTCCTCACTACTGCTCTGCCTCTGATTCATGGGCCTTCCTCTTTCACCTCCAGGACCCCCTATAACTACAATGAATGGTTCTGGATAATCCAAAAACAAAATCTCATCTCGAAGTCAGTTGATTAATCACTTTCAGTCCATCTGTAATCTTAATTACCTCTTGCTGTGAAACAGCATGTCTTTTGACACACGAATTAAGAAGTAGCCCTTGTTAGGGGCCATTCTTTTGCCTGCTCCCAAAATTAAGAGGTTCTAGAAGAGTGTACACATCATAGTCTGAAATACAATACTTGAAACACTGGGCCCTCAAGATTCGTCTTTATTACTCTCTCTGCTTTGTTAATATCAAATGCTGGGAACAAAGAATTCATGAAATAAGATAATTTAACCATATCCCTTACTTGACTCTGCAGCCTTTGGATTAAGAAAGGGGAGTTTGGGGGCTGGGGAGACAGCTCAGCAGAATAAGCACATGCCTGGCAAAAGCAAGGGCCTGAGTTCAATCCCCAGTTCTGCCCAAAAAATAAATAAATAAATAAGAAGAAGAAGAAGAAGAAGAAGAAGAAGAAGAAGAAGAAGAAGAAGAAGAAGAAGAAGAAAGAGGAGTTCTTAAGTTTTAATTTTGAAACTCTTGTGTCCTGGTTTAGAAATGTACTACAGATGATGATTACAATCCTTCTCATAGTTAGTTGCCTCAAGTTTTGTTCTCAAATGTGTGATCTCCAAAGTCTTATGTGTTGTTGGCAGGTGATCCAATGATTTTGTGATGTTACCACAAAAACCAAGATAATTTGATAAATACAGATTTTAGAAAATGAAATCCTAAAGCCTGCACTAAGCAGTGGGGCAGATCTGGACTAATCAGTTCCCCAGATGGTAATCATATGACGTCTAACACAGAATGACTGCTGTGCAGACTGAAATCTGAGACTGCTCCTAAGTTAAATACTACATGAATCATTCGATTGATAACAAGTTAATATGACAATTGCTCTTAAAAGATAAAACTAAAACTAACAACATGCCCATCCAGCAGTAAGTCAAGATGCTCACCTCTCCGTACCCACAAAACTAATGTTTTCAATGTTACCTGTTCCAGGGCAGGGGAGATAGCTCAGTAGAATAAGTGCTTCCCTGGCAAGCACAAGGGCCTGAGTTCAATCCCCAGTTCTGCAAAATAAAAGAAAAAGAAAAGAAAAAAATCAATATTACCTGTTCCTTCCATATTTCCTACACTGAGAGATTTCTTTAAACCTATCCTGCCCATGCTCTAGAGAATATGACTTTATTCCTTCTCTTTTCCTCTCTATAGGCACTGGTCCTAGGATGCTGTTATAGTAATATTTGGCATTTACCACTGTAAATCTGCTAAGTGGAGTTCTGCTTATTTAATGGTTAGACTAGTGGCTATATAAGGACTCTATGCCATCATAAATTCTGGTACTAGAAGGAACTATTCAGAAGTTCAAGAAGCAGCTGTTATTGTTACTTTCTCATTTTAAAGTGAATAGAAAATAAGAAAAACAACAAAACTGATACAAAATTTCAAAACAAGCTGATAGGAAATTAACAAAGGTTGTTATATTGTATATTGTTAGCTTCAACATAGTTGTGCAGATTGCTAGATATAGGCATGAAAATTGATCACACACACACACACACACACACACACACACACACAAAGTTTAGGGCCAGGGAGATAGCTCAGTAGAATAAGTACTTGCCTTGCAAGTTCAAGGTCCTTAGTTCAATCCCTGGTACCGCAAAGAAAAAAAAAAAGAGAGAAAAAGAAAATTGATCAAACAATTAAACATCAACTGTTCCTTTCAAAAAACCACTAGAAATTAGTAGTACTAATATAGCTAATTATATTAGCTATCCTGTTATTGTTACCTTTTGTCAGAATGTCCTTCAAGCGCCAGGGAGATAGCTCAGTAGAATAAGTGCTTCCCTGGCAAGCACAAGTGTCTGAGTTCAATCCCCGATTCCACCAAAAAAAAGTTCTTCATGATGAAATCCACCATGAATTTTTTAAAGAGAACCATCAGGTTTCCATGCAAAGGATCACTTTGTCATTTTTGATGTGCCAATGTTTTAGATGGAGTTAAGGAAAAAGATTATTGTGGAATGATATTATTTTAAAATAATGTTATCAGACAATATCATAGCATGTATGTCATCACTTATTTTACTTAAACGTGCATACAAGTTTTAAAAATTAATTATCTATCTTTCTCAGGTGACAAATCTGAGAATGTAATACTAAATATGACGAATAATCTCTAAAAGTTGTGAGACACACAAATCAACTCAATGTGCCAGGAAAAAATTGATGTTACTAAAATACTTCTCACTATTTTAGCTCTTATTTTTTTAAAACTACATATTTAGCTGCTCTACTTATGATATTATGACCCTTTTAGTAGAATGACAGTATTAAACAAACTCATAACTTATCAATTTTTATTGTGTATTTATGGTCCTACTATCATGAATCATACAGTTGTCATACTAGGTATGTATTTTCCCTCCGATTTCATTAGTTCTATCATTACTAGTTCTGATAATGGTGATTATCACTGAAACAAACTAAAATTGATTTCCTCCAAAATATAAAATTGGCTTAGTTTATTTATGTTAAGTAAGCCCTAAATGGATAGTATTATTACCTAGCACATAATTTGTAAATTAAGACATTAAAAAGATTTAAGACCAGGGAGAACTGTTAAATTCCATAACCTCCTCAACCAATCCTTCTCATGTAATTCATAATCTAGGACAATAAACTAAGTCAAATTCAGGAAGAAAATAAAGAAGCTATAAGGTCCAGCTAAGTAGCTCAGGGGATTAAAGCTCCTGCAAGCAGCCACAGGGACAGGGGTTCAATCCCCAGGCCTGCAGTGCTGGCCCTGCCCCCGGGGTACACTGAGACAAGCAACTGAGACTGGGCGTGGTGGTATGTGCCTGTAATCCCAGCTCTTAGGAGGCTGTAAACAGGTGGATCACTATGAGTTTGATCTAGTAATGAGACCCTAAATACCCTGTAGACCCTTCCCCAAAAAATAACAAAAAAAAGATGAAGAAGCCTTAACAATATGATTATTTTCATATAAAATTCGAGTTTTCAAGGTTTCATGAGTTGATTATGAAAAGTAGATAAAAAGCTATCTATGAAATAAAGGTAAAGTAATTAAAACTTCAAAAGAATATGTTAACAAAATTCTAAATGCTTATAAATTCCAAACTTTCCAGATTGGCTTGTAAGTATTTCATTTTTTGGATAATATTATGAAAAGGCATGGTTTCCCTAATATCTCCAGGTGTGTCTGCAAAGAGAGATTGAAGAGGACTTCAGAAAATGGAAGGATATTACTTGCTCCTGGATAGGAAGAAACAACATTGTGAAAATAGCCACAGTCCAAAATTGTTATACAGATTCAATGTAAAATACCAACAGTATACCTCAGATATCTAGAGAAAACATTCCTAAAATTCACCTAGAAACAGAAGAGAACTAGAATAGCAAAAACAAATTCTGGGCAACAAAGAAAAGACAGGAGGCATCACAATCCCTGACTTGAAATTATACTACGAAGCTACTGTAATAAAAATCGGCATGGTACTGACAAAAAAAAAAAATAGACCTGAGGATCAGTGAAACAGATAGAAAATACAAGCACAGCTATAAACGTGCTCAGTCACCATATCTTTGACAAAGATGCCAAACATGTTCACCGGAAGAAACCTCTCTAATAAATGATGCTGGTGGGCGAGGGCAATAACTCAGCAGAATAAGCGCCTGGCTGGCAAGTGCAAGGTCTTGATACCAAAAGTGCAAGGTACCAAAAATAAATAAATAAAATAATAAACAGTGCTGGATAAACTGGCTTTTCACATGTACAAGGCTAAAATTAGGTCCATGTCTATCACCATGAACTAAACAACAGTCAAAATGGATCATACATTTAAATATTATGACAGACACACTATGTCTATTGGAAGAGAATGTAGGTAGAAGTCTTGAAGATACGGGGGTAGGTAGAGAGTTCACAAACAAAACCCAGACTGCATGGGAAATACTTCAAACAATCAACAACTGGGATCTAATCTTATTCTAAAGTTTTTACACATCGAAAGAAATCACCAATGGAGTAAATACAAATCCCATGAGTTGGAAAAAAAATTTAGCCAGCTGTCCCTCAGACAAAGGACTCAGGCCCCCATACAGCCAAACAAAAATGTGTATGTGAGATTAACGTATACTTCTCAGATAAAGAAACACAAATGGCAAATAAAGGTAGGAAAAAAATGTTCAACATCACTGGTCATTCAAGAAATGCAAATTAAAACAACACTGAGATTCTGTCTCACCCCAGAAACAATGGCTGTCTTCAAGAAGCCAACTAATAACAACAAATGCCAGAGGGGTTCTGGGGGAAAAGGAACCCTTGCCCACAGTTGGTGAGAGCACAGATTGGTACAACCACTGTGGAAAACAATGTGGGATTCCTAAAAACAGTAAGATTAGAAGTCCTATTAAACCCAGCTATTCTCTTCCTGGCTATTTTTCTAGAAGTGCTGAAAACATTATAATGTAGTGATATATGTGCACCAAGTTTATATTTGCACAATTAGTCATAGCTACATCTTGGAAACAACCCAAATACCTATTAACTGAGAAATGGATAAAGAAGCTATGGTATTTTTACACAATGGAGTGTTATTCAGCTTTTCAAAAAGATAAACTTAAGGTATTTTTAGGTAAAGGAATGCAACCAGAGACCATACTCATAAGTGAAATGAATCACTCCCGCATGTGTAAACATCATATTGTCTCCCTAGTGCGAGGACCTAAAAGGGTAAATAAAATCTGAATGGTCCAGTAGATACTCTGAAAGGGAAAGGAAATATTGAAACCAAGAAGCTATTGAAAGGGAAGGGACAACTGGGATGAGGAAAAGGAGAAAAGAAAGAAGGAAAGAGCAAAGAAATATATATGCATTTATTTATGATAGCTTGGAAAATTGTACTGCTGATTTCTGCTGGCCTATTGAAAGAAACAGTTAATGCTTTATTTTTCTCTCTCTTCTTTTTAATTTTTTGACCAACTTTCCATGCTTTTATCTAGCAATTTAAGCAACTGATTTCAAGACAACAATATGCACTGTAACAACCATTGTTGACCTTCTATTTTGTTTAGTGAAATTCTGTATCATTTCTGTTTTGCTTTACTATTTTTTATTCTCTTTAAAAAATAATGTAAAGCTAAAAATTTCAAACTTGCCAAAACATTTTCTTATTTTATCATTTTATTCCAGCATTTTAGCCCACATTCCAATTCAAGTTCACTCCACTGGCTTTTGATAAATCAATCAAAAACAACTGGGAACAAGCAGATCACTATGAGTCCAATCTAGTAGTGAGCCCCTGAACACCCTGTAGACCCTTCCCCCCGCAAAAAAAAATTAAAAGATCAATTTTATTGATTTAAAAATAAATTACTAATATTGTTAACCAAATTGGGAGAAGCTATTGAAAACTGTGTGTCCATCTTAAATTTTCAGCAGACTGAACTCCTGGTAGTTTCACCATATGTCTCCATGTCTACTTTGTAAAATATTAACATATATGTACAACAGCATTAATAAGAACAAACACAACATAACCAACAACTGTCTACGAGGGTAGTTTACTAGTAAAGCACTTGCCTAGCTACATGGTCTTGGATTTGATTTCCAGCACTGCAAATATAAATAAATAAGTTAATAATAGCACTAATAATTTATTGTCTTAATATATATCAGAATAAATGATCAATCTGAGATTTGACTTAGTTTCTCAGTGAAGCTTTCTGAGGCACCATGACATTCTCTTCCATAAGAAAGAGAATAAAAATGTATACCCCCACAGGTATGACTACCCACAGACAAAACAGAACAGTTCAGAGAGTTGGTAATGACTTAATTGAAATCTCAAAACTACCTAGTGTAAAATTTCAGTTACTAGCTCATTAAACTTGAAATACTTAGAAAACTTTTTTAATCTTTACTTATCCATAAATATGAGTGGATCCCTAGTTCATGAAGCTTGAGAGAAAAAATATGGTAATATATTCAATTCTAAGCATAAGACTAACAAAGAGGAAGCAATTATACAATAGCAAATATATAGTTTTCCTAGTAATTCTCTAGTCCTACAAATTTTAAAAGTGATTCTTATGTTTTTATTTTAACCCTACAATGGCATTACCATAGTCACCTTAATCTAAGTAGATTCCTTCTACAATATTCTTGATCTTATCAAAAAGTGTCAAAACAATACAATGTTTTGGATTTTTGTTTCTGTTTTGCACAGATGCCACCTAATCATGAGAAATTGTACCAAGACAAAGATTGCAAAATAGCATTGATTGTTGATTGTATTATATGGATATTTCAGTTTTAACTGCCTTGGAATCACTAAATATTCTCAACAATCCATGGCCCTTCTTGACTGGATATCTAGAAATCTGATCTTAATCTCCTTTTCCAGATTTCTTTTCTAATTGTCCATTAAGTTTCCTGCCTCTCTATCCACATTTTTACTCTTCAAATATTGCACTCTTCTTTATAATTAAATCTCACCTTCTCTTTATCCATCCTCTTCTCAGAATATCTGTACTCCTTAATTTAATCCCATCATGTTGTAACTAACACATATTCATGTTGATTTCTTTTAGTCTCCACATTAAGTGCATTTATTGAAAAAACAAAAAAATTATTTATTTTTGTACCCCTATCTGTACTTGATACAGAATACACACTTAAAATATACTGTCTGAGCAAATCAGATAATTACATGTAGCAAAATGTTTCATTTAAATAAATTAAAATTGAATTAAATTTACAAGGAGCCGTTCATTCAGTGAAATAAAAAGAAAACTAAAAATATTCCCCCATGTTACATTTAGATCACTGAGGACATAGCTTAGTTTAAGTCTTCCATCTTCCAATGCTATTCTGTTACCTTTTATTAGATACACCATCTTTAGCAATAAAATGACAGCACTTCATGATTGTGATCTTTACAATAAAGTCCTGAACTATTGCGGAAGCTAGGAAATTGATCAAATGTGTGTAGCTGGGACTAGGCCTTGGTGCCTAAAGCAAGCAAGCTACCTCAGTCCTGAGATAAACATCTTGTCTGGTTAAGGTCTGCTATTAGTCACTAGGCAACCTTATATCACATTACTAACTTTGAAAAATATAAATAAAGGATCATTTTGTTGTGAAAAAAATAAATACCTATATACCAAGACATCCCAGAAAATGTTGTTCGAGAAATATGGGACCCTGGGGCCAGCAAGATAGCTCTGCAAACTAAAGCGCCAATTTAGACAAGCCTAGGCAAGTGCAGGGACCGAGTTTCAATCCCTGGTACCAAATGCTATGCCAAACCCTCCCCCAGTGCAGGCTGAGCCAGCCAGAGTCTGGGCGTAGTGGTGCACACCTATAATCCCAGCACAGGGGAGGCTGAAAACAGAAGGATCACTATGAGCCCAAGCTGCATAGTGAGACCCTGCAACAAACAAATACATTAAAAAAAAAAAAAAAAAAACAAGAAGAAATGTAGGAACCTGAGAGTCTACCTTCCTTGCTGGTCAACCTGTCTGCTACCCTCAGTTTCATGAATGCTGGCAAGATTGGTACCCAGTGCAAGAATATTCAGAAGTGGAGCCTGAAGAGGTAGTTGGATGGACAAGGCACTAACAGCACCAATGGGGCCACCCAGTGATGAGTCCAAAGCTGAAGGGACCATTAGCAGGTGTGGTCTAGCTGGAGGAAGATGGTCACTGGGCACATGCCTTTGCAGGCTGTGTCCTGTCTGGGTCCCTTGCTCTTGCTCTCTACTTCCCAACAGCCATGAGGTGAAATTTGCTCCACCGTGTGTTCCCCACCATATTGTTCTATCACATTGCAAGCCTAAAAAGAATACAGCTACTAATCCATAGACTGAAATCTCTAAAGGCATGAACCACATTTGAGTTATTTTTCTCAGATACTTTGTTTTAGGGACAGAAAGCTGCCTAACACCCACACAAAACTCATGAGTCAAAAACGGGAAAGTAGCAATAGTTGTCACAGCAGAATCGCTACTTTTGTCCTAGTTTTCCAACCTGCAAAGTCCAAGGGATGAGACAGAGAATCACACGACACCTGAACATACTGTAGGTGCACTGCAGGATAACAGCTCTGAGCTTAGGAAGGCAAAGCTTAAAGAAACATACTTTGGGGGCTTTTTCTGAGGAATAGACATGATAATTGTCCCTAATAAATATCATATATTGCTTTGTTCCTATCAAAGCAGAGTAGCAGACTCCAAGGTTCACTAGTCCGTCAAATATCGAGTAACTTTGGTTTCACAATAGTGTAACACACATCCAAAACTGTGCCACGCTATGCAAAGCAATACAATAAAACACAGATGTTATAGGAAAGAAGTGTTACGGTACCACGCTCAAAGAGTTTGCCAGTAACATTAAATATAAAAGCAGGAGCATAATAATGCAGTAGCATTGTTTACACATATTAACCAGTTAAATATTGCCATAAATATGGCAATTTTGACATGAAAAATCTTATGGAAGTGAATATCAAGGGTTTTAGTTTTGAGTCACTGTGAAGTGATCAAGGGAAGCCCACGTGAAATTAAATGGAAAGTTGTAAGAACACATAGCCAGATATGACTCAATCTGTGCAGTAGACGTTTGAGATGTAACTGTGTATATTTTGTGTATCCTTTGTTGCTCAACTAAATTGGATATAGTTCTCCATGGTCAGTTATTTTCCATGGATGAACTCATGCATGAAGAATCACACACAGATGAAATCCCATGTAACACAACATTTGTATTATGCTTAACTTACTTCCTAAAACATCAGTGTCACTGGGGAAAAAGCTCATTTTCATGACAAGCATGAAAGCAAGAATAACTATGTGATGATTCAGAAATAACACAATGTTTTCATTCACTCAAGTCTATTTCCTGCAAGCCATCACTAACATTCTTTTTAGCTTGATTCAAATTTATCTATGTACTTGAAAATATATTCTTTATTGGTTTCCATTGCCAAAATAAAATAACTATAAGCCCCAGAATAATTAGCTAAATCCTTCCCACCTTTCCTTATCACAGTTCTCTTTCTCTATCCAACTAAATTCATGGCAATCTAGGGTTATGTTCCCAGGTTTTTCTTATAATTTTACACACATGGTTTTCCTGCATTACACCATTGAGTTTCTTCTATGTTTATACCTCTGAGACTCATCTTTTCATTCAAAGCTGCAATATGCACGTAATTACTTCCACATTAATATATCGCTCTCATTAACTGCTGGGTATAGTACTACTCCATGGCATGAATGTAACATTAGTTACAGAACTTAACTTGTACTCTATAAACATTCTTGAAAGAAGAATTCTTACATCTAAGCTTTCTGTAGACTAACTTTCTAGAGATGACGTTAACAAATTATAATTTTATAACCTGATAGTTATTAACAATTAGACAAAAATAAATTGCCCTGAAGTAAATCTTTCTTCTATTATTTTGCCACAATTAGCTGTTAGCCAATTTTTGCTATTTTTGTCAACTAATAGCAATTTATTTTCAATTCATCTGCACTGTGATTAATTTTTCAGGGAGATTGGACATTTTTTGTATGTTTATTGGTGGTTGCATTTCACCTCTGAATTTTTTCCTTATACACTTTCCCTCCTCTTCTAATTGGATATTTGTATGCTTTTCTGAAATGTTTATTTATGGGTATTCTTTGCATTATATAGTTAACAACTTGTTGGCTTTTAAATATGATACAAATAATTCCTTCAAAAAACTTTTTATAATTTAACAATGGCGTTATTGGCTGCAGAAACAAAAAAAAATGAAAAAAAAAATTCTAGAGTTTCTAAAAATTGTTTTTTAAAAAAGCATCCTAAATATTTAAGTTGTTAGTAGTAGAAAACATAAAGTAAGAAAGGCTTTGACATGTATAAAATAAAAAGAAGGAACAAATGAGAAAGAGAGAAAAGGATAAGTGCAATAAGGTATAAAATGTCAATGAGGATTGAGAAAGATACATCAGGCTTTCCAGTGCTTTTATGCTTGGTGAATCCTGTTAAGGGTATTATGACTAAAGTAAAGCTCTTTTATCTAGGGAATAGAAAAGGCTTCTAATAAAGAATACCACAAATCTATAAATAATACTAAGATGATTTTTTGCATATGTAAAGGGTAGTGCTACTATGAGGGTTAATTATAATATCAATTAAATGGAAAGACTGAATTCAGTGGATACAGTATTATCACACAAAGAATTTCTTTGAGAATTTTTGAACTCTAAGGATTATTGCCAACCAAAGGTCATATTGTATTTCCTAGGTGCCTGCACTAACACTCCAAAAGGAGAGTTATTGAATACAAGTACTGGGGGGTTCAGAACTCACAATAAGAACAGAGGTCAAGATAAAACAAATAATGCCCAGGCTTTGTCTGAAAATTATTCATAGAAAGGGTAAAAGACAAATGTTTTCTGCTGCATCTCATGACTTTAAAATATTCAAATCTATTTATAACTGTGGGTAACAGTTCTTTTTGTTAAGTACATAAGACAATTTGAGAGGAATTTAAATTTTTCCCCATTTCGAGCACCTGCGTTTGCAATGGTAATATAAAAAAAAAAAAAAGAAGAAGAAGAAGAAGAAGAAGAAGCCAAGTTGTAACAATTCAATAATATCTCCTTTCTCATATTAAATGGGCTGAAATACACAACTCACAAGGTGCTGAAACATGCAGGGTGTGATTAGAGGACTACTGTCCCTGGAGAACCTGGCAGAAATAAGATAGGTATCTCTTGAGGCCTTTCCAGAGATGAGCGAAATTTTGAAAACACACGCAGATAGCTGAGGTGCCCTCATTTCTCAGCTCTGAACATTACGTTGAGCCTAGCTGGGTTCCATTATTACTGCTAGTCTGTAGGGCAGTGATCTGGACTGTCTTTGTTCTCCACCGTAAGAACTGATGCATTTCAAGTCACTAATCAGCATTGTCTGTGCATTTGCTCAGCTAATCTTCTGGCAATGTGTGATGAACAATCTGCCTATTGACTGTCTCAGCAGTGGCCAGCCCCTCCACCCTCACCCCATGTTGATCCTCATCTCCTTTCTGCTGGCTGCTCTTTTTTCCTATAAAGGAAGGGTATAAAGAGCTATGCATTCTCCTCCCTGCCCCCAAGATACAATTTTCATCTCCTGGCTGGTTCTCTAGTCCCCTGCTCCCTGTGATTCCTTCTGGAATTTGAAAAATGCTGCTGGATGCTTAGCTGGCACTTGGATACTTACTGAATTTCAGCCACCTTGAGCTGCCTCCCAAACCAGAGGTGCATTCTGGCTGCCTTTCACATATGTGGGTGTGTATATGTGCCTAGAAGAGCAACATTAGGGACATTTTGGTAACATCTGTCATCACTTCATCCAGGAAAATACTCATGATTGGCATTTTGTGTGAGAAGTGCAAGCAGGCAGTTGGAAAAATATGGACCTCTGTACGACTGTGAGAAATTAGTGGATTTGCTGGGAGATCTCTACAGAACACCCCTATGACAGGAATATGAAAAATCCCTGCATTCCTTATTTTACAACTTTTTATCATTTACTGTCTCATAGGAATTTTTAAATGACCACAATTGCTACAAAGAGCATGAATTTATGTTTAAAAGGAAGACTGGAAAAACTATGCTATCAGATGTGCTCAATTATAATTTTAGAGTTCCTAGAACAATCGCCTGAGACTACAAAGTTTATTACAAAATTTGACTTCTGTTTGTATTAAGTTGCTCACAATCAAGTTCAATGAGACACATATTCATTTGCCATGGAGAAAGTATGAAAGGAAATCAGATAATTACCTATGTTTCTATTTACTCTAGCATTCTAGTCTCAACCACATATAACTACATATAATGAGTCCAAAATAGAGAAAATAAAGTTCAGTGCACACAGAGCACGTACCACAAAGAAGCATTTATACTCTTTGGACCCCTGTTTCCCTTCAAGGAAACTATGTTTTATTTCTGTAAAAGAGACACAGAGGAATCATCATTAAAACAGAAAAAAATTTTAAATACTTTTCCATGCTGATAACAGGATTATAATGTCTAATGGATTGCCAACTTGACTGGACTGGAGAACATAGGGAATTAATAAAGCACACTTCCGGGTGTGTCTGAGAGGTAATTTCTAGAGATGATCAGCAAGTGGAGCAGTAAGGTGAGGGAAATCCTCCCAAATGCGGGCAGCACCAACTAATATGCTGAGGCCATAATGGAAGCAGAAAGAGCCACAGCACAGCTTCTACAAGCTGGTCCATTCCTCTTTGCTTCTTGGCCACTATGAGTGTTCCTCTGCCCTGATCCCACCATCATAATGCTTCTGTCTTGTCTAAAAGGAATGGAGTCAAAATCAGAAACTAAAACTTTGAAAGCCTCAAATCCATCATTCAAGGTGATAAAAAGTTCAAGCATTTGCCTCAGGGACAAAAGCTAGACTAATACATGGAACTTGGGAAGAAAGCCATGGCTTAAGCACCCAGGAAGTCCTGGCATAGTCACTGGTATTTATGAGCTCAAAATCCTTAGATATGAATTCCATGTCATCTGTGTTTTTGTCGCATGCTCAGGCAGATAAAAATTGCCTGTGACATCAGAAAATTCTCAGGACTCTCCCTAGACAGTCTCTGTGCTATAGTTACTCCAAAGTTTTGCTTTGTCTAAGAAACAGAGGTGCTCTTGGTTATATAATCAAGTGATAGAAATTTTAAAGATTTAACAAAAGCAATATCTTGAAATCAATAGATCACTGATGTTTGATATTCACTATGGTATCATAGGACCTGGTCTATCTCTTCTAACAACACTTTACTCATATTATGTAGTCATTTGCCTAGAGTGGAGCTTCTCATCTAGTGTGCTTTGGTCTCTTAAGGACAAATAGAGGTAGTTTTCATTCATCACAACTTAAGTAATTTCTGCAAAATGGCAAATTACATAGTGTGTGTGTGTGTGTGTGTGTGTGTGTGTGTGTGTGTGTGTGTGCATGTCTGCAAACTTTGCATTTCAAGGTCCTAGTAAAATGTCTACCAAGTAGTAGACAGCCACATTTGATCACAAAAGGTAATCTGTGAGTTAATGTAGTGAAAGAAAGGGAGATCCAGATCCTCTGGTTTAAAATTAGTTTAAACCGAAAACTCCTTTAATCAGTTTTCTTTCCAGCTACTACCACTTTTCATTCTTCTGCCAAAGACCTTCCAAGAAATGTCTATAGTTACTGTCTCCAAGCAGAAGTATGTAAGAAAATCGAAAGTCTTAAGGGAAACAGTTCCAAGATGGAAACCAAAAGATTAAAAAATAGTCAGCAAAATTTAAAAAATTATTTTATCATAAAATCTTGCTTATTTTACAAAGAAAGCAAAAATTTAAAAACCTAAAAGCCAATTATAGAATATCCAAGTCCCCAGAAGTTCTCAGAGATATTTATTATATCTGATTTTTTTTTTATTCTGGTTTGCTAACAAATTGTACTAACAATATCTCTTGTCATTATTATTATTTCTGTTTTGGTACTAGGAATTAAGCAGAGGGCCCACAATGAGCTATATCCCTAACATTATTTTTTTTTTTATTCTAAGAAAAGTTCTTAACAACAAGTCTCTAAGTTGCCCAGGCTGAGTTTACACTTGCAATCCTCCTGCCTCGGCCACCAAGCACTGGGGTTACTGATGTTGCCACCACAGCCAGTTTAACGAAAGTTTTTAAATGACCTGCACTTTTTCTGGAGAAAATGATTTTGAGTACTCAGTATCCAGGGATTTTGGTTCATGTTAGGGTTCACCAAAGTCTTTCTTTCTGAATCTTTGTCAGAACTTCAAATTTAAATTCAGCTTTCCATCATTTTATGTGATTTGTGCTGAAAATAAAGACTTTGCTCTAGGACATAGAAGTAGTTCAGAGGCCTGTGGCTTAGGACACACGGACATGTCCTCTGCTGCTCTGAAAAAGTTCTCTACTGGTGGCTTAGTTTGTTGGGTATAAAATGAAAGGATGCTGGGCAAGTCAGTATTATTTTATTCAACCAAGATTTGTGTTTGTTTCTTGTTGTGTCTTGTACCTTTACTCTGGGATACTGAATCTGTTAAATTCAAGACCATTTCGTAAGGGCAAATCAAATTCTTGCTTTCAGTGGATAGAATAGTATGAAGGGAAAATTTCAATTTAATAACATGGCTGCAGAAATGAATGTAAGTGAGGGTTGTAGACTGAATTGCATCTCTTGCTAAATTCAGATACTGATGACCTAACCCCTGATGTGATATTTGGGAAAGAGGCATTTGGGATAAGTAATTTAGATAAGGGCACAAGGGTGGGACATTTATGATATAGGTGCCTTATTTGCACCAAAGAATTTCCTTTCTAGCCTGGGCCATGTGAAGATATAGTGAGACAGCAGCCTCTTCAAGTCAGGAAGAAAAACCTCAAGATAGAACAAATCAGTGGGGCATCTTGGTCCCAGACTCCCAGCTTTCAAAACTGTGATGGGTAGATCCCTATCATTTGAGCCACCCAGCAGCCCAAGCTGACTGATACACTAAGGTAACAGAAAATGCGCTACAGATAGTACAACTTCACCTCTATTGTTCTTTAGTTTTTACCATGTAGGTCCCACAACGTCACCAATGAATTGAAAATACTTGACAGTAGTAGCATAGAACCAAATTCCCTATTTTGTTCTGTGAAAAGAACAAGAGGCTATTCATGTTTATATAAAATCCTTTTGAGTTTTCATAAATCTAACACTTAATGTTTTAAATATCAAAACTTTAGTGCTAACATCTTACAAAGGGATGAGGAAACTAAGTTACTTCTCTCACAGAAAACAAACAAGTCTACTAATGTAAGAAGGGTGTGCTAGTCACATTCTTTTCACTGGAACACAATATGTGACACAATTTAAGAAGAAAAGGTTTTGAGTCATGATTTTTAATCCATCCTTGGCAGGCCCCAAGGCAGAAATGATACAGTACAAGTAGAAGGGGTGGGGAAAGGAAAACTCCTAAGTCATGACAGTCAGGAAGGTGGGAGAGAAAGAAAGAGCCAGGGAGGGGATGCCCCTTTCCCGTTCCTGCCTCTCATGACTGCCTCTGCCAACCAGGACACACCTCTCACATCCAACAGCTGCTCGGCTCAACAGCGAAAGATACACTACCAAGTACACCTCTGTGACCGAACTTCCCTCCCAAACCACCACCTCTGAGCTCATGAGAGTTTGAGGGATCATTCCAGACACGATCACAACAAATGGAGAAATAAAAAATAAATTAAAGTCATCCTCAACTCAGAAGAATAGAGGAGAGGAGTACTCATCCTGAAAAGATATATCAAACATCACCACCCTGCTTATGGGAAAAAAAAAGATGAGAAATATTGGATTAGGGAGGAAAACAAAGACATGATTGTAAAAGGTTAAAATTATCCTGGAGAGTAGGATTGAAGACATACAGTTTTATTCATGGCAGATGCAAAAAAAAAATAAAACTAAATGGAAGACAGATTTGTAATTCTTTAAGCTAATTTTATAGATTTTTCAGCAGCAAAAACCTGTGCGATTCACATAAACCAAGCAAAATTTTGTCACATTTGGGTTCCAAGGCATTGTGGTAAAATAATAGAGCCCACTAGGGAAACATAAAGCAGAAAATTAAAGAATGCCTGGAAAATGAAAAATGAAAATATTATGTAACAATTTCTGACATGACAAGTCAAAAATTATTTTTACACTAAAAGTTTTCAATATGTTAAAGTTTTATGTAGAATTTAAAGAAAGAGAAGCAGAATAAAATCTAACAGTAAAGAATGGAACTCTGAACTCAGACTGATTTCAAATCCCAGCTCTGCCTTCCTCTAGCGATGTGATCTTTGGCTGATGCTTTAACCTCTCTGTACCATTTCCTCATCTGTACAATGAGCACCACAGTAAAAGGCCAACCTGAGGAGAAAGTGGACTGCTCCACGCAATGCACCCCACTGGCTAGCCATGCACCCAAGCCATGTTGAGCTTTGTACCATCTCAGGGGTCCTTCAGCCCTTTACAGTTCTCAGCTCAGGCATAAGCTGGGTATGTGTGACTTGAGGGGGCAGACTTGCAAAAATAAGAGAAACCCTGCTCACATTTATGCAGACCTTTCAATAAATACAATCAGTCTTGCCAATGTGGCCCACTGTCCCTCAAATTAGATTGGTGTCATGGAAATCAGGCCAAAACACAAGCCCATTATATCTATTTTTCAGAGAATGAATTAACTTGACTTCACCAGTTCCAAATACAATTCTTTAAATTTTAGGTGCTTTCTTGTTTTTATTTTTTGTTTTTTCTTTTCCTGAAAAGTATTTCCTTGAACAACTCCCAATCCATTTGTTCCTGAGTCCCATTTCTAAAGCTGCACCCAGGACAACATCATCAATCAATGGGAGAATGTGCCAGCAGGGGGTTGCTCTTCTTTTTCTTTCCCCTTTTTTTTTTCTTTTAGGGTCTATAATGTTTGTTTTTTCAACAGAAACTAAGCTCTAAGTAAACACAAATTTTTATTTCAGAGTAAATGTTATTGAGTTCTACAGCACCTTTGTTTTCTGAGAATGTCAATTTTATTTTGGTTCCCAAGTTGACAGAAGAGAAAGCAATCATTCAAAAAACTACATTTATTACTTGCAAGAAAATGGTCTGGAGAAATAGCCAAAATGTTCAGCAAAGTCAGGCGTTTGCTAAATAAATGAAAACTCAACAAGCTGAAATAATGAGGCCATGTGTACACGCAGGATCACAGAAGAAAAGGGGAAAGCCGCAGTATACAAGCTGTGCCAGTCTCAGATTCAAAAAGTGCTCTGGCATAATACATCTCTGTGAAGAGTATAAAACAAAAGCAGAAATAGATTCAGTGTCTGTTTCTCCAAAACCTTGGTTCAGGCTTGTGTTCCGCTTTCTGAAAAAGAGGAACTTGAAATTTAAACATGAGAAATGTTTGTACTCAAATATGGCAAAACACATTTATTAGTGAAGTTCCAAAATACTGGTATCAGTAAGAGACTCACAAATATGTAGGAAACAACTTAGGCATTTCCAATCACAAACAGAGTAATCCTGTTTGTTCTTTTACATGTTAATTTAACAACTGCTCTAAGGATCAGAGACATAAGACACACATGCCTCCTGTGGGTTGTGCTGTGTATCACGAGCTGCCACTCACACATTCCTTCCAAGCCTCTACAAAGTGATCTGCACGTTGAAGTTTTAATGAACACAGTTTAAAGAGCCACAAAATCAAGTGGAAGGTTGGCAACCATCTGTTGAATTTGTGCTCCATAGATAGACAATCCCCACCATTTAGAAACTAGAGTGGATTGTTTTGCCCTGAATGGTGTGAATTTCCTCTCTAAGCAGTCCAAAAGCACAGAGAATGACCACGTTGTACTGAAGAGGCCTGGTCTAAGGGCTTTGAGGCCAGAAATAAAATCATACATTGTGTGCCGTCTTGAAGAGGTCAACTTGCTTTATGCACACTATCTAATCAATTCTCAAAGCATTCCATTGAAATGGGGGAGAGGCAGCTACAATATTCGCTTTACAGATGGATAACCTGAGGCTCCAAAAGGTTAAGCAGTTTTTCAAGGTCACGTTAGGCCAATTCCACACAACTGCAATTACCTGGGCAATGGAGGCAAAAGGCAACAAACACAGACCGCAGACGGCTTTTGCTTAAATGGAAGTACAGTGCCTGACTCACTCAAGAAAAACAAGAAGCAGGCCAGAACTATCCAAATAAGCTGCCTATATGCCCAGAATCATCAGATGATTGACAATTTTCTATTCAACTTGAAACTGGAAACAGCTCGGCTGGGAGACAACAGGAATGAGGTCACAGAACTGCTATTTATAGGATATCAGCCACCACACTCAGCTGCTTCTCGGTTAAGGTGAATATTGAATGTAATTTTCTTTCTCCAACTCCACACAGAGAAACTACTTTCAGAAAAGGAAATTATAGAATTTAATAATATTTCTTGTGACATGGTGATTTGCTTTGCGACAGTCTCAGCAACGTTTACCACATATTTGTCTGGGCTTATTGACCATAAATAAAAATGCAGTCACATTCTTTCTTGCTCTACAGATTTTTTTATTAAGGCATTAAGGTTGCCTTGGGTTTTTTTTGCCCCCCTCTACCTGCAAAATATTCATTGAATTTGCAAAGTTATAGCAAAACAGAAAACCAATGTGCAAAAAATAAGAGAGAAGAAAGACAGCATAACAGAACCATTAATGAGGTAAGGGCTCTAAGGCAGTCTGAGGTGCTGGCATGGAGGCAGCGTTAGTGCCTCCGAAAGGCACACTTTCTGCACACTTCCTTTGGCCAAGCTCGGTCTGAGGCTGGTGAAGGCTTCAGACAGTGAGCAGGGGAGGGCCGGAAGCCTCCCGCCTTTTGATGTAGATTGATGCGTGACAGTAGCCCCTCCCTAAATATCAAGTTTTCGTTCTCTTCGGTATTTCTCCCAATTCACAAAAAGACATTCCTTTAGCCCCAAGTACACAGATAATCGTTGTAGAGCACATCAAAAGTTGCAGATAAAAATGCTTCAGGTTTTTTTTTTTTTTTTTTCTGTGACTCATCAACCACAACCAAAACTAAAACAGCAAAGTGAAACCGAGAGAGGTTCGGGTGATGTCAAGAACTACTGGACTATATTGGATTATTTTGCTGAATTCACACACCTACTATATTTAAATGGCAATGGAATGCCCATCTCTAACAAAACTAAAGAAAAAAAGGGGATACATAGGAAGAAGAATTTTGTCTCTGTATATACAAAATAGTTAGGATAGATATACAGCTACTTTCTCTTAACTCAATGAGAAGAAAGATTTGTACTAATAGTATTTGGACAGGATATTGTGTCTGTATCTTGTACTATGAATAACCACTAAGAAGATAACAATATGTACTGTATTACTGAAACTGTCCTATTAATTGGTTTTGAAAGTGTCTCATTGATATCTTTCTCAATAAAATTAATTTTTAAAAAAGATTAAAAATAAAATGTGCCCAGAGCATCTCCAAACTTCTAATTTGGAAGATGCTAAAGAAGAAGAAGGGCTGAGGACCCTTAACCTTTTTTCCAGGGAAAGGGTTCCGCACCAAGTCCTCAGGAGCCTTGGGCCACCCAGCCGGCACACGGGTACTGCAACAGAGACCCCCATGGTCTCAGGGTTCAGGGGTTGGTGCCCACGCTGAACTTGTCAGGGACTCTCACTCTGTCCTGTATGCAGTAATCATTTAAATTCACTTGGCATATGATATCCAGGCAGAAGCTAAACTGGCAGTCTTCTAGTCCATTTAAAATGGGTCCCAAGAATCTGTATTATAGCCAGAATCACAAGTAATCTTGGGACCTCACAAAAGCACTGAGAAATTTATTGAGAATTCTGCCAGAGGTGTTTCCAGAATTGCCTGAAGCCCAGCATGCCAGAGGACCACCTTAAATCTTGCATTTTATGGATCAGATAATTACACGCAAAAAAACTAAAGAAGAAATCTAGGCAATATCACGTAAAACCTCTCCTTGCCCTGAAAGCAAAATAGAGGTTGTACTTCTTTAAATGGTCATGACTCTCCCTGTCAACTTGAAACGGCTAGTTGGTTGTACAAGACAAAATTTGGCAAAATAAATAAATAAATAAATAAAAGATCAGAGACATCACAGCCCTTCTGGCCACCTCTTCACATGCAAGACCTACTTCTGTAGGAGCATTGTATGTGTATTTACGTTTCTTCCACTGACCAGCTTCTCTGTGCCTCGCCCCTCCCCCTCCACACCATATGCCAGTCTTTCTTCCTGTGCCCTCACTGTTCCCTTTGTCTCCTTGACAGCCCCCTTTGTCCTCCTTTCCCATCATTCAGCCATCGCCAATACAATAAAGCTTACAAAGAGGAATGCTCCCTGTTCAGACTGTTGACCACTCTTCAGAAATGAGAATAAGAAACATCAAAAATCACAATTTACCATTATCGACATTTTTAATTCACAAAGTTCATTTACATTGTGTCACTTGACTTCCACAATACAAACAAAGTGTTAAAGTGAATATTGTTATGCCTGATAAAGGCAGTGATATTGGAAGACACTGTTCAGTCCTACCATGTAGAAAAAAGCAAAACTGGCACTTGGACCAGCAAGTCAAACTGTACTTATACTAAACCTATACAGTTTTGAGGAAGGAATATTCTTAGTGCTACTCAGATTTTTTGCATTATAGAAGTGTTCCAGTTTGGACCTCGGGTTTAAAAAAATTGATTACTTAAAACCACTGGGCTGCAAACAGGATTCAATTTATCCTGAGGTAATTTATCCAATGATGTGAAGAAAAGTACTTTTTGCATTTTCCTAGAAATGAGGCAGAAAAAAAATAGAACAGTCATCCTATAAACTTGTTTAAGAAATGAATGCTGCTTGTCCTGGACACTTACCCAGCCATTTCTGGGATAATGGGTGGTGTTCTGAGTCAGTCCAGTGGATCTTTGCTTTTAAGGCTGATCATTCCAATGAGCAAAAGGACAATATTCAACATTCTGAACTCTCCCTCCATCGCTTTGATGGGGAAAATTCAGAATTAGTTGAAATATACTGAGAACAACACAATGTCAGAATTCTTCTGTGAATCAATACATTCAAAGCAACCACTGGGAACAGATTACTGTACACTGTAGGCATAAGCGCACCAGACAAGTCTTGAAGGAGCTGCTAAGTTGCCTTCCTAAGCTTGACCCAGCCAATGAGACAAGAAAATCTTTATTGTACTTTGTAACCTGTAGACACAATATTTGAGGCTCAGAAGGATTCACAGGCTGTGAGGTTCCTCTCACAGTGGTAGGCAAAAAAATTCAAGACAGAAAGGTGATCAACCATGCTATCCTTGAGGTGTTGTAAACCAGCCTTGGTATAATTTTAAGGAAATATTTAAAAATTAGCTTCAAAATAATCATTCACACCAAATGCAAGCTATTTTGAAAGAATTTGGTGCAATTTTAATTTCCATCCTTGATTGCCAGATTATAAAACTTTAAATCAACTATAGGTATGATTCGAAGCAGCCTAAGGGACAATGTCTCCTTTAAAAACACAAATACTGTCTTCAGAGGAGAGTGACTTAAATTCAGAATTCTGCCACATGTTTGTCCCAAGAGAAACAGACATTTTACATGGCTGTTTTTTGCTTTTGTTTTCTTCTGGTTCAAAGTATACTTTAACCTCCTCTGTAACCAATGCTTAAGGCTGAGGCAATCATTTCATTTGTCTGCTGTGGGCAGCAAGGATTCTGAAAACTCAGCAGTCCACAGATATTTCCTGCTTATGGAGGTCAAGAGAAGCAGTGGCTGTAAATCTGAGAGAAAAATTTGACCCAAAGGAGAGAATTAATGACAGAGCGGCAATGCAGAGACTAAATGAACTTTACTTGGATTTTATGTGCAGAGGATGCTAAATAAGTACTCAGGAAGAGCTGGAAAGAAACTGCATTGTGTAACTTAGCCAGCCCTGCATTCTGAACCCATGCCATACTTGCATCTCCTGGAAGGTGCTATCTAGATGCCTTTCCTAACATGCAGATGCGTCCACATGTGACCATTCTTCTCCTACTACACTTAACATGACTGTAAAAAGGGCTACATAACTCCATCCTGGGATTCACCACCAGAGGCCCCCACCATGGGTAACCCTTTCTTTAAAGACTCAGTAATAATAAATAGGTAAGTCACCAAAGGGTGAGATCACTGTAGAACTCTGCCTTCATCTTTGGTTCATCTGTCTTCACTATAATCTTCCTCCAGGAATGCCTTCCAGCCTAATGTCCCTGCTTCGGAGAAAATAGTCTGGTTTGATAAAATGAATTCACGCTAGGTAATTTATACCTTAATGGATACCTTTGTGGAAGAATTTGCAGAAGGATTAAACTAACTAATAATGGAATTTTAGGGCACTTGCCACAAGTTGTTGACTACGTACTAGGGTTTTCTTGGAGTCTCTCAAATATTCTATGTAGATGACCCAAACCACAATCATCTAATAATCCTTGACAGGGAATGTAGGTAGAGAACTTCGTATGTAATTCTGCAATGTAAACAGTAAGCCAATACAGAAGGCAGAATGGCATCCCTTTGCTTTTGGCTACCGAGGCAAATAACCAACCATGAAATTGGCTTTTTGTTGTTGTTGTTGTTGTATTTTGGGGAAGGATCTACAGGGTGTTCAGGGTCTCACTACTAGGTCAGACTCGTAGAGGTCCTCCTGCTTACAGCCTCCCAAGAGCTGGGATTACAGGTGCGTGCCACCACGCCCAGTCTTAATTGCAGTTTTAGCTAGCCCCGGGGGCAGTGCCAGCATAACACGCCTGGAGATCAAACCCATGGCCTCTGCGCCTACTCTTGGGCACCTTAATCCGCTGAGCTGTTTGATGGGCCCCATGAAATTGTTTTGAGGAAAATAAAAATTATGTCCTGGAAGCTAATGAGATATTCACATTGCCACAGAAGGTAGATACCTGATGATTCAGGTAATTCAACCCTTATGTCTAACATAGTACTTAAATTTAAGCAAAAGGAGATGAAATATTTGAAAGTCAAAATTAAGTATCTTTAAATTGATCCAATAAATGTTAACACTTCATTTCATCTTGTGGACACAACAAGGGAACAGTTAGTAGACTGTGATTTGAGACAGTTGTTGAAAACTCTCTCCAGAACGGTCATGGGATATAAACACCAGCACTACTTTTTAGAAACTGCTTAATGTACTGTATCTAGGTTTTAATTGTTCTGCCCAGAAAATCCCCCAGGGACTACTCAAAGCAAAAGTGAACAAAAACCAGATAAAGACAAAGAAAACATTTGAAATTTACTATAGGTGAGCGTGTATATTATGCAGATGGGCATAAATGTTTGCATATATCACACATACTCAGTGCTGTGAATGTGACTTGCAAGTGACCTCTGAGATCACTAGTTCCACTGTGCAAACCCAAATTGATGAGGCTAAGATGACCACCTCAGTAAGTGATTCTTCACTTGGAATCTCTTAGAAAGGCCACATTTGGCCAAAAGAAGTTCCGTTTTTTATTTCTTAATTTTATTGAGAAACAAATAGCAATGAGACAGTTTCAGAACAGGTTAGTAGGACAGTTTCAATAATTAATACATTGCATATTGTTGTCTTCATAGTAATTATTCACAGTACAAGATGCAGACATGATAACCTGCCCAAACACTATTAGTACAAATCTTTCTTCTCATTGAATTAAGAGAAAGTAACTGTATATCTATCCCATTTTGTATATACAGATACAAAATGGTCCTTCATTTGTATCCCCTTTTTTTGTTTAGTTTTGTCAGAGATGGGTATTCCATTGTCATTTAAATATTGTAGGTGCATGAATTCAGCAAAATATTCCAATATAATCCAGTAGTCCATAAGAATAGTGGATCATCCATAGGACTGGCAATGTCAGCAGTTGTTGACTTGAGCCTTTGACAGTTCAGCATATTAATATGGGTTTACTTTTTATGCCTCGTGTTTATACTTTTCTGCTGGATGGTTAAGACCAAGATAAAGCAAGACCTATATAACAAGAAATGTAACTTTTGTATCTGACAAGGTCAGTCAAATCCTCTCAGGATTTACCCTGAAGCCCTGTACTGCAGCTTGTAAATTCTTTATCAGTGCCAAAAGAAGTTCTTAATAGGGGATATGTATTTTTTTTTCCCTTTGGGAAAGAAAATTTCTTCCCCCAAAATATTCTCCTTGGAGAAGAAGGCAGAATGCCTCTTGCTTCACTCTTGTTATCCTGGGTAGTTCTTCTGGGTGACTCTTGTTCCATATTCCAGTTGCAAAAGAAATAGCACAGAAGATAAACAAATGGAATCAATCAAATTAAATACGTATTTAATATTTTTAATATTCATATATATATATATGAATTATTGAAGATGAATGCTCCTTTCCTTATGTGCTTACAAATAGCAGTGTTATATTTTTTTATTAGTGTGTTTTCACTGTAGAATAGTACCATCTTTTGTGTGAAGTTGATACAGAAGCCTAACACATCTTAATTCTGTTTGCATTTCAGTTCCTTCACCTCCCTCTTCCCTTTTTCTAACTTTTAAGCCCTTTCCCATTTGAGAAAGTTCTCTCTCCTTACTTCCTATTATCTTTTATTTTGCTCTCCACAATTTTGATTTCCCACATCCAAGATACCCTGCAATACTTAAGCTTGTGTGTCCGATTTAATTTATTTAATACTATGGTCTCAAGGTGCATCCATTTGTTACAAATAACTCAGGATTTTCTTTGTTTATACTAGCACTCCTTGTGTATGGTACTCCTTGGTGTGTAACTGTCAGATTTTCATTACCCATTCAACTGTTGATGGATAGATAGGCTGATTCCAAGAGTTAGCTATTATGAGTTGTGTTGCTATAAATATTGGCTTGCATGTACCACTGTAATATTGTGTCCGTAACTGTTTGGGGAAGAACTTAGAAAAGGAATAGTTGGGTCAAATGAAATTTCTAGTTTTAGCCTTTTGAGGAATCTCCAAATAATTTCCACAGTGGTTCTAACAGTTTACATTCCAACCAACAGTGTAGACAGGCTCATTTTTCCCCACAGCCTTGCACATTTGTTATTTGATTTCTTGATGATAGCTCTTCATTCTAGGGTAAAATGAAACTTCAATGTTTTAATTCACATTTCTCTAATAGCTAGTGATGTTGACCATTTCTTCATGCATTTATTGGTCATTTCTACATCTATGAAGTGTCAGTTCATTTTACTAGCTCATTTTTTTATTTGAGTATTTTCTGTTGTAGGGTCTAACTTTTTTGAGTTCTTCATGTATTTTAGGTATTAGTCCTTGCTAAGAATAGAAGACATTTTTTCCTGTGCTGTAGATTTTCTTTTCACTTTATTGGGTACCTATTTTCCTGTGCCAAAGCTTTTTAATTTGATCTGATTCTATTTGTTTATTCTCTGCACTATTTCCTTTGCAATTGGAGTTCTGTTTAGAAATTCCTTGCCTCTTCCTGCAACTTCAAGAGTTTTAGCTAATTAATCTTTCGGTAAATAGAGTGATGCTTCTTGACTAGTTAGTTTTTCATTCATTTTGATTTTGCTTTAGTATATGGTAAGCAGTATGGGTCTAACTTCAGTATTGTGGATAGCCAGTTTTCCCAGCACCATTTATTAACAAGGCTGTGTTTCCTCCAGTATGTTTTTGGCCTCTTTATCAACTATCAAATAGCCAAATGAAGTTTTTTTTTTTTTTTTTTTTCTGCAACCTTTGTTCTGTTAACTGATTCAAACATATGTTTGACATGAGTGGTGAGAGTGAAAATCCTTGTATTCTTCCTAATTTCAAAGGGAAAATTTGCAGGCTTCCCTTATTTAACATGATATTAGCAATGGTTTTCTCATAAATGGCTTTTATCAAACTGAGATGAAGTCCTCCTATACCTACTAAACCTTTAGGACTTCATCTCAGTTTGATTACTTTTCATAATCAAAGGATGTTGGACTTTTACTAAAAGGCTTCTCTTCATCTATTCAGATGATCATGTGATTTTAGTCCTTTCTTCTGTTTACATAATTTATTATTTTTATTTATTTGTGTATATTGAACCATCCTTGCATCTCTGGGATGAAGCTTATTCGATCAGGATGTATCATTGTTTTAATGATTCTTTCTCTCCTGTATGCCAGTATCTTGTGGAGGATTTTTTACATTGATATCCATTAAAGAGATTAGCCTACAGTTCTCTTTTTTTTGGTTGAATACTTATCTGCCTTTGGAATCAAGGAAATGCTAGCTTTCAGATATATCTTTGAAAGTACTCTTTCCCTTTGAACTTCATTAAATAGCTGGTGTTACATGTTCCTGAATGTTTGCGTGGAACTCAGGAGTGAGTCATCTGAACCTGGGACTTTCTTAGATGGTAGATTTTTCATTACTACTTTAATTTCATTGGCTGTGAATTATTTAGGCTTTTAAATACTATTTCAGCTTTGGTAATTCGTATGTATCCAGAAATCTATTTCTTCTGCATTCTCCAATTTATTGGTGTACAGGTTTGTAAAGTAGCTGTTATTAACATTTATCTTTCAATTTTGGCAGTGTTCATTGTGATTTCATCTATTTCCCTACTAGTGATACTGACTTGGCCTGTTTCTCTCCCATTTGACCTACAGTGATTAAAGGTTTCTATATTTTTTTCATTCTTTCAAAGAGAAAAATAATCAATTCATTGATTTTTTGTTTCTTCTCTGATAGTTATAATTTCCTTCCTTGTATGAACTTTGGGTTTGTATTATTCTCACCTTTCTAAGACCTTGAAGAACATCATCATGTCATTCATTTAGAATCCCTCTGTTTTTGGTGTCCCCGCCCCCATTTTTTTTTCAATGTGAGCATTCTCAGCTATAAATGTCCCCCCAGAACTGTTTTTATTGTATCCCAATAGTCCTGGTATACTGTACAGGCATTCTAGAAACTATCTTATATCTTCCTTAACTCATTTTTTCTGTAACCCATTGTTCCTTTAAAATTACATTAAAAAATAAAAAAATTAAAATTATGTTGTTCAATTTTCATGCATTTGCATAATTTCTGTTTTGTTTTGTCATTGACTTCTAGTTTCATTGTACTTTGATCTGGTGATATTCATGATGCAATTTCAGTTCCTTTACATTTCTTTAAGCATGCTTTATTGCCTAATATATGTTGTACTTGAGAGAAAAATCCAAATGCTACTGAAAATAATGGGTATTCTTTGTCATTGGGTGTAACACTGTAGGTATCTGTTAACTCCATTTGCTAAAAAGTTTTTCTTTTTTCACCTCTAATTTTTTTGTTGTTAATTTTTTGTCTAGTCCATGAGTCTATTTGTGTAGTTGGGTGCTGAGGTGCCCGCCTATAATTGTGTTTTTCCTTTATTGTTTCTGAGGTATCTGTCATTTATTGGTCATCAAGAACAGCCCCCTCATTTTTAGATCTGAGGCTCTGTCCAGGTGTTGATAACTTTTGCTTGCCCATACTATGGTTAGACTTTTAATAACTCTGAATTTGTATTTGAAGTCTTTTTATGGACATCTCATTGTTTCTATGCTGACAATTCAGCTCTTCCAAAATGTCATTTATCTCTGCTAGCTTTTTATTAGTATCTTCTGTACATCTGCTGACTATTTCTTTTTATTAGGCCCCTATACCTCTGACATCTTGCCAGGTGTCTTATTAATCTGTTTTATCAACTCCCTGACACCATTTCAAATAATTCAGGTTGTGGCTTTCTGTTTCCTCCCCTTCAATGTTCCATGGATCAGCTTTGGGTGAAATGGTAGCTTTAGAGGCATTCTGTTGGCTTGGCTAGGCAGGCTTCTATGTTTTATTTGTTACTTTTTTATTTTGGTGTTGGGGCTAGTGCACTGACTGTAGTAGAAAGCTCTGTTTCTAATATGGAGACCTCTGCAGCAAATGTGTACTTTTCAGTGATGTCCTCTGGGAGGGCCTTATCATTGGTCTTTGCCTCTGACCCAGTATCCAACCAACTCTTCTATCTATGTGTCATGAGAGGTTGCTGCATATGTGACTTAGGATTCATTCTTCCAAGAATAGGTCTTTTCAGTGTGCTTTTCAGTGGTGTCCTCTGGGAGGGGCTTATCATTGGTCTTTGTCTCTGACCCAGGTTCCAACCAACTCTTCTGTCTATGTGTCATGAGAGGTTGCCATATATGTGACTTAGGATTCATTCTTCCAAGAATAGGCCATCATATTGTGAAGAACTCCAAGGCCAGCCACATATTGGCTTTCCGAGAAAACCAATGAAGAGCAACAGCTACGTCGCTTTGACAATAGAAATAAAACCAATATCAATTGTAGAGGCAAATGAAAACTTAATATTGGTTAAACCTAAAGACTGATAATGTACAAAACATAACCATAGAAAGATCTATAATATGCTATGAACACTAAGACAACCCAAAATTTGGCCTCCTGGGGCCAGGGAGATGGCTCAATGGAATAAGCACTGCCCTGGCAAGTGCAAGGGTCTGAGTTCAACCCTCAGTTCTGCCAAAAAAAAAAAATTGGCCTACTATTGACCTATAGTAAATATCTATTAAATGGAAAAACTTTGTTTTATTAAGTATAAAACAGTATCCAACCACAATAGGATAAGTGAAATACCTATCTGAATATTCAAAAAGCTTAGTGACTATACTAATAAAAGTAGAGGAGTTGAGTAACCAGTGGAGAAAAAAAGAAAATTTTGAGAAATCAACCAATGGGATATGAGGAGAGGAAAGTGAGACAGGGTTCTTACTGAGATTAAGGACTAAGGAAATTCATAATGATAGCAAGAGTGTACAAAAGAATGAACAAGAAAAAGAAAAGAAATAGATAAAAATGCAAGAAATAAAAGTAAAAAAGAAACTAAATGAGAGAGAAAAGAGAGAAGAAACTCCAATTCTTACGAAGGAAAAATAAAAATTTAAAAAAAAAAAAAAAAACAACTAGAAAGCAACCAGACAAAATGATTGATTCAAAGAAAAATTTTCCATTTTTTCAAGGAGTGATTTGTTTCTAAGATCTAGTTTCTTGGAATCCATCCAGCCACAATTTCTTTTCTGGCTACCCTTAGACCTTTTAGATATTGAGGTGCTCTCCTTGAACTGGAGGCCTCTGCATTCATTCACCACAAAGCCTGGTTACTGTCTAAGCCAGGAGTCCTCACTCTTGTCGGTAGATGGGAAATGGAGGCAGCCCTGTGGTCTCTGCTGGATGGAGACCTCAACATGGGCGTCCAAGTGATCTTCTGGGCTTCATGTCCACAGTAAGGAGTCCAGTTGCTCCTTTTCTCCACAGGCGCTGTGCACCGCCATGACCAGATCAGCTGCTCAGCCTGCACCTGTGCTGCTCCATGCCATGGGGAAGCAGAGAGCCTGGGAGGTGTAGGCAGATGGTCCCATCCTGTGTCTGAGAGCCATGCCCTTTGTCCACAAAGGGCTTGGGGTGGGTGACATCCTGCCTGTTTGCTAACATTGGCAAAGGGTGCCATGTCTCCACCTGCACCAGCTTGCTCCCCTCAGTGCTGCACTTTGTTCATGATCTTCAAAGCTATATGATGTGCCTACACTGAGTTACAAAAGCATCTTAAATGAAAATGGCAGAAATGCTGATTAGCTTTGTGGAATTTTATTGTTTTTCTTATATCACAGTTTTGGATTGCTTTTTCTGTTGACTAACATAAGAAAAGAAGAATCAAATTTACCA
Source organism: Octodon degus (assembly GCF_000260255.1). Taxonomy (NCBI): domain Eukaryota; kingdom Metazoa; phylum Chordata; class Mammalia; order Rodentia; family Octodontidae; genus Octodon; species Octodon degus. The sequence goes on along the minus strand of NW_004524600.1, from coordinate 13,557,105 downwards.
TTAAATAATCAAATTTTAAAGTATTTTGCACTTCACTTCTGATAGTTTTCTTTTTTAACTTTAAAAATAGAATCTATTTGATGAGATAACATAAAATTAATATACAAGAAAAATTCATTTATTTTTAATTTTTTATTCATTTTAATGAGAAAAAGATAAAATAGCAATGAAACAGTTTCAAAACAGGTTAGTAGGAAAGTTACAATAATTGATACATTGTATATTGTCTCCGCAGTAGTTATTCAGAGGACAAGATGCAGACATGATATCTTGTCTAAACAATATTAGCACAAACCTTTCTTCTCAATGAACTAAGAGAGTAGCTGTACATCTATCTTAACTATCTTGTATATATTTTTTTCACAACAAAATGTTCATTTATTTATAGCCCCCTTTTTGTTTTGTTCTGTCAGAGATGAGTGTTCCATTGCTGTTAGAGAAGCTGTATTTGGAGGAGTCTTTAGAGGACCTTTTCATACTTGATGCCAGTCCAAATATTGTAGGTGCCTGAATTGAGCAAAATAACTCAATTCATAACAATGTTACTATTTTGAGGCAATCAAGGTTTATGTACTCATAAGTCAATGAGGAAAATAAATAATATAAAGATCATACCTAATATAGTACATTATCTTACAAAAATACTTTTAACATGAAAGAAAAGGAGTAAAAGCAAGATGAAATTAACAAGCTATTTATTTAGTAAGTATTTACCTTAAACACACATGTGTTCATTAAGTTTTTTGAGCTGAAACAATGAGACAATAACAAAGTGCAGGACATCCCCTATCAGAGTACTAACCAGGCCCAACCCTGCTTAGCTTCTGAGACGAGACTAGATCTGGAACATTCGGGGTGGTATGGTTGTAGACAGAATGAAAGGCATCTAAAAAGAAAGGTCACCAAATCATTCCTATTTGCACTTGACATGGTTTATATATGGGAAAAACTGAGAACTCCACATATGCAGAAAAAATACTTAGAACTGATAAACAAATTCAGTAAGTTACCAGAATACAAAATCAATAGACAAAATCAGCAACTTTTCATACACCTCTAACAAAATTGCTGAGAAGGAAATCAATAAAGCAATGCCATTCACAGTAGCTTCAAAAAGAAAACCTCTTTTAAAAACACACAGGAATCAATTTAGCTAAACAAGTGAGTGATTTCTACAATGAAATTATAGGAAACTGATGATGAAATTGAAGTGGGAACTAAATGTGAGATATCTTATTTTCATTGATTAGAAGAATTAATATTGATGAATATCCATACTATCCAAAGCAATAAACAGGTTCAATGTCATTTTGATCAAAACACCAATGATATTCTTTATAGAAACAGAGACAGATACTACTGAATTTTGTATAGAACCATAAAAAGTTGAAGAAGCCAAAGTGATCCTAAGCAAAAACAAAGCTGAACATGTTGTAGTACCTAACTTCAAAGCATAATACAAAAGACTGCCTTCTTTTCTGAAAATAAGACCTAGCTAGAAATTAATTAGCCTTGAAAACTAGAGAACAAAAATGCTATTCCTAGGCCAAGGTTATAGTTCAGTAGCACAAGCACAAGTACTAGGTCCTGAGTTCAATTCTCAGTACTCCTCTAAAACATGGTTCCCCAAATGAG
>NW_004524600.1:13523504-13551668 GCF_000260255.1 Octodon degus | reverse complement strand
TGAAGCTACTAAAACAAAACAAAAATCTTCCAGTGGACTGATCTGGGAGAACATGTTTTGGACATGACTCTAAAAGTATAAGGAAAAGAACAAAAATTAACAGATGGAATTACGTCAACTAAGAAACTTCTGCACAGAGCAAGAAACAACCAACAGAAAAAAGGGAGAAGGAAGTGAAAATATGTGCAAACTATCCATCTGATAAGTAATTAATTTCCCAAATACACAAGGAAAACAAACTCAATAGCACAAACTTCAATAACCTGATTTTAAAGATGAAAAAATTATCTGAGTAGACATTTCTCAAAACAGGATAAACAAACAGCCAGCAAGTCTATCAAAAAATGTTCAACATTACTAATTATCAAGGAAATGCGAACTAAAACCAAAATGAGATATTTCACCCCAGTTACAATGATTATTTTTAAAAAAGACAAAAATAATAAATACTGTTCAAGATGTAGAGAAAGGAGAATTTGCAAAGACAGCTGGTGGGAGGAGAAATTGGCAGAGCCATTGCAAAAAGTAACATGAAGGTTCCTCAAAAAGTGAGAAACTCAACTACCATGTGACCCAACCCTCTCACTCATTGGTATCTAGCCAAAAGAACTTATATCATCAAGATAAAAACACATCTGCACGCACATGCTCATTGTAACACTATTCACAACACTCAACTTGGTGTTCAGTAATAAAGCGGTAAAGAAGATGCACAAGTACGTACAATGGAATATCATTTAGCCACAAAAAAAAACATGAAATTCCCTCACTTGCAGTAACATGGATGGAATGAGAAGACATTATGTTAAGTGGAAATAAACAGATACAGAAGGGCAAATACCACTTGTTTTCCCTAGTGTGTGGAAGGATAAGCTGATCACAGAGACATAAAGAAAAAGGTTATTTGCTACAATTTGGATGTGACTGTCCTCCAAAGGCCCAAATGTCAAACTCTGGATCCCCAGTGTGGCAGTATTGACATCTGATGAAACATTTGAGAGGTAGGGCTTTCCAAAAGACCTTAGGTCCTTGGGAGCCTGCCCTTGAAGGGGATTTTGGGGCCTGGTCTCTCTCTTCTTGTACAAGATGACAGTAATTTGTTCCAACTTATCCCCCATTGTTTCTGTCACCCTCAAAGAAATTAGCTATTCTAGGCATCATACTTTTACACCTTCAGAACCATGAGGCAAAGTAAATCTCTCTTTGTTTAACAAGTGTCCAGTCTCGGGTGCTTCACTGTAGTAACATGAAGCTGAGTAATACATTATCAAACACTTTAAAGAGAATAGGGGCAAGAAAGACGGAGACAGGATGATCAATTGTTACAGAAAAGTAATCAGGAAGAATAGCGTCCAGTGTTTCATAGCTCAGTAAGATAACTAGGATTGAAAACAATTAGCTGAGTATTCCAAAGTAGCTAGTAGGAAGAATTTTGAAGTTTTCTAACAGACATGATATATGACTGTGGTGGTAGATATACTAATTATCCTGGTTGGAATTACAAACTGTCTATATTAATCAGATATTTCTCTGCACCCCATACTTATGTACAATAGTATATGTAAATTTAATGTAAAAACATTAAATTTTGTGCACTGATAAGCACCAGATTTAAGTAGATACAAATTTAATATTGTTCTTCTATGATTTGATTCTTTTTATTAGGAGACTGCAAGAAAATTAATTATTAAAAAAATCTTCAATGGCAAAATTAGTGAGAATTAATGAAAGAGTGTCTATACTGGGAACTCTGAGATTCATTCATACACCAAAAATAGAAGATGAATGACATCCAGCCAAAAGAGCTTAATTTAGAAAGTTGACAAGCTAAAGTCAAATTTAATTGAAGCTTCCTTAAGATGTTAAAACATAAAAAAGTGAGAATAGAGTGCTTTAGAAATGGCCTGCGCATTTCTAAGTAAATGGATACACCTTGAGACCACTGGACTCACATGTATAAATAAATTACATACATGTAAATTAAATTGGACGCACATGTATAAATACCACGGTGATTCTCTGGTAGGAGAAGACAAAAGTGTAAATAAGGACCAAAGTGTATAAGAGGCACTGGAAGCAGGAAGACAATGTTCACATGGGAGTGGACCAAGGAAAGAGGAGGGGGACAGAAAAGAAGGGAAGAGCAAAAATCATGAGAAAAGAAGAAAAAAATGGAAACCAAGCTTATGCAAATGAAAAGGAAGCAGGGACTGAAGTGAGCATAGGGAAGTGGAAAAAAAGTCAAGTTGCATCTGCTACACATACAGATTCTTTATTATGAATATGGTCATCATGTTTATCTAAAATGTACATTTTAGTAAATCTGATTTTAAAAAGAATTTTAAAATGGCTTACTGTTAAAAATATATACAATATATACTAAACATAACTTTCAATTATGCTGGAAGTTTCACACAGAGGAATGAAACTAATTGTGATGTATCCATGTAAAGAGTTCATGCTTCCTTAAAGATTGATTTTACCAAGCTGAACTGGATGTTGAAATATCAAGCCCGAGAGGCTCCATGTTTTCATAGGAGTCAGAGGTGAGTTCTGGTTTGATGGCCATTTTTGTTTGTCTTTATACCCAAAGTACTTGATATAACTCCATGTTAATTGTGTAAAAATAGAAAAAGGAAGGGGTCAGGGAGATAGCTCAGTAGAATAAGTGCTTGCCTGGCAAACGCAAGGGCCTGAGTTCAATCCTTGGTTACAAAAAAAAAAAAAAAAAAAAAAAAAAAAAAGAAAGAAAGAAAGAAAAAGAAAAATGAAAAATGAAAAGCACAAAGGGTAGAAAAAAGAAGGAAGGGAGGAAAAATCAAGGAAAGTAGGACAGATTCAGTGTAATACAAATCAAAGTACCAATAGTGTTTCATAGAACTAGAAAAAAAATTATAAAATTTAAGTGGATCCAAAAGATTCCCAGCATAGCCAAACCAATCCTAGTAAGAAGAGCAGAGCAACAGGCATCACAATCCTAAATGTCAAGCTATACTGTGAAACTACAATTATAAAATAGCACAATACTTGGGCAAAAACAGATGTGAATTAATGGAGCAAAACTACAGACTCAGAAACAGCACCAGGCCCCAGCAACCATTAATATTTGGCTAAAGGGCAAACAGACCATGGACAAAAGGTATCTTTAACAAATAGTGCTGGGAAAAATTGGTTATCCAGATGTAGAAGAATGAATCTAGCCCCGTATCTCTCGCCCTGTACTAAAACAAAATTATAATAGATCAAAGACCCAAGTATTAAAACAGAAACGCTGACTCTTAAAGGATGATAAAATAGATACAACCCTTGAAGACAGGCATGAGCAAAGACTTGCTCAACAGAACCCACTTGCACAAGAATAACACCAAGAATCAACTAAAGGAAACCTTTGCAGGGCAGAAGAAACAACCAACAATATAGAGACACAACCTACAGAGTGGAAAAGCACTTGCCAGTACTCCTCAGATGGAGGACTAATACCTGGAATACATAAAGAATTCAGTCATTTGACTCAGCTATATCTCTTCTGGTTATCTTCCTGAAAGAATTAAAAACATATTACATACCCATAAATTACACCCATCTGTAGATTGATGGATAATGAAAATGTTTTATACGTACATATGAGGTATAACATAGGATATATGTAATGCAGTTGGTACTGCTGCTCAAAGATCTTCTCTCTCTCTCTCTCTCTCTCTCTCTCTCTCTCTCTCTCTCTCTCTCTCTCTCTCTTTGCCAAAAAGAAGGATGAAATGGAGTCATATGGAAGGAAATGGATGCACCTTGAGAATATAGTGCTAAGTGAAATTCATCAAACACAGAAATTTATATATCACATGGTTTCTCTTATACAAAAAGCTAAAATATAAATAATAGAAAGAACAGAATAGGAGAGAAATAGTGAGAAACAATGAGGCTGACTTTGTAGAGGTTGGAAAGGACTCTAGGAGTGGAGGGGGGAGCGAGTGGGGAGGGGAAGGAAGATGATTACACTGTGGAAGGTATGCACAACCGAATTCCACAAGATGGACGGAAGTATTACATATTGCAAATATATACTAATAAAAAAGAAATGTAAAAAAAGAAAGAATAAACAGCCATATTCCAACTAAAGTGTGGGGAGAACATTGGAGGATAGCAGGGAAGTGCCTAGGATTTTGTGGAGGGCAGGAGCTGAGAAGCACACCACTGAAATGGGAATAAGTCACTCAGCCTCTCCCACAACATCCCCTTGCTAATTAGAAGCAAACAAACAAAAGGTCTTGGTAAATTCAGTTGACTGAATTCTAACACTGATATAAGTGGTTCTCAGTGCTCCAAGTGATTCTCAAGTACAATTCGCAGTACCTGCGAACACGGAGGGGAAGAAAAAATTCTCCGTTTCACCCCCTTTGCTCGAAATTTAGCCTTCCCTCACTTATTAGTGTGACACTCCAGAAATGCAGTTGGTCCTGCTGGCTGTGTTAATGATAGTTGTCACATTTCCTAATCATATTACAATGTTTATATAGATCTCAAAATGTCATTAAATAATGGTCTTCCCAAAAGCTGTATCATAATTGGTGCAATCCTCTCAACAATCGAAGTGCCAATATTCATAAACCCAAATACACTCTACCTTAGAAGAGATAGGAGGGTTCTACGGGCCCTGCCACTCTCAGAACTACTGAACAAAATTTTAATATCTATGTTTTATTTTACTTCAGAAAACAGGAGCATGACAAATGGTATAAGACAGCTTTTATACCACTGTATAAAAAATAATATGTTCACTGTAATAACGAACTGCCTAGTAACCTAAACAACTGATGATTGGCCTTGGTTGCTTCAAAGTGACAAGAATCTCATCCCTGTCTGTGTTTAAACAGTAATAAATTTCCATGCACTGTGGATGCGGTAAGAGGACAGCTTGCCCAGTAAGGAGGCTGCCCACAGGACCCCATAGGTCACCGTCATCCGCAAGGCTGAAAGATCCTCCACAGCTTCATGAACAAGGTCTGAACATAAACAATACAGCAGGCTGTCAGGCTCCACAAATGTTTTTCCTCTGCTTCTGAGGACCATAGTCATCATTTAAATAAACAGATCATTAACTTGAGAATACAATTCTCATCCTCTTGTTTAAAGGGACACACTATTGGCCAGGGAACATTTATATTTCAAATACATACAATGGCAGTCATCACTACAAGATTCCAAAATGAGCTTTTAAAGTTCACTTTTGTAATAATTAATGACCACATAAAATAGCTGAAATGATAATAAAATGTACATGGGTATGTTATAATCAAGGGAATACTTAACTGGGCTATTACTTTCTTTGGAGAATTATGAGATGTTCAGTTCCAAACAATACCAATAAGGCTCCTTGAGTGAAAGGCCCATGTCCAAAAACAACTTAGTACCAGGTTAAAGGTTTCTATTTTAAATAGCAGCAAAGGAATCATAAACATTTTCTTGCCAGACATACTTTCCAGATGTAAGGACAATCGATATGCAAGCAAATAAGAAAAAACAGAAAAGGCAGAACAGCTGGACATCAGTCAATAAGTGAGTCAATCATTAGTGCCAGTAATTACTCAAATACATAAGCTGTTCATCATGCGTTATGTAGTTAATCAAAAGAACATTTTCCCTTTCTATTTTCACTATCTCCTTCCTCTCTGTTTCTTCTGCCTTTTGCTCACTGTCCTTTCCCTCCCCCAAAGACGGCCCCTGAACTGCTTACAAACTCAGAGGTTTCCTCAGGTTTCTGCATTTTTCAATTGCCTCCCTTTCCTCCGATGCATTTCCGTTATCCAAAATCTATTCTTCAAAAATAGAAACAACCTTTTCCAAAGGAAAAAAAGAATGTCCTGATAGAATCACAATCTCAATAAGAAGAACAAAACTGTAGTATTAGACTCATGTAGAATGTATGATTGATATTTATATCGATACTGAAAAACCTATAAGGAAGATGTTTTAATAAATATATCAGCATCTAAATAATTTCCACACAGAGTGCTTTTTTCATTAAAGTCAGTCTCATATAAGCTTTTGTGTTTATTCTACTCATCATAGCCAGTAACTGATATCCTTCCTATAGTGGGTAGCGTGCTACAGCTCAGAAATCTCTTCTCCTCACACCACCCAACCAGTGTCTGCGTTGATGTCACTACCGCTGCTCCAGGAGGCACAGATCACCATCAACTCCACCCCGCCTTGAAATACCCAGTCCACAGGTTGAGGGTCCAACCAAGGGTGAATCTCCCACTCTGAAGATGGTCTAATGAAGTGACCCCTCCACGGCCCTAAACTAAAACTTACTCTCTGGAGCCCAAACTCACGGCTGCCTGCCCTCACAAAACTATATGGCCTGCATCCCAGTTTTCAAAGGAGCAGTGAGTAATGTAAGTGCTGAAGCCACCAGCTCATTGTGACCGCAGAGGTGTACCAGAAAGAAAGAGGCTGTCTAAGAGATAAGCTGTCCAGTGGGTCTGCAGGCTGCCAGTGCTGGGCTTAGAATTGCTCTGGACATCCCAGTTCCCAATACCAAGGAGAGCTGGACAGACCACTGAGAGTCTTGTCCTTAACAGACCAATATTCTGATCATTATTTTTTGCATTCAAAATGAACTTTATTCTTTTTTCTTTATATCTACTTTATTTTAAAATTAACTTTATGAGTGCATTTTAGATATACATAATGGCAATATTCATCTTCTGGAATTTGCACCGATATATGATGTATCTTGATTCTTCTTTTTTCCCCTCGCCTCCTTTTAACCCCTCTGCTCCTCCTTATTTGCAAAAGTTTTGTTTCTGTGTTTTCTACTTTCTTATTTTTCCTTGGCCCTTTCTTCCTTTTCCCCTCCCTATTCCCTTCCCATTTGAATATTTTCTTCCCATTTCATAATATCCATGATATATTTTGGGTCCTTATTCACACTTTTGGTTCCTTACACCCAAAAAACCATGTGATACTTGAACATGTGATTTATTTTATATGAATATGGTCTAAAGGTACATGCATTTGCCTACATGTGTCTCAAGTTTCACTGTTTTATGTCAGAGTTAAAGCTGCAGAATAAAGAGAGGAATAAAAGAAGGTACTCTATTGTATAAGAAACATCACATCTTCCTTATGTGTTCATCACTTGATGGGCATTTAGACTGTTTCTAAGATTTTGCTATTACAGACTGTGCTGCTAAGAACATGTGTGGTATAAACGTGGGTGCATTGCTACGTGAGCTATTTCTTATTCTTTCAGGTAGATACCTGAAAGTATGAAATAGTATGGTTAGGCCAAATGGAGCTCTAGTTTTAGGGTTTTCTTGTAGAATCTCCACACTGATTTCCACAGTGGTTTCACCAGTCCACATTCCCACAAACCAAACCATGGAGAAAGGTTCCTGTTTCTCCACACCCTGTCCAGCATTTGTTATTGGTTGATTTCTTTTGTTGTTGTTCGTTTGTTTGTTTTGGTGGTACCGGAGATTGAACTCAGGACCTTGTGCTTGCCAGGCAAGCACTTATTTTACTGAGCCATCTCCCCAGCCCCAATTGGTTGATTTCTTGATAGTAACCATTCTTGGAGTGAGATGGAAGCTCAATGTTGTTTTAGTTGGCATCTCTCAAATGATCAGTGATGTTGAACATTTTTTTCATGTATTTACTTGCCATTTCTACTTCTTCATCTGAAAACCGTCTATTCATTTCAGATGCCCTATGTTTTCCTGTGGATCTGTAAGCATTTTCAAAATAAATTTTCAAATATTGATGCTCTGGGCATAACTAGGGCTTTGAAGATGATTTGCATTGCTTTGCATGGCAGACTAGGGGGGGTTCTCTTCCAAATGCAAATGTAAAGAATGCATACTTATTGGTAACACGAGATGTAGCAGAGAAAATTCATATGTAAACATTCAAAAAGTGACGCATTTGGAAGCTGCTCCCCACGGAGGGCAAGACTCTCTCCTAGTGACTCCATATGCCTTTTGTGTGAGGACTGATCAAATTATTGAATCCCTCAGATCCTCCATTGATCACCTATAAAGTAAGAACATCTGCCTCCCGGGTTATCTCGTGACTTAATTGTCTGAGTGACGAGAAGAGTGCTGCATGAACAAAGGGGGATCTCAGGACATTCCTTGCTTGATTTCTTGTCTATCATTACTCATGCCTCTTCTCAAAGATAAACCGTGCATGATTTACCATTGTATCATTAACAATAGAAGCGACTGAAGGTGAGATTCTCATGTGTCCTCCCGTATCTGCACGCTCACATGCCTCCCTTTGGTGGTAAGTGTCAGCACAGTCCCCTCCGTGGTTCTCACCTCCTTCCAAGGCATTGACCCCTCACAGCTTTGCCTTCTCTGTCTGTCCTGTGTCAATTTACACTTGATGACACATACTTTAATTTCATTATTTCCTGTGTCACTTTTTGTCCTAATATTTTAACTTTTTGAGAATGAAGATTTTGCTTCCTAGTTCTTTTAAACTAGCACCTCAATCACCTATTATTCTGAGACCCCCAACCCTAACAAATGCTGCTATGGCATTTTCTGTTGCCCGTCTAGCTAATGAGAAATTATTTTAGCACTACAGCAGGAAGAAGTCTACAGAGGAGCTATTAGATGTATGAAAGCTGCAGAATAAAGAGAGGAATAAAAGAAGGTGAGGAAATTACCTACCCTTCTCCAAACGGTAAATGATTTATTTGTTTCATCTCACCGGGAACACAGGTACCTTCCTTGTGGCTATTTTCTGCAATATTGGTAGCAGAGAAAATCAGAAATACAAGTCTCAAAGCAAAGATGACAGAAACTCTTGAAGAAAAAAGAGGCACAATAAACTAACAAGTACTTAAAGTTACAAAGAAATTAGAGAACATAGACGCAATCATTTTTTTCAAGTGTGTTATGATACCAGCTATTTTCTTTTTGGGCTGTTATAGATGAACCTAGAGCCCCTAAGCTGCTAGGCAAGTGCCTTACCATGGAGCTCTGTACTCCCTACCCTTGCAGTATTTTAAAATACGTGCTCTAAAAAGCTACATGTTTGAAAAATAGATGCCTACAGTAGCTTATATAATTGAATATGTGTACATAAGCAATCAAGGTAATTAAAGCTATCCATAACTTCTAGTAAATTCTCTGTAAACAGAAGATAAAACAATTTCAGGAAGTTCTTCACTGATTAAAGCTAGATTAAATGAGAAGGAATGAGGGGCTCAAAATACAATTATTGTTTCTGTTTTTCTGTCCCATAAAAATCTTCAAAAAGCTTATCTGCTTCTACCATCTCCTGAACACCCAGGAAAGTGCTTCTATCAAGATAATAGAACTGTATTTTTGTTACAAGTGAATCACGCCCAGGAATCAGTGTTTAAAATCTAGAGAGATTTGGAGGTGAATTAGTAAATAAGATGCAAATTAGAGCAAAGTTAAATCACTACAGACATATGAGAAAACAAATTTTATCTGGATATATGGTAGTCAGGTTTTTACTAACAGTAAAAATGGGAAATAAATTCAAGATTCAATATTCAAAATGCATTTAAATCCAGCCCCATTAAAACTTCATAATTCTAAGTCAATGCAATAAAATTAATATTGCATAACATATATAGCATTTTGATTAACATGACAGATGAGAAAGCATTTTCTCTTTAAAAATACTTTAGAACAATTATAAAAAGTAGCACTTCAGTGATAGACACTGAAATTATTTTAAAATGTTATATTGTAATAAGAAAAACTCTGCTTGAAAATTACTTATTTAATTTTACAATGCCTTCTAGAAACCGTCTTGGCAAACCTTTCTTATTAGCATTGAAGTATGTTCATGCTGATGTGTTGAAACTTTTAAAGGACTTCAGGACACTCTGATATAATTCTTGACACTTGGGAGGCATGAAACATAGAGAGCAAATCTTTTATCTGGAGGAAGATTGAATACCCTTCAACTAAGAAATCTGAAGTAAAACGAAAAAAAAAGAGAATTCTGCAGCATGACAAACTCTAAATACTTATAGCATATTTAAAGCAGTGGAAGTCCTTGGACAGGCAAAATGTTCCTTCGTTACTGTTTGCAGTTACTATAAAACAAATTTCAGTCAAAACTTAAAGAAGGAAAGGCAGATGGACAGGAAAGGATGGCGAGGGATCTGAGAGCTTTGAAATAAGATCTATCGGGATAAAGTAGGTCAGAGAGAGTGCTGCCTGAGGAATAGCTGAGATTTCTGTGCTGATACACGTAAACGAGGAAATTCTGATGCAAAGTTATTGAACAACACTACATGCCAGAAAAAAAGGAGGGGGAGAATATCATGTGTGTGCCGGAGTGACAAGAGGCAAGATGAATGTAGTTGAATTCTATTCTTTTCCTCTTAACTAGACATAAGATCTAAAATATGGGTGACACTAGTTGGGGTCAATCAAGGATTCCATAAAGACCACAAACTCATGTTCTCATGGACATAAGGAAAAGGAAGGAAATTAACAAAGGCTAACTAACTAAGGAATAATAAAAGAAGGCATTAGGAAAACAGCAAGTACATTGTCGTTCCTAGGGTTATTATGAATATAAAATGTTTCCCAGGATTCTTAATTGTGAGTGTGGGGTGGGGAGGAGAACAGAAGATATCCAGAGAAAAGAGGGGAGCTAATGGAGAAATACCGTTGACTCATATTTTTCCCACAAACTATTATTTGAAAACTAGTCCATCCCAATTCTACTGATGTGTCATAGGTTAAAATGACATTTGGGGACTTCTAGAGAGACTTTGAAGTTAGGGGTCCTTGGAATCTGAAAGCCATTTAAATGCCAGCTTTTCTGTTAAACATTTAAAATACTGGATTAAAATCCATGAAAACTTTAGTCTACATTCTCTGATCACTTATTAAAAAGAAGAGGTTATCATAGTTTAGGAATAGAACTCAGGTCCCACAGGGCAAGTGAAGACACTGCAAACAACACTTGGTTGTCCTCAATCCTCAGGCTCATTATGACAGACCACGGAGGCAGTGATGTCATTACATTATCACCTCACTATCAGGTCATTTATTTTTATTTTTACTTATTTTTTTTTTAATGTATTTGGTGCAGTTTTGGTGCAGAGCCTCACTATGAAGCTCAGATTCATAGTGATCCTCCTGTTTCAGTCTTCTCAGTGCTGGGATTATAGGTATGTGTCACCAGGCCTGGTCTCAGTGGCTGGCTCAGCATTCCCAGGGACAGGGCCAGCATGGCATGTGGTACTGGGAATCGAGCCCCAGTGGCTGTGCTTGCCTAAGTGAACGCTTAGTCCACTGAGCTATCTCAGCAGCCCAGGTCATTTATTCTTTGCACTGCTCAAACATTTCTTAACAAAGTTACTTCCAAACAAGTAGGATTTTATGATTTCTCCCAATACTCTAATGACTACAGTATTATGACAGCATGTGGTCTCTAAGATATACCAGACAACAACTTAAGAAGTTCTGTAACCCCATGTTCACATGTTCCCTATCATTACCAAAAGATTTTCTTCTTCATCCACCTCTCTTAAGCAATATCAATTTTCTGATTCTGTTTACTGCACATCATGAAAATTCAACAAACCAATGGCAACAAAAGCCATATTCTTTCTTTGCTTTTCATATAAAAGGAGTCCAAAAGGAGAGTATCTAAGGCAGGGATAGCAGTTTTACATTTCAGTGAAGTAGCCATCCTCTCTCTCTGGTCTTTAGTCATCATCCAGACTTGGCTTCACCTTCAAGACCTTCATCAGCTTGTATAAAGTGTCCACAAAAACTAGGCTCATGACACATTCTAAATGGCAAGATAAAAAAAGGAAGAAGAAAACCCTTACCTTTTTAAGATGATATTTCAGAAATATTATAAGCAATTCTTTCTTAATTTTCATTTGATATAACCCAATCATATAGCTACACCCACATACAAAGGAGTCTGAGAAACATCTACTTTTAGCTAAGGAGCATTGCACCAGCTCAAGGCATCAGGATTTTTATTAAGGATAAACCAAAACAAATAGTATGCGATATTTCTCAGAGATGTCAGGGAAGTTTCTGATAAGAGAATCAAGCTAATTTTATGCCCACATTTAGAAACGTATTTAAATACGAACGATTTATTTTTATTTTTCTTATGCTTTTTATGAATTTTATTTACAATAGAAAAACACCTAACACTTGGAAAGATCTTGAAGATTAAACTAAAAAAAAAATTGTATACCTGTATATAAATTCACATAGTTACATATGATTGACAGGAAACATAATAAATATTTACTACATAAATAATCTACCATGTCAAGAAATTTATTGCCATAATTTAAAATAACATTTTATTGCCATAATATAAAATAACATTTCATTGTTAGTTATGATTTACCAACTAATAGCAAAGAAATTATTTGCAATTAATGGGACAGAAATTATCCCTACAACTATATTTCTGAGATGAATCTTTAACCAGAACTTGCACTGAAGCAAATTTAGGACTGCAAAAAATTTATGTTCCTTTCGCCATACATATAAACTTCTTCAGTTCAGTTACTTGTGTCTACTTCTTATAAACACATTACAAAAAAGGCTGTTTGTTTTGGTGTTTACAGTCCCCAAAGTACTGGATATCTCCCAGGAAATTCCAGTCTTCGGAGGATTCCAACAAACATGAAGAACTGAGTGGTTCAGACAGATTGGAATTAGAATGTGGACTTTATTTCCAGTCCAGCTGGGTCTGACGTGTGCAGCTCAGCCCTCATTCATACAGGCTCTGACAGCAAGATATTTATAAATAAAATGTAGACATAAAACAAAGTTGATGGGTCAATATATAATCTTTATGGCTAGCATAATAAAAATCGAAATGTTGTACTTTGCATAAACCAAAGTGGTACTTTCCTTTTTCACAACTTCATTCTGAGATAGATAGTAGTTGTACAGAGTTTTTAAACATTGACTCATAGTATACAAAGATCATAGAGAGAAATGCTTAATGTCTAGTGATATAATTTTATTAAGATTACATACCAAATATGCACTTATATTCATAAAGTTACTTGCTCTTCTATATATTGAAAATAGGATTTTGTTAATTACTGGTGTATTATTTAGTAAAATATTCATAGGGATTGACAACAAATGGATTTATTTAATGCAGTATTTATGGCTGTCAAATCAAGCAAAATGTTTTAAAGCATATTTTAGCAGATTATTTCTATAATATAAAGTTCATTATTTATATAAGAAAGAACCCTTCCTCTTTTTAACTCCATGTCCTTAGACCTCCTACTTCTTTGTCTTTAAAATATCCTGTAAATGGAAGGTATTCAATAAATCAGGTTAAGTAATAGGTAGGTCAATGGTAATATTAGAATTACCTTTATACAAAGAGATGTATTAAAAGAAGCAATGTAGGTCAGTTCTGCAAAGCCTGACTAACTGGTTCTGACATTGGAAAATTGTTCACTTTGACTAAAGCCTAAAGATTGCTTATTACTAACACATGCGATTTTCTTTTACCAGAGTCAATATCAGGCAAAACATAAAAGAGAGAATGATTCAGTCAATGTTGCTACACTGTGTAGAGACATAACATTTGAAGACTGTGGAAGTAACAACTCCTCACTGTAGCCAACAATTATAATAACCTGCTAATAGTAAAAGCTACCAACATATCAATGTCATGTTACTGTTATCTAAGGGAGAGAAAGATTCACCGGATTCATTGATTGCATTTGACAATTTACACACATGATCCTGAAGAATCTGTGATACCATAAGAAAAATGAACTTGAAGCCATCAACTGCTAGTTCATTTAGTTTTCCAGTACATAATGCACATATTGGCCTTCTCAATATTTTCTTCTAATCCAGCAAGTTATATTTTCCTTGCCCCTTAGATTTGGTAAGATACATTTTCATTTTCAATATTCCATGGACAGAAAGAAAATAGAAGAAATGAACACAAAGGAAAAAAGTCATAAAGGCCTATATTTCTATTATAATAGAAAGCAGCGAGATAGCTCAGTGAACTAAGCACCTGCTTAGGCAAGCACAGGGACCAAGGTTCTATCCCCAGCACCACATGCCACACTGGCGCAACCCCCAGGTGTGATGATCTGGACACCGAGACCGGCATGATGGTGCACACCTGTAATCCCAGCACTGGGGAGGCTGAAAACAGGAGGATCACTATGACTCTAAGCTGCACAGTGAGACCCTGTACCAACTACGATTAAACAAAAGAAAAATCATAAATACTGTAGGTAGATATTTACTTGTTACAGTTTATCATGCTCTCTAAAATTTTAAATAATTTGTCTAAGATGATGAATATAAAATGAGGTGAATGAAATTCTTGTGACAGCTCTGTCCTTACTTTCTGAACAACCTTGAACTAATCAGTTATTTTCCTGAACAGTCATTTTTATCTGACTGTAACATAGAATAATGCTGACTATATTCTGTTCATGGCATTGTTAGAAGAATCATATAACACAATTTATACCAAACACTTTTAAAGCATAAAGAATTACATAGTGAAATCTTAGGTTTATTAAAAACCAATCTAAGATATGAATGCAACATTCTTCAAAGTGATAAATTAGGCCTTTAAGACTTTATTATTGACATTTCAAAATGATTATTTGCTTTATAAACAAATTTACTTTGGGGCTGCTCTTTTTACTTAAGAGAGAGCATAAAGCAGAAGAAAGGAAAATACAGAAACTCTGGATACCGCAGAGGACAAGTTATTAATCAATGTCTTGATACCTCGCATAAAATGTCTTGGCTCCTATGTTAGCAGAAGATTTTCTTTGAAGTGTTCAGATTATAATGGAAAGTAGTTTTATTTTACTATCAATATAAATTTCATACCATGTGTCTAGCCATAAACACATCTGAAGAGCTTCTCTCTGTGACCTTTGTCCTTTCAGCTGGACTGTTCCAGAACACTCTTTGAATGGCTCTCCACATGAATGGAGGAGTTCTGTTCTGCCAACTTTCACAGCCACCCAGGGCAGTCCTGAGTGGGACACAGGGCCATTTCCAACAGGTGGCCATTGAATAGCATAACAAGACTCAGTCTCACGCCACATATAATATACATAAATGTACAACCATTCCTGACTCCTAAATTAGGAAAATGGAGCATTTCCATTACCTAGATTGATGTACTAACTCTCTTAAATAGAAGACCATCCACTTAATTATAGAACAGATGAAGAACAGTTACTATAAAAAGTAAGTGTTGCAAGTTGTTCTTTCTTGTATCTACTGTAATAACTGGGTTTTTAAAATTTTTACATGCATGTCACATTCCAATGATTTTAAGCTCCCTGTCAAACTAAGAATAAATTTTCACCAGCTATCAACTTTCAATATTTAAAACATCAGTGACTCTAGAGTAGATGGAAATATTTCAGAATAAGTGCATGTTTGAATATGTCTTACATATATGTTTTATGTATTTTTTATTAATTTTATTGAGAAACAAATATCAATGAGACAGCTACAAAACTGATTAAGACGGTTTCAATAATTAATACACTGCATATTGTTATCTTTGTAGTAGTTATTCATAGTACAAGATGCAGACATGATATCCTTTCCAAACACCATTAGTACAAATCTTTCTTCTCTTACATATGTGTTTTAAAATCATAGACTTCTAGCACTACTACTTTTTTGCTGGCTAGAATGAAAAGGTAATAGTCACTTCAATATTGTAGTGCCATTATATTTTTGTTTTATTTTTTTCTTTCTTTCTTTTTTTTGTTTTTGTTTTTGTTTTCGTTTTTTGTTTGTTTGTACCAAACTCAAGATCTTGCTCTTGCCCTGCAGGCACTGTGGCGCTAACATTGGCTAATTATTTTGCAAAGCAAAATGAAATGCTAACCAAATTTAGAATTAAGATTTCCCTAAGAGCCTATAAATGATTTTGTTTGATTGTTTGTGTTTATGGTGTAGCATTAGATTCCCTTGTATATTCTACCCTTTAGCATAACTCCATTTAACATAACACTTGTATGCCTCCTCCCTGTAGTACCAACCCCAGGTTTCAACTTCCTACAGATTCCACTTTCCTGGGAGAAAATCAAGCATGTTAGCTAGTAAGAGAGCCTCGTACTGCTTAGACATGGATATTTGTATGTGTGCCGTCCTGATTCTTATACAGGCCTACACACACATACAGAGAGAGAGAGAGAGAGAGAGAGAGAGAGAGAGAGAGAGAGAGAGAGAGAGACGCACATGCATTCTTAAGGAGATTACTCAACAGAGAAATCATTCTTCTGGAAACTATAAATCTTTAGAGAAAATAAGCAAAATATATAGACAGTTCCTAAATATATTTTCTCTCTTCTTTTCTTACTTTTTCATCTTCTTTCTGTTTTATTTTTGCCCTGGAGAGGTTTCTGAAGTTCAACAGTGATTTCTTTAATTAAGAGAGAAAGAGAGGTTAAAAAAAATTAAAATTAAAAAAAACACTACAGAACAAGAAGAAATAGTAAACAGTTCCCTTCACTGCCTAAGGGGTTAGTTACAAAACAAACATTTCCTAGACTGGGCCACATCTCCTATAATGAGACAGCTCTGGTTAGCGAGACTGCAGCCGAAGTTCCCCCCATTAAGGGCATTCACTTGGAAAAATTAAGTGACCCACTTGTGTTGACTAAAAAGATCCACACAGAGACTTTTTTGCAGCCACCTACAACATTTCTGACAATCCTCTTCATATTTGCCACTGCCTTTGCTGAAAGCCTTTTCTTCTGCATTTTGTTTTAATGGTTTGGCCTTCTTGCTAGTGGTTCAAAGTCTAAGCTTTTCCTATTAAGCTTCTATATAAAATCAAATCTGTTAACCTAGAGTGTTCAGTTTGATTTTTGGTGGAATATACAGAGACAGGAAATTACTGTTACTTTTTTTTTCCTTGTCAAAACCGAAACACACTGACAAAAGATGATTGTTCATGTTTGCAAAATTTGCCTTGAGCTGCTCAGACAGAAGATGCCATATGAAACCTAAAAATAACTAATGATCAGAATGCCTTAGAACAAAAACAGAGCATTCTAGCAATAACCTGAGAGATGT
The DNA here is from genome assembly GCF_000260255.1 of Octodon degus. Taxonomy (NCBI): domain Eukaryota; kingdom Metazoa; phylum Chordata; class Mammalia; order Rodentia; family Octodontidae; genus Octodon; species Octodon degus. The sequence goes on along the minus strand of NW_004524600.1, from coordinate 13,534,581 downwards.
TATCATCAGTCCAAGACACGAAGAAAAAAGTTACACCATGATATTATTTATAATAGAGACATGTCACATATCAAAAAATAAATCATGATCTATCAAAATTAGCATATACCCTCTAAAGTGATAAAAAACACATTACTAATGAACATAAAATGCTCACTAATACATCAGTGAAAGCATAAGAGTAAAACATGAACCTGGCCAAAGGCTATGGAAAGATAGCTGAGTTTTAGCTCTGTGTTACCAAGCAAGAAAAACTCAACAAGGGTCAAATTACATAACACTACAGATGAAGTGAGACAAAAATCAAGCCATTCATTTATTTGCCTTTCAAACTACAATGAAGGCCTATTAATTTATAAAGGTGTTTATCCACTGGTCAGCCAGCACAGTAATACAAACTGAGACCTGTAATTCATTTCTAGGTCTATCCCACTCTCTAGATCTATTTCTTTGAGTCAGTCACAAGTGTGTTTTTCTACCATGCTATAGAACTGATCTATACTTTGGGTTTTTCCATTACATTACAAACTTTAAAAAATACAAGTAGATTGGCTTCTACAAAATATGGAAATGTGCATCTTTAATTGTCACGGTTAAAAAAACAAAGTTTTATCTATGGATCTAGGCAGTGAATCAGGAAAGAGAAACATCAAATATCTTAGTTTATTCTAAGGGTTGGGTCCTCACCATTGTCCATTTACATCAACTTGCTACAGCTGCATGGCTTTACTCAGCTTTGTTAATTCCCTTGCCTCCTTCATCTGTCCCGCCAAATCCGGACTTCACAACCCTGCACAAGTGGCACTTTTTTTTTTCTTGTTCCCTTCCAACAGTCTTTGAAACAGCTCTAAATTAACCCCACTTCCTGAACCTTTCATGCAGAATCAGAAAATTCCACATTGCCTTTAATGGGCTTGATTATTTTCTTGTGCACATACTAGCTTTGTCACTTATATGCCACGATTACGCACCGAGTGCCTACTGTGTGCCGGGTGAGGAGAGCACCGGCTGCAGAGTCGATCAGCAAACTGAACGGACAAAAAATAATCCATCTGCTCTAGTGGGAGCTCACAACTTATCTGTTGTTTCAGCTAATACACAAAAAAATAAGTCCAAGTGCCAGGCAGTGATTGTGTAAGAAAAACTGAAGCAGAGATAAGTGATTAGAAATAACATAACAAAGATAAATGTGCATAATGGTGTGTATGTGTAAATAAGGTTTTTATTTATTTCACTTTCCTGAAGACTACTCAAAATTTCCTTATGCATTACAATAAGAAAACACTGCTGTGTAGCTTGTGACACAAGGGTGGACATCGCGTAAGCATCAAGTACACTCAATAATTAATTCTTTTAGTTCTCTACTGCTTTGCTGTGCAATTATAAATCAGCTATTTTACCTCTGACTCTTACCCCTTCATGAGGAAGAAAGTAAAAGATCTTCACTCTGCACTTTAAAAACCACAGAAGTGCTTTGGAATCTGAAGTCTTGAATTGTGAATTCACTTCCACTATTGATGAACTGGGTGACCTTGGCCAAATCAAAATTTTCTCCAAATCATTTTTAAAGCAATAATTATAGCTGTGTCACAGTATAAAGACCAATGGATTTATGAGTGTGACTGTGTTTGTTTTCTACTCTGAACTATACCACTATTCTGCTCTATCAGTCAGAAGCTCGGAAGAACATTTTTCTGAGATGGCCCCTAAGTAGGGAGGGGTGGGAAAAGGAATCTCAGGCTGTGGAAAGTTAAGACAGTAGAGATTCTGGAACATATTCAGTACCTTTCACAAGGAAATACCTTACGCTTGACCAAGGGCTTCAACTTATAAAAGCTACAGTTGCCACCGGCCAGATGGAATAAATGTCCAAAGGCCTTACCCTGTCTTTCTAGTAGTTTATCCTCAAATGGAGAAAACCACCTACATGTGCACAGAAATATCAACTCAATCAGCCCTGTGGTTGTTACCAGGAACTTGAGTCAAGCCACATGACTTTGTCTCAGGAACTGAACACGTGCTCACTCAGATCTCCTCCTTGATACTTTTATGGCTCATCATTAATTCTTCTGGGTAAAGGTCCTCCTACTTCCTTGACCTCGGTCTCTGACAACATTGTAAAATCGCTGCACCCCAGCCCATCCCCATTCTTATGTTGACTGCAAACACACTTTGCATTCTACTTCAACACTGGAGAAACACTGTGTCCCCAGGAGCTTCGGGGAAAAGATCCAGAGAGCCTGTGGCCGTTGACGAGTTGTCTGTTTATTCTAGCAGCTCAGCTCGTTGTTTATTATCTAAAAGAAGAACATAAAAGTGCAGCGATGGGGCACAGGCTTCGACAAAGTGTACTTGAACCACTCAACCATCTTGAAAAAAAACACAGGGTTGAATTCTTTGGATTCCATTCAGAGGCATACAGTGAAATAAGAATTTGAAACAGAATATAGATTAAAAAGTCATTAAAGGAAACAGTCACAGAAAAATACTGTGTTTGCAGTGAGGTCTACAGGAAAGTTCTCTCTGTGAGTTTTCCCAAGTGATAGGGCATCCACCTCTCTCTGCAGCACGATTCGATCAGACCATGTGGAGTCCCAGGCTACTGCCATCATGATCCTATTTGGTATTCTCAGTGATAACTATGCCGAGTTGGATTTTCTTTCCTAAGGCGGTCTCTTTTCAAACCAAATCATTCTTAAGAGAACCACTGGAAGAGTGAGTGCTCCATGAACCCCACTGCCACAGGATAAGTATTCCAGATGTTGGGAATCAGAGGTTAAACTAGGTTTTGTTTGCATTACTAACAGCCACCTTTCTGCTTAAATCAAAAAGGCCCAAGGGCCTGCAGGAAGTGACACACAACCTCAGAGGTGTTTGCTGTACACAGTCTGTAACAGCATATCACTCCACATGCCCTTGGAGCTGCAGAGACAATCTTGGACATGTGTTCCCAGCCTTAAGTAATCTCCATAAACTTAGCCATAAATCTAACTATAGGCAAACGTGAGAGTTTCTGTTTTGTTATTGTATATCTTAATCCTCTGTGTGAAGCATCACTCATTCCACATGAAAAAAGGAGAAGAAAGGCTTTGAACAATAAAATCAGCAATATGTCCTCTCAAACTATGAACTAGTTAAGAATGAGTTCCACTAAAAATAAATACAACCAGAAGGGAACCAAGGCTTTCTCAAGGCTGTCGTAAAACTATGATCTGGTGAGGCTGTCTCTCTGTAGTAGGCAGATCTTTGCTGGTAAAAGGTTGTAAGTGCACATGAATGGGTATCCTTAGAAGCCAATGCTAGTTACCTGCAGACAAGTAAGAAGAGGTGATGATAAAAGTGCCCTTCAACTCTTTCCAAAACCACGAGTTATAGTTTTATTTATACCACTGTATAGATTCCAGACCCATAAGCAACTTTTTAATCTAGTGATAGAATACAAAATTATTACAGTAATAGAATATTATAATTCTCAACCATATTGACTTTCTTACTTAAGTCAAGAGAACAGAAACAAAATTACTGACTAACACTAATGTCAACAGTAGATTTTATCTTTAGGGCTGCCCTTGGTGTATGTGGATATGGGTTAAATCAAAAAAACAGTTTCAGAAAACCATGTATGATTACACATTTACTATTCTTCATGTATTTCTTTCAAAATCAGCAATAACACTGTTTTGGCAGAAATATAGTATTAAAAAAGAAATATAATATTTCAGAGATTAATGCAGAGAAGAAGAGAGAAGGCAATAGCACTTTTAGAAAGGAAACAAGAGAAGGGATGACCAAATAGCTCAGCGGATTAAAGCACCTGCAAGCAAGCTCAGGAGGCTGGGGTTCAATCCCAGGGCCTGCCATGCCAGCCCCACCCCAGGTGCTTCCGGAGCAATTGAGACTGGGTGTGGTGGTGCATGCCTGAAATCCTAGTTCTTGGGAGGCTGTAAACAGGCAAATCACTTCGAGTCCAATCTAGTAGTGAGACCCTGAATGCCCTGTAGACCCTTCCCTAAAACACAGAAAGAAAAAATAAAAAGAAATGAAATGAGGGTAGAAGAACTCATAAACACAAACAGCAGAAATCCAGTTCATTTTGAGGAAATTCTAGAGGACAGCTGCATTACACTGGATCCTAGAAGGCCGTAAACAGGCTACCAGCTACCTGTGACAGGAGAGGTTAGTGTTAGAAATCTACAGATGTTCATTAAAACTTCGATCAGGAAATAGAGACCTTTGCTGGTGAGAATGTAAATTGGTCAAACCATAATGGAAGTCAGTATAGAGATGCCTTACAATATTAAAATTAAAAAATTCCTATGACTCAGCTAAAGTGCTCCTTATAGATCCCCTCAGAGTTAAAGATATTGTGTTATAATGATACACACATGCCCATGTTTATGGCAGAGAAAGTCCCAGTAGCTAACTATATAAATCACCTAAATATCTACCAAGTGAATGGATAAAGGCAAAGTGGTATAGATACACGATGAAATATCATTCAGTCATAAAAATGAGTTAAATCATATCCTTTGCAGAGAAATGGATGGAATTTAAGACCATAACATTAAATAAATCAATTAAAAGTGACAAAGCTAAATATCATATAGTTTCTCTTATATAAAAAGCAACCCTAAAATATAAATGCATACTACGTTGAAGGGGAAATGATAGAAAACTAAAAGGCAGACTGTGTAGATGGGAAAGGATGTTGGGAGAGGGAGAGGGGAGATGATAAAGGAATTTTAAGTGATCAACATTTGATATGTACATGCTCCAGCTCCCCAAAACAAATGTAACTCTTATGTTACATAATACAATTTTTTTATTAATAAAAAAAAAAGATCTGTATGCTCACTGTCCAGGGGCAGCTCCTTTCTTCCTCCTGACATTGATTAGAACTTTTCTTTTTAAGCAGTGAGTAACGGAAATCCTGAATCCAAGAACTAGAGTCAATGGAGGGTTGTGATTTTCGTTTTGTTGTTGTGGCTCCTGGGCTGCTGTTGTCCTTCTATACAAAGGAATAAACTCAGGGCCTTACATATTTTAGGTAAGGACTCTATATCTGAATTACACAGCAGCTGGATACACTTCTTAAGACAAAAAGATGAAGAGAAATCTTATATTCTAGACATTACCTCACTCTCCTTGATTGGCAAATTTTTAGAACGAATGGGTCTTGGGATTACATCTGCTAACTAGAAGATGGGAGAATCACTCTGCAAAGAAAAGTGCCAAAACTACTGCCACTTATGAAAATTTTAACTCTAACTCTGTTGGAGAGTCTAGGTTTTTTACAAGTTCTATCCAAGAATGCAGAATTTACAGTCAAATTCCAAGTGCTTGATAATAAATATGCAGAGTAAACTAATTATTTAAAGATGTTGGGCTGGCCAGATAGCTCAGTGGACTAAAGTACCTGCTTAGGCAGATGCAGGGGCTGGGGTTCCATTCCCAGAGTGCTGTGCCAGCCTCACCCCCAGGGCATGCTGAGAGGGCAATTGAGACTGGGTGTGGTGGCGCATGCCTATAATCCCAGTGCTTGGGAGGCTGAAAACAGGAAGATCATTCTGAGTCCAATCTGTGTAGTGAGACCCTGTAGACCTCGTACTAAATACGTTTAAAAAAAGAGATTTTATGAAGTATATAAATAAGTAAATATACAGCAAAAAGAACCTTGGCAGAGATGAATGCAATTAGGATAGCACTACATTCATCAAATCTATCATTATTACAACTATAATGAAAATATTATATTAATGTAATAAGAAGACAATGCTTTATGAAAGAAATCAAAAAGAACAAAAATGAAAAGAATGCTATAAGAAATAAAAATTTACCTCAAGTGGAGCTGGGGAGGAGATCTCAGAGGCATAAAAACATACCTGACAAGTACAAGGACCCAAGTTTGATCCCTGGCCCCACATGCTATGCCAATCCCAGAGCCCTGAGCATGCCCTTCTGGCCCTGGAACCTGGAGTAGTGGTATGTGCCTATAATACCAACACTCAGGAGGATGAGATAAGAGGATTACTGGGGGTTTGGGAACAGCTTGGGGGCTACAAAAGTGAGCACATGGCCAGCCCAAACTCCATAGCAAGACCCTGTCTCAAAAAAAGAAAAGAAAAATTATCCTAAGTGTTGAAAGAGGTTGTATAAATTAGAAAAGAGAGAATACATTATAAAAGATAATAAAAATAAAGAATCAAAATCTCAGTTATAGGAGTTTTTGAAGAGAATAATCTAGAAAATGGAAAAGAAACAATTTAAATAGAATTTCTAGAATTATATGTCATGAGTTTTGAGACTGAAAGATCCAACCTATGACCTAACATAACAAAGAAAATAAAAGACTTACAACCAGACAAACACTTGTGAAATTTTGATTCACCAGAGATTAATAAAAAGTCTTAAAATTTCCATATATAAAGGACATCACTTAATTTTAACAACAAAAAACAAATTATATATGGCAAAGATTCAGTAAATGGAGTAGCACCTGTTTTCACAGGTGCACCACTGGAAGATAAAATTTCTTCAAACTTTGGAATGAAAATTATTTCTTAAAAATAAATCTATATTCAGAAAACGCTCTTAAAAGTTTGAGACTAGAAATAAAGTATTTTAATATGGAAAAGTTTCAAAAATCTAATCATAGTACACTATGTAGTTCACTTACAAATAATAATTAGCATGACCAACACATTGTAAGTATTGAATATTGATTTAACACAATTTTTTTAATTGGAAGGATGTGGAAAACTTTGAAGGGAGGACCCTACTAAGGGGAGTGTTGTAATAAATATCAAATTTGCATCATCCAGAATAGGAAGCTAAGGACTGGGGAGATAGCTCAGCAGCATAAGCGCCTGCCTGGCAAGACAAGGTTCTGAGTTCAATCCCCAGTACAAAAACAAACAAGCAAACAAAAAAATAAACAGGATAAGAAGCTAAGATCTAAATTATTTTAAATCAATAAATAATACCTCTAGTACATCACCTAGAAATATAGAGATGACAAGAAGAAACTACTATGGCAGTTGAACGTGGCAGCTTCAGACAGTACGGAGTAATACATTAAGGCAGGACACTTTGGTTTATCCTCGTAGAACCAGTTGACGTTGAAAATCTTGTGTTGTGCATAACTGGCAAAAATAAATTCTGACCTTAACTGCAATGAAAAAAAGAGCAAAATCTAAGTGATACAAGAGTTTGCAGATATGCCATATCCAGCCACTAACCAACCGAGAGATTTATACTGAAGACTACAGAAGAGTAGTTACCAAAAGAAGTAATTTTTGGGACAAGGCCCAAGCTATATAAAACACAGAGACAGGAAAGGGAGGCATACATTCAGGAATCGTGAGAAGATTCTAAAGGCTAGGTCACATTTAGACAAAGCAGTGTTACATTCTGCAAAATGGGAATGATAATAGAATATATATCATGTAATTGGTGAGGGGCAGAAAAGCCAAAGCACATAATTAATTTTTAACCTAATAAAGAATTACATAATATTAGTAGTTAAAATGGCCTAAGTTCAAGTTTGCTGTTCCCATACCTCTACATTAACCATTTCCACTTAGTGCTCTTATACTGAGAAAAATATTTGATTTTTTCATAAATTATAATTTCTTATAGTTGTATATCTGTGATAATCTCATCTTTCTGAAACACTGTCCCATTTCAAAAGAATCAAATGGCCCTGAAAACCAAGAGTAGCTTCTGGGTTCCTTACATTGACACTCAGTAATTTTTATCTGCTCAAATATATACTGACCCTTGGAATTCAAGCCCTTTCCAAATCTCTCTGAATTACTACTATGTAAAACTAGAACATACCTTTCTTTCCCTACCTAGAAGGAGGGAGGATTTAGACACAAAGACTGAGGTGAGTTTTGGGTAATAATCATGTGCATTTGTGGGTTGGGTTAGTAACATTTAAATGTATGAAATCTGTCGGAGATAAAAGCACAAAGGTCTTATCTTTGATATGCTCAGAGGTTTCGCAGGTTTTCTCTGTATTATTTCTGTTTCAGCGTGACACGCATTGTCTGAGGGGAGAAGGAGGGGCTGGGCTGGCAGCGCCATTATCTACTCCTCATTGTTAGCCTGGGGAGAAGATATCATTTACTCTGCCACCTTTGTGTCTCCTGGAGAATCAGATAACCTACTTATGCTTTCTAACCAGTTGAGCAATCTGGACCCTCCAAACAAGCTGTAACTTCTTGGCACTGACTTCTCATTGTAAACTGTTCAGCCTTTGAACGTGCATGCTAACTACTTCACAGAAATCCTGAGGGCAGCGTTTCCATGAAACAAGGCTTGCCATTATGTCTGGGGACTGCTACGTCGGTATTTCTAGGACTTTGTCAGTCACAAAGATCCTCTACCTTAATATTCTCCCATGATCATACTACGGGCCTTGTTCCTGCGGATATCTGAAGAACCGAGACAGGGAAGTACCTGACACTGTGCAGTGGCCAGGTTGGTAGCGCTTGGCTGCTGGAACTCTTTATTGCCAGAATACTCTTGAGGATTCACTTGTATTGTTGGTGCTAATCCCAGGCTAGCACCATCTGATGAAACCAAGAAATGAGTGTGCATTTTATATAATTGGAAGGGTAAGCAGCGAAGTCAGAATTCTGAGAAAGTGGGAAAAGAACAGAGTCTCAGCTTTCTCAGATGCTTTCTTAGGGGAAATAAATGAAAAACCACACTGTGCTTACACCTCTGCTGGAAGTAGTCAAAACCAAGGACACATCATCAAGATGAACAGTCATATTATTACAAATAAAACTGCATCATTTATTGGTTTTTATTGTATCATGACTGTACTATTACGCTTAATTATTCATTACTATTTTTCTCCATTATTGCTATTATTGTTGATGTTCTTTTTTTTAAACTCTGTAACAAAGCTACTTCTCATAATCTGTCACTGTTTGTTTTCTGTATTCTGTTTCCATGGTGCAAGGGACATATTGCTTTTCATTTTTAGCACACAGGAAGGACAGAGAGAGGGAAAGAACCAGTAAAGGAAGGCCCTCTAATGCCTTGCATATTGCCTGTGACAGAGCTGTTCTGGTAGGCATTGCATTTCCATCCAGTTCAGCACACTTACTGGGGCATGTGTGCCAGGGAAGCTGTACTTAACCTCCAGGAAAAGCTAATCCAGAAGGACCATTAAACTGTTACAAATCCTTAAAATGTCTATGCCCACTAGTCAGCCATAAATCATATAAGATAAAGTTAAATGGATGTTATTTGCCTGGAAAAATTTCCTCCCTGTTGAAACATAGTTTTACTATCATGTGAACTTGTTTATATAATAACTACCTTTGAAGTCTATTGACACTCTAAAAATAGAACAATCATGTGGTTCAAAGTACTCGTCTTACAGATGGAAATATGAAAGCTTGGAGAAATCACATGACCCATTCAAGCTCACACAGCAAATAATGGGCAGGTCTTGGAACAGAAAATAATGCCTATCAGATCCCAGTTAAATTCTCTTTCTCTCCCCTAGAGTACAGTGTCCTTCAGTATGATTTTCTGAAACTGATAATTTTTTTTTAAAAAAGGCACTGAAATGACTTATTAACTATTAGTAAAGTCAATGCTTGCAAGCACTGGCTTTAAAAAAACAAACAAACTGGAATTGGCATTCCTCCCCAAAGAATCTGATCTCTAAATAGAATTTATGTATACTGGATGCCTCATTGTTTTAATTTACTATCGGTAAATTTCATTAATCTTCATGCTAACTGTGGTAAATCAGAGATTCATGTTATTCCTATCCACATCCTACTGTACACTGAAAGCCAACTATGTATGAAATATTGTGCCAGATGCACTGGGGTGCAAAAAAAGCCTCCCCTTAGAGCTCAGAGTCAGTGAGACTTCTCCAGACACCATTTGAAAACTCCTAGGCCAACTGCACCTGCTTCCTGTGCTTTGGAAGAATTCAACCCCATTTCTTGGTTCGTTTCCTCTCTATCTGAGTCCATCATTCTATCTGAAATCCCATATGCATCTGCAGCAGTATAGATGGTATTCTGGTTTGAGGCAAGGTAATTAGCACTTCACAATCCAGTCCACTGAAAGAGAAGCTGAATTGTGTTTTCAGGAAAATATGGTGAAGGCAAGCGCTTCTGTGTCTTGTTTGTCCTTTGTTATGCAAAATTCACCTCTTAATGATAAAGAGAGTGAGAGAAAAGAATGAAAAGCAAATGGAAACAGTACAATAAAAAACCACATTGAATATGAGATGCGTGTTCAATTAGCAGTGAGTTCACGCTCCCATTATTGTGGGGCAAGTGTAGTAGGTCAGATTAGCCATCCCAAATCTTCACTCTTTGTGTCCTTTATGCTTTTCAGGTAACCTTGTAGTCCTCTGGAAAAAAAAAAAAAAAGATGCAAGCAACAGTGGTCCAATTTCAGACACTTATCACAAAAGATTTCTTGTGTCTCCACTCACTTCCTCGAACTGATGCTACACAAGTGAGGACAGCTTTTTCTGAGTTACCTGTCAACCATTCAGTCTGGGCCTCAGGGTGGACACACGGGCACCTACCAGAGGCCAACACATAGCAAGGAACTCAACCAAGTGAGCTTCACACTGTGAAGAACAGACTCCCAACAAAGCTCAGCCCCAAGCCAACCTACAGCTATATAAGAAACGTTGTTAATAATGCCAGTGGTGCTGACCCAGTCCTAGCCCAGGTCCGGTGAGTGTGTGAGAGAGCTGCCTGCTACCCTGCTCCAGTGGGACCAGTCCCAGCCCAGGTGCAGTGTAGGACAGACCCTCTCCCACCCCCTTGGGCCGCCCCCTACCGCTCCGCAGCACCTCCCCACCCCGCCCGTCAAGTAGGAATTTCTGCCGCTTTCTAGGAACCCCCAGACCCAGTCCTAGCCCAGACCCAGTGACTGTGAGTTACAGCTTCCTCTTCCCCTACTTTACCTTGCCCCCTCCAGGCACAGCTCAGGCATGGCATACAAGCTTAGGGTGTAACCCTGTAGCTGCAAGCCCTGCAGAGAGTGTAGAGGATAGATCCACCCAGCTAGTCCAGGAGCAGAA
>NW_004524600.1:13510120-13516523 GCF_000260255.1 Octodon degus | reverse complement strand
TTTGTAAATAGGATGTCAGGTCCGCATCTGGTACAGCAATTAACCACTAAGAAGAATGTATGCAGTGTGTTAGTTATTGAAACTGTCCTAGCGATTTGATTTGAAACTGTCTCATTGCTATTTGTTTATCAATAAAATTATGAAAAAAAATGCCAATGGCTTGGTGATTGTTTTTTAAATAAATTTTATTGAGAAACAAATAGGAATGAGACAGTTTCAAAACCAATTAGTAGGACAGTTGCAATTAATACATTTCATATTGTTGTCTTCATAGTGGATATTCACAGTACATGATGCAGACATGATATCCCATACAAACACTATTAATACAAATCTTTCTTCTCATTGAATTAAGAGAAAGTAGCTGTATATTTATCTTAACTATTTTGTATTTGCAAATGAAAAATAGTCCCCCATTTATATCCCTTTTTTTTGTTTAGTTTTATCAGAAAAGGGTATTCCATTGTCATTAAATATTATAGGTGTGTGAATTCAGCCAAATAATAAAATATATTCCAGTAGTCCATAATAGTAGTGGGTTATAGGATTTGTGATTATTAAGGCAGCAGTAGTGAAATGATAGGGGCTATTTTTGTTGTCGATGGTGAATCTTCTTTATTTGGTTGGTCATTTGGTTGTTTCATTGGCGTTTGGTTCTTGGAATATACCCTATTAAGGACAGAACTGCTTTATCACCTAATGCTTGCTCTCTTATTTATATAAGAAGTTGTAAAATACTCATGGTAGTAGTACTCTTTTAAATTCTCAATGAAGTGATGGTGGATCTCAGTCTTCATTAAAAAAAGAGGATACTCTCTTCTCATAGGGTTTTCTACAAGCAATAAGTAGAGCATTGTCTTTCACTATAATGTATCTATTACATTTCACATGTAACATCCTAGGCCAAGAAAAGATTGGTATGCACTAAATCATATACATTTTGTAAGTGTGTCATTGAATCTGCCTTGTGAGAAGTTACATCATGTAGCCATTCCATGAATATTTAATGAAGTCACAAACTAGAACAAGGGAATTAACAGATTGAGTTGAAAATTTTAGCTTTGATTCTGAGAAGATGAAGTTAATAATAGAAATATTAAAATGAAAGAGTAAAACAAATTGTCCGAAGAAAGGCAATCTAGGAAAGAAGGCAACCTAGGAGGAGTCTTGAGATGTTATAATATTTAATGGTTTAATGAAGAAGGAGCTTCCAAAAGAAATACAGGTGGAAGAGCCAGAGAGGCAGATACAAACAGAAATACTGCAGATGATGAAGAAAAAAGCATACAGCAAAAAGGTTCATAGCTGTTCGGAGCTCATGAAGGATGAAAGATAGATAAATATGCATTGAGTTTGTACATACTAAAGTGTTTGTGAAGGGATGAATAATCCTTCAACTATTTCAGCTTTCAGAGGGAAATGCTTAAAGTAGTTCTAATAAGGAGAAAAGGTTTGATTGTGGAGAAAAAGGAGTAGATCATTGATTAGTTTTATGAAAGGTAGATCAGACCTAGATAATTTCTCTATTAATTAGTACTCATAGGAAAAAGAATAAAGAGATGCAACAGAAAACAAATTAAGTCACCAGGACCTGTTATTCAGTCACATTTTGTGTTTTGGAGAGAAAGAAGAAACCATATTCTGAAGTGGATAATAAGTAGCATCTAGAGAATCCACATAGGGAGGATCTTGCTGTCTTGAGGACTGAGCGATTATTTATCATTTACTGACTTTTTTTAGCTGATACTCATGAAATGCTTGCAATGAGAGCTAAGATGTATTACTATGAATTAAGCATTTTTTTGGTTTTTTTTTTAAATTTATGTATTTGGTACAGGGTCTCACTACACTGCTCAGACTCGTAGTGATCCACATTTTCACCCTCGACAGAATTGGGGTTATAGGCATGTGCCACCATGCGCAGACTCAGTCACAGGCTCAATGCACCCAAGGGCAGGGCTGTGTGGGATCAAACACTGGTCGCTGTGCTTGCTAATCAGGCGCTTAGTCTGTTGAGCTTTGTCATTGGCCCCTTGAGATGTTTTATGGGTGTTATATAAATAATTTATTGCTGACCTTTCTACAATGTTAGTGACACTATTTCTCTTTTAAAATAAGAATAATGAAAAAAAAATAAAATAAAATAAGAATAATGAAAATGCAGAAAGACTCAGTAATTTGCTGATTCACAAACTCATAAGTAACACATCTGGGATTCAAATCCTTGTGCCAGAAGTTAATAATATTTTCACCATATCATGTTACTTGGCTTAGATGAGGAAGAGAAGCAAAACAAAACAAGCGAAATTGGAGATTACTGTCAAAGTGTTTGAATGTAATTAATGGAAAACTACATTTTGGCTCAGATATGTTCATCTAGTGTCTGGCAAATAGCATTGTTGAAATATTGGCTAAGAGGTGGAGTGTTATTGTTTAGATCTGAAATGCCCTACAAGTTTATGTTCAGAGGTGGGAATTTTTGAAAATGCTCGGATCATGGTGAGCAAAGAGGAGCTTCAAATCATTTAGGACTCCACAGCTGGAAGGGCTCGATCATTGGGATGTGCCCTTGGAAGGTGTATTTCTTGCTCTGGCTCTTGTTTTCTCTCTGTTTTCTGGTTGCCATCAGTTAAACAATTTCCCCTCTCCAGGTCCTTCTGCTATGCTAACTCTGCCCTAGAGCCAGTCAGCTGTTGATTGAATCCTCTGACAATGACAGCCACATAAATCCCTCCTTTACTTTACAGGTGCTAGGCATTTTGTTCCTGCAGTAGGAAAGTAACTGATACTTAAAATTTGTTGTATAAAAGAAGCAGGGTTATCGTTGTGACAGTACCTGACCATGTAATGGAAGAAGCCTTTGAGACAGGTTGGTAAAAATGAATTTGGAAAAGTTAGGAAATATAGGTTAAAGAAGGCCTAAAATGTTATAAGGAGACATGGATGGTTGATTCTAGCAGGAGCTCAGAAGGCCAGAATGCCAAATGGAATGCTGATAAACATTATTAACCACACTAATGGCGTTTTAAGGTTGGAAATGATTTTTTTTCTTTTTTTGGCTGGCTCAGGCTGTCTGAAGGGTGGGTCTGGTTAGGCAGGTGGAGGTGGGGATCAAACTATGGTATCCTGCCCCTAACTGTATTTGCATGAGCAGGTACTAAAACAACTGAGCTCACCAGCAGGCCCCCATGGGAATGAAGACTTTTGGGAGTTGCAGTAGAGACCATTTGCACAACATTTTGCAAAGAAATTGCTTACATTTTGATCATATCCTGAGACTCCGTGGGAATTTGAATTTAAAGGTGGACAACTAAGTAATCTGGCAAGGGAAATTTTGAGGCAGCCCAATATTCAGGTTGTGGTATGTGTACTCCAAGCAGATACCATATATATATATGAATGACATGGCTAGACAGGAAGCATCTGTAAGTTGGGATAAGTGTATATTTTCCAAAAAGATTACTGCCTTTAAAAAGACACTAAGCACTTTTCAAAAGTACAATAGAAATATCCTTTGAAAGCATCTCAGGAAATGACCAGAACACATCCTCTGCAGACTCAAGGGCAGCCACTGCAAACCTGTTAGGCACCCAGGACCTGTTTTTGTAGAAGACAATTTTTCCATTGCTCAGAAGGAGGTGGAGTGGGGGTTTTGGGATGATTCAAGTGGGGGTTTTGGGATGATTCAAGAGAAAAAAGTGCAATTATTGTGCACTTTTTTCTCTTAGTATACTGTAATATATAAAGGAGTGATTATACAACACAATATAGAAAGTTTGGTTTGTGACCACTACACTGTCCAATCTGGGGAGTGATGAGAGATAATGATACTTAAAGTGTATCATGTCCAATCTCCTCTATAATTTTGTCTTGGTTTCTGTCACTGCAGAAAACTCTGATTTATGAAAATGGGACATTAGAAATTGAAGTGGGCCTTTCAGTGCTTTTCTGGCCATCCCAGTATGTCCTGTTTTTCATTTAATCTACAACATGTTCAGAGATTTTAAGTCATGTCAACCATACTTTTAAGGCTGCTGTAATTTGTGACCTCAAGCCCTTGATCACCTTCTATCATGGACAAAGGGAATTAATGTGGGTTATTCGCAAATGGGTCACAGATCCATTGCTTCCCAGTTGGTAAATTTTTTGTGGTTAGGAAGTAATTCCCAAACCCTTTTGAAAAATTATGATAGGTGATCTTCTATCAGCTAGAAGATAAAAAAACCCTAACTCAGTCTCTCTTAAAATCTCTGCTAAACACAATGGGAGGGAAATTTAACAAATAATACTTTTTACAATAGCAACACAGAAAATGAAATACTTAAGAATTAACATAACTAAAGAAGTCAAAGATCTATTCAATGAAAATCACAGTACTCTAAAAAATGAGATTGTAGAGGATTTCAGAAAATGGAAAGATATTCCTTGCTCCTGGATAGGAAGAACCAACATTGTGAAGATGGCCATACTCCCAAAATTGCTGTACAGATTTAGTGGAGTCCCTATCAATTTATTTTTATTACTTCCTAGATAGGAAGAACCAAAATTTTGAAGATGGCCAAACTCCCAAAATTGTTATACACATTTAATGCAATCCCAATCAAAATACCACCAAAATACCTCACAGACCTAGAGAAATCATTCCTAAAATTTATTTGGAACCAGAAAAGACCTAGAATAGCAAAGGCAATCCTGAGCAACAAAGACAAGGCAGGAGGCATTACAATTCATGACCTGAAATTATACTACAAAGCTACTGTGATAAAATTAGCATGGTACTGGCAACAGAATAGACCTGAGGATCAATGGAATAGTCTAGAAGATACAGAAACCTCTACAAACACTCTCAATCACTTTATCTTCAACAAAGGGGCCCAAATATGCTTACTGGAAGAAAGATAGCCTCTTTCACCAATGGTGCTGGAGAAACTGGCTCTCTACATGCTGAAAACTAAAACTTGACCAGGTCTATCACCATGCACTAAACTAAAGTCAAAATAGATTAAATATCTAAACATTAAAAAAGAAACACTAACTCCCTTGGAAGAGAGAGTAGGAGGAACACTTGAAGACAAATAATACATGAACAAAAATCAAAATGCACGGGTAATACTTGAAAGAATAAACAAGTGGGACCTCCTCTTATTGAGAGGTTTTTGCATGTCAAAATAAATTACCAACACAGTGTAAAAACAACCCATAAATTTGGAAAAAAATCTTAACTAATAAGCGCTCAGACAAAGGTCTTCTCTCCAGAATATATAAAGAACTGAAAACATCAGGGCCAGGAAATTTAAAGACCCAATCCAGAAATAGGCATCTGAGATGAATACAAACTTCTCAGAGAAAGAAATTCTAGAAGGCAAGAAACACATGGAAAAATGCTCGCCATCACTAGCCATCTGTCAAATGCAAGTTCACACAACAGTGAAATACCATCTCACCCCAGAAAGAATGGCTATCATAAAGAAATCAACCAACAACAAATATTGGAGAGGCTGTGGGGGAAAAGGAACACTTCTCCACTGCTAGTGAGAGTGTAGACTGGTGCAATCCTTATGGAAATCCATGTGGAGACTCCTTAAAAAACTAGGACTGGAAATCCTGTTCAAACCAGCTATCCTCTTACTTGGGATTTTACCAGAGGAACTGAAAACATCATATCATAGTGATATATGTGCACCTATGTTTATAGCAGCACAATTTATGATAGCCAAATCTTGGAAGCAACCAAAATGCCTGTCACTTGAGGAATGGATGAAAATGATGTGGTGTTTTTTATACAATGGAGTATTACTCAGTTATAAAGAACAATACACTCGAAGCCTTCATATATAAATGGATGCCACTTGAAGATATACTCGTAAGTGAAATAAACCAGGCCCACATGTGTAAATATTGTATAGTCTCCCTAGTATAAGAACTCAAAAGAAGAAATAAAAATTGAAAGGTGTAACACAACTAAATGGAAAGTGAGAACTTACAGATTAAACAACAAAGAGAGGGAAAGGAGAAAAGCTAGGAAATATGGCAGGGGCAAAATCATACATATATATACACAAAATGGTTAAGGCTATGATCCTGAGAATCTCCATCAGGTTTTTGAAACTAGCAGTTTATTGGTAGGATTCTCACCCTGACTAGCTATATATACTGATAACTGTGAACTAACCAACTTTACTGAGGATAGTGATGTGTAATACTAGGGCCATGCTTGGAATGCCTGTCATTCTAGTCTTCTAAAAGCATACTGCTTCTAATGTCATATCAATTACTGCTATACTCTCTCTCAAGTAAATGTTTGCTTAACAAAAGAAGAGGTAAAAAGGTAATAAATGAAAATAAAAGATAAGAAAAAATGTCATAGGACTGTCTTACTACAATGTTGTATATGGTTAGATTT
>NW_004524600.1:13505564-13510020 GCF_000260255.1 Octodon degus | reverse complement strand
CACAAAGTGGATAATCAATTGCTGGGCTTTTACCTCTGCTTAAACCCTAGATCCCCCGGAAATAGTAAGCCTACCTCATGCACTCTGAGGATGATTAAGTGAATTGTTATCTTAAAAACCCTTGGAACTATGCCTGGCATGTAGTAACTACTAAGTTAATTAATTTTTTTAAGTGTCTGCATTTCTAAGACAACCTCCCACATTTACTAATGTACTACAGAACTCCTGCAGTTCAGTAAACCTAAGTCCTAGTTCTTCACAGCGATGATTAAGAAAAAGCTAATCAGCAGAGTAAAAGTTACTCAAAAGATTTGTTGTTTTCATTTGTTTTATTTTTATTCCTCTTCAATAGGATGATTTGGCTTCTCTCGACAAAACTCTAGCTTGCCAGAGTCCCCATTTGTTCAAATTAGAAACTTCTGGCTTTTCCGCTCTTTTTTTTTTTTCCATAATTTTATTGAGAAATAAATAACAATGAGACAGTTTCGAATCAAATTGGTAGGACAGTTCCAATAATTACCACATTGCATATTGCCTTCCTAGTGGTTATTTGTCGTACAAGATGCAGACTTTGGGCATAGTTTAGTGCCCGAGATTGGTGTCTTTTCTTTTTTTTTAATCTTTCGTAGTCATTTCATGTCTGTTAGAAATCAGGTAGATAAAACCTAAGGGACAAATAAAAACAAAAAACACAGCGTTTTCCCAAAAGTCCCCTGCCCTGTGGGGCCTCGAGGAGCCTGGGTCTATGGATGGCTGCGCAGTTCTCCTCATCCGGGCACTCCAGGCCTGCGGCGCCCTCGCGCGCCCCTGCCACAGCTCTCAAGTCTGTCCAGGTCAGGTCTATCGTCAGGCTGCTCTTGTGCAGGTCTTCCGAGGAGCCGGGCCACACGGTCTCTTCCACTGCTGCCCATCCTCCTGCTCCTTGACTTCCATGCTCTCCATCTAGGATGTGGCCTCGCCATTCAGCCGGGCCTTCTCTGTTCCAGTCCTGTTTGCTTCCTGGGGCACCTCAGTCTTGGGCCCCAAGACACACAACTTAGGCCAGGTTACTGACTTCTGCTGCCTGGTTGGTGTCTTTAAGGATCCTTGCATCTCAGGAAAGAGGAATTAGGAAGAATTAATTCCTGAAGAAGTTATTAAGGGCCACATATTTACTTTATGAGAATGGTGATTTGTACTATCAGATCATATGATGATTTCATGAATTATTTTTCTCATTAGAAGACCATTCGGGAATCCTGGCAATGCCCCATTCAGAAGTAATTTCTTCTCTCTAAGAGCTAGTGTCAAGTTACTAATGGATGCCCTTGTCCTCAGCCTACATGAATTTCATTTGTGCCTTTTTTGCAATGAAAGAGAAAGCTGTCAAGTATCCCTAAGTCATTGTCCAGCACTCAGAAAGTCATCTTCCCTTGACTAATTCACATATAAACCTCACTTTCTCCAAAATTACCTGCCTTTAAAATTGTCATTTCCAGAAGGTCATCTCCTTTTTATTTTTTACTGGTACATTTTAGGTATCCACCTGATAACATTCATCTTGGGGAATTTGTGTCTCTACTGATATACTTGATTCTTTTTTTTTTTTTTTTTTCACATTTCTCTCCCTCCCTTCAACTCCTCTTCCCCTCCTTAGTTACAAAAACTTTGTTTCCATCCATTCATTTTCTTCCTTGCCCCTTCCATTCCTTCTCCCAGCTCCCTCATTCTTCCCAGTTAAATATTTTCTTTCCATTTTATAGTATCTATTATACATTTGATTTTTAGTTGTACTTTTGTTTTGTTACACACATACTATGAGAACCATGAAATATTGGAACATGTGTCTAATTTCACTTACAAGTTGGTCTCAAGGTGCATTCATTTACCTAGAAATATCTCAAGCTTATCCTTCTTTATGGCAAGGTATTACATCATTGTGAACACACACACACACACACACACACACAAATGCAATTTCTAAATCAATCTAAAAGTTTATGGTCATTTGGGCTGTGTCTAAAATTTAGCGATGACATACTGTGCTGTTATAAACATGGTTATTAGTATATCACAATGCTATGATTCTTTTAATTCTTTTGTGAAGATACTGAGAAAAGCAATATCTGGGTTAAATGGAACCCCTAGTTTTAGTTTTTTGAGGAACCTCCACACTGATTTCCTCAGTGGTTGCACCAGTCTATACTCTCTCCAATAGTGAAGAAGGGTTCCTTTTTCCCCACAGCTGTTCCACCAGTTGTCATTGGATGATTTCTTGATAGTAGCTATTCTTTTTGGAGTGAAATAGAATCTCATCATTATTTTAATCTGTGTATTTTAAATGACCAATCATGCTGAACTTTTTCTTATGCATTTCCATTTCTACTTCTTTATCTGAGAAATATTTATTCATTTCAGATGCCTATTTTTGGATTGGGTCTTTAAATATGAATGATCTAATTTTTTGAGAATATATATTCTAGATAGCAGTCCTTTGAGGAAGAGCTAGCAAAATTCTTACCCCCATAGTGAGGGCTGTCTCTCTGCTCTGTTGGTGATTTATTTTGATATGCAGAAACTTTTAAATAAGATGGGATCCCAGATTCTTTGTGATATTTCCTGTGCCACTGGGGTTTGGTTTATAAAGTCTTTGTCTGCATCCATGTCTTCAACAGTTCTACCTATTCTATTTTCTACCTATTCTATTTTCCAATTTTAGTTGAACACATATGAAAGATAGGGTATGGCTTTAATCTTGAACATATGGAGAGCCAGTTTTTCCAGTTACATTTATTAAACTGACCTTCTTCCAATGAAAGTATTTGACTCTTTTGTCATAAATATGGAAGATGAGTGTGTTTGCCGTTGTTTCCACATCTTCACATCTGTCCCACTGATCCTTGAGTTTGCTGTTTTTGCCAGTATCATGCGGTTTTTTATCACGATAGCTTTATAGTATAATTGTGAGTCACAGACTGATGCCTCTGCGCTTCCTTGTTATATGTATGGACTGTCAGATCTTCATGAATCTTCTTAAAAACAGTAGTTTTAGGTGATGATAATCTGCCTGCAAATATTGTTAGGTAAATTACTTTAGAGTTATTGAATTTACCTGAAGTTTTTCTCTCTAGAGCCAAAGTATTTGAGGTTGTTTGTTTTGTTTCCTTCTCCAAAGGCTTAATGTCTGGGATCCTATCAAATTCTATACTGCAGTATACTATTTCTTTCTTTCCTTTTTTAAAAAAATTTATGCATTTGGTACAGAGTCTCACTATGCAGATCCAACTTATAATGATCCTCCTGTTTTCACCCTCCCCAGCACTGGGATTACACGCCTGTGCCACCACAACGGGCCTCTGTGGCTGGCTCAGCATGCCTGGGGGTGGGGCCTGGGCTGGGGGGCAGAGTCTGGGCTGTGACCCGGGCCTGGGCAGGGGTAGGGGCCAGTGCAGCACTGTCTTTGAACATGCAAAGTAGGTGTTTAGTCCGCTGAACTATCTCAACAGCCCTTGTACCATACTACTTCTTTAAAAGATGACTGAGTTTAAAACTATCTCTCAGGCTGGGGAGATAGCTCGGTGGAATAGGCAACTTTCTGGCAAGTGCAAGGTCCTGAGTTTGATCCCCGGTGCCAAAAAAACCTTATCCATCAATTTATACCCACAACTTTGATCCTTTAAGTTTCTGATAGACGTCTGTTAATACTTATGTTTATTTTGATATATAGATTCCCCAATCAAGGGTCATTCTGGGTGACTTCAGGACTGTTAATCCTTTGTCCTCTTTGTCTATGACAGAGTGAGTCATTCCTGGTTTTCATAGAAAACAGAGATTTCCATGAACTACCAAGGCATTTGGAAAGTACATGTACTGCTTATAAATGGACCACCTATTAAAGATCAATATATCTATAAAATGGTTCAAAAATCACTAAAAATTATTATCAGTGAAATACTAATATATACAGCTGGCAATATGTGCAATGACACCGAAGCATTTGACCCATATTTATAACTTCAGTAGAAGGTCAAGGATGATATTCCAAGATGCCCCTCTAGGTTGATCCTCCTATCTTAGAGGCATATTTTGAAAATGAAAAGATGTGTTAATGCTTAGTACACTTCATGGAAATGCAGCGTGTCTCTCATGGTGGCTGGAATAGGAGAAGCAGCAGGGATCTGAAGAACAAAACCTCTAGACGATGGCTGTTCTGTAAAGCAGTGTTTAAGATGATACACTAGCGCCCTGAAAGATTTTCCCTACTACTAAACATCCAATAATATCACATCCAAATAAGAGAGATGATTACAAAGTCTGTTTTCCTTCCAGGGCAATTACTCAGAAGGAAGTAATTGTCTCTGAGTATGAAAACATTTAAGTTTTTTATTTAGAGCATCACTGCAGAAAACTGAGAGCATGCATTCAAGAGGTAAGTTTCCCTAAGATGTTTGAAATGCAGTGAGATAGTGAGGTTAAG
>NW_004524600.1:13502258-13505464 GCF_000260255.1 Octodon degus | reverse complement strand
TATACAGCTACTTTCTCTTAGTTCAATGAGAAGAAAGATTTGTACTAACAGTGTTTAGACAAGATATCATGTCTGCATCTTGTACTATGAATAACTACTACCAAGACAACAATATGCAATGAATTAATTATTGCAACTGTCCGAACCTGTTTTGAAACTGCCTCAGTGCTATTTCTTTCTCAATAAAATTAACATTTAAAAAAGTCTGCTAATGTTTCCAACATGTCAAAAATCCCGATGCTTATTCCTCATGCAGACAATTCCAGTTTTTCTTTGAATCCAGCCACTTTATCTGTCAATTTGAATATAGCTATTGTTTTCCCTTGAAGAGACTGAGTTTAATGAGTAGGTTAAAAATGTCACTCAGGGAAGCAAGTTTTGCCACCCATACTGTGTCAAGGAAATACACTGCCAGTAGTGACTGTTTTCCTAAAAGAAATCTCTACAGAAGGTCAAAAAAAGTGAAAACTCTACCAATATAGCTGTCTTTAGAAAGCACTTCCCTATATGCATCTCCATGCAGAGATGTACAACATTAAAGGAATGTACAGTAATAACTCAGTTTACAAACACTTCTTTTCAGAGAAAAAATGATTCTTAAAAGTGTTTGAGAAAATTGTATTTGCCTTCACAATTTCCATATTTGATGACAAATACAACCATGGCTATGTTCCCAACACAAACGCAGACATGGACATCTTCTGCCAAATTATAAAATAAATTAAGTTCCTGAACCAAATTATCACCGTACCTTAATGTGGGTGGTAATTTTAATGACATCTTGCAAAATGTTGACATGTTTTGTTGTTATCTTTGGCTAGCCCGTATTTCTCTGCCTGACACAGTGTGTAGACTCACATTCAGAAACACTGTCTTAGAACTAAGCAGTAAAACTAAAAAGCTGCCCAATCATGGCATCACTTCATTTGTGCATAGACCAACACAAAATGACCAATGCGGTTTTCCTGACATGGAATCATTTTTCATAGTTCTGCAGCTGCGGTGTTTGTTGGCAACAGAAGTGCACATATCTCCATGAATGAGCAATGTTTCCCAAAAAAGTATATCATACAAAATCAAACATCACTGCCTTTTCAACATAAGCAGACTTGTCAAACTGGATTGCATACCAAAGTGACTCATTAATCCCTTATAACAATTGTGCCTCAATATGCTCTATAATTTTATCAGTTCCTCTAGTTATGGTGCTGATAAAAGAGGCAGATTTACCACTTTTTGTACTGTAGCCTTTCCCATTAATTTAAGACAAAAGTCCTTCGCACCAGGCAAGATCAACTTTTCACCAATAGTGAAGGGCTTCTTAGCTTTGGAAATGTGATTAGCCACTAAGGTTAATGCAGTTAATGTAGATACATTTCAAGAAGTGGCAGTCTTTAATAGTTGCGTCTATGCTTTGTGTTCATGATTTTTCTTTTGAAAACTCCAAAAGTTTAGATTTTTGTTCATTAGAGGTGCTTAGTTCCCACATGGAGAAGAAGTTTTGAAGATTTCACAGATTTGCTGAATAATCACTCACTACATATTACACAAAATAGGCTTGGAGACTATGAATCAATGTGGCAATGCAAATGAGACTTAAACTCTTAGTGCTTTTTTATTTTACCTTTTTTATAAGTATATGTTTGTGATGCATGATAAATGAATTCATTGTGAAGGATGGATAATACAATATACATATTGCATCTTTATCTTTTTTACTTCCTTTCCTCCCCTCTTCCTCTCATCTCTCCCCAACTACAAATCCCTTTTCTACCTCCACAAAGTCTAGCTCCATGTATCCTACCATTTAACTTTTATTTTGCTCTTTAAATCATTTGTCCTTTAAGATTCTCATATAAGAAAAATGTTGAAATACTTAACCTTTTCTACCTGATTTGTGTTACTTAGTGCTGTCCCTGGAATATAACTTTTTTTATAACAGTCTTTAAGTTCTATGCAGTCTCATTGTTAGGTTAATTCCTCCTTTTCAAAAATGTTTAACAAAGATGTTTGTATTTTACTACTTGGAAAGGGTTAATTTATAGACTTGTGAAAACTGTGACTGAGATAAATGCAGCGCAGGAAGAGATGTGAAGAGAAATGGTAAATAAAATAAGTGCCAGGCTACTCACGATCTCAAGCAAGTGTCAGGTTCTGAGTTGAAGTCTACCACTAGATGCTGCTGTACTTTTGAAGTACATCAATTCACCCAATACTACAAACTACTGTCAGATGCAGCTTGCCACTCATTGATAGAATTCTGATATAAGTCTGCAAGAAACAGATATATTACAGTCTCTGTGCAGACAAAGCTCTCTGCTCTATTTGCATCCATTCCTTAGTGCTAGCATCACAGCCACAGATCCACCTCATATTGTTAGGCATTAGAGCCTCATAGGAGTCCACAACCTATCTTCTTGTATGTGAAGCTCACAGGAGGATTGTCCTGAGAATCTAATGTCTGAGAATGTTCTGAATACTCTCACATTGTTCTGAGAATCTGATCTGAAAAGATGGAGCATTGAGGCAGTAATATGAGCAAGGAAGAGCAGCTGCAAATACAGATGAATCTGCTTCATCACCTTGTATGGACCTCTGCTGTGTGGGCCAGTTCCTAACAGGCTATAAACTATTGCCAGTGGTTGGAGTCTGCTACTCAAGGGTATTAAAGAGTAAACCCTTTTGAAAATCATTGTTTTGGAAAGAGAGCTGTAAGGAACCTTGTTTACTCAGGACCACTGAAGGAGTATATTCTAAGGTACAGCCATCCAGGAACTCAATTGTCACTGTAGCTATTGTTCACATAGTTCACTGCTCCTGCTCAAGCTTGTAGTGACCATGGAATTATCTACACACACTGAATTCAAGAGCTTTAAGGTCATGGAAACTTCTACCCAGATTTCAAAGGAAAACCTTAGAGGCCAGCCAATATTGTGTGACAGAATCACAGTGTCTTGTGGTAGTGAAGTCAAAGGAGGTGAGAGAGGTTTTAAGAGTGAAGCTAATGCTTCCATAAAGTTCCTAGGAAGAGCAGCTCGGTAATTAGCTTGGAGGTCTAAGTGTCTGCTTGTCAAACACAAGGATTTGGGTTTTATCCCCGGTACTGCCTATTACTCTGGCCCAGGAAACTCTGGCACATGTGCTAGCCACTGAAACTGGGCATGGTGGTACATGGCTGTAATTCCAGTGCTGTGGAAGCTGAGACA
>NW_004524600.1:13500102-13502083 GCF_000260255.1 Octodon degus | reverse complement strand
AGGCAATAGAGGTGTAGCTACTAAAGCCCTGTGCAGCTCACACCTCTCTGATGTATGGCTTGAAATATAAGCATAAAGCTGCATGTTTGTCTTGCTGGCTTTTCATTTTGGTATAGTCCAAATCCTTTTAATCCATCTTTTCACCTTTTTGGATTGGAAATGCTTACCCTGTGCTACTGTATATCGGAGGCATTTAACTTTCATTTTTATTTTTATAGGTTTTCACAACAAGGACTATTTCTTGAGTCTCAGAGGAAATTTAGATTTCTACTTTAGAGCAATGACAGAACTGTTGAGACTCTGGTGGACTGCAGGAAATAGACTAAAGGTATTTGTATAATAAGAGGGACAGAGAGCCTTGTAGGGGCCAGAGATTGAATGTTAAGTTTCAGATCTAAAATACACCGTAGAATTGTCATGAGTTCAGATGTGGGACTTTTGGAATGGATTAGATCAGGGGTCTTTTGTTCATTGGTGAATTAATCCATTGATAAATTCATAGATGAAGATGCTGTTGACTGGCAGGGCCCAGTTAGAGGAGGTATTTTCTGAGGGCATTCTTCTGAAGAACACCCCACCCTCCTACTGCCTCGCTGCAAGGGGGAAGAGGCTTCATTCTTCCAGGCCCTTCTGTTATGTGACTTCTACCTTGAAGACAACCAGCTGTGGACTGAATCCTCTGAAACTCTGAGCCAAGTAGACATCTTCCCTATCCATGTGTGTCAGGTATTTTGTACTAACAACAGTAAAGGGGCTAATGCAAGTGGGTGCTGATGATGTCAAAACCACAAAGAAAAGAAAAAAGAAAATGAAAGTGAGAAATCTCCTTCTTTTAATTTGCTAAAGTAGTAAAGATTATTTAAAGCAGCACTAGGTACAATAGATTTTACTCTCTTCTTCACAGTGTTTTGAAATGTGTCTGCTTAGTTTTGACCCTCAGAAACAATTACTAAATGTTAGCTTTAGGCTTAAGGAAGAACAAGCAAGCATAACTCTTAGCAGTCACATAACTCTTGTTTACTTAAGTGTATGTTAGCTGCACGACCTGCAGCTAATGTATCGTACCACAGAGATGCATGATGAAATTCAGTAAATCTATTTTTATGTTTTAACATAAAGAATATACAAATAGCAGGCATCATTTTTCTCCTGAATGTACATATTCCAAGACAGCCACCTACTCCTCAACTCTTTCTTCTTAGCCTTCTCCAACTCATCTCATCTAAATTTTTCTCTTCCAAGAAGGGACACTTTATACTCAAAGGCTAACATGTCACTAAAGGCTAAAAATGGCACTTAAAATGGTGCCAGAGATAAAATTGATCACCCAAAGTAAAGCATTACAGAGATAAATTATTGATTCCAGGGAAACCCAATAGATCTATCCTAGGGCCAGTGAGATAGCTTAGCAGACTAAAAGCCTGCTTAGGCAAGTGCAGAGACTAGGGTTCCATCTCTGGCACTGCATACTACACCGCCCCCGCCCCTTGGAACCCCTGAACTTGGGAGGCCAAAAACAGGAGGATCACTATGAGTCTCAGCTGTGTAGTAAGACCCTGTACCAAATGCAAAAAAAAAATTTTTTTAAAGATCTATTCTGTCTATAATACTGATCTATCACATTTCAATCTTATATGCACATATTTTTAGACTCTAATGTGCTTGTGACATGTACATCTGATAGTTTATGCAACATGAAGTCATGATATACCACAGATCAAACTTGCTCCCTACCTGCTTTTGCTCATATCCAGGACTAAATTTGCTTTCCATGTTTGAAAAACATTAAAACAATTCAAAAGTAAAGTACTATTTCCTTTTTTAAATTAATTTTATTGAGAAAGAAATAGCAATGAGACAGTTTCAAAATAGGGTTAGTAGGAGAGTTACAATAATTAATACATTGTATATTGTTGTCTCTGTAGTAGTTATTCATAGTACAAGATGCAGACATGATATCTTGTCTAAACACTATTAGTAC
>NW_004524600.1:13498668-13499442 GCF_000260255.1 Octodon degus | reverse complement strand
TATTAGGAGGAATTAGCTGATGCATATGTGGAAGACAGGAAAGACCCAACATCTATTCTCCTTAAACTGTAGACCCAGAAATGTTTAGGGAACAGTATAGTACAAGTCCAAAGTCCCCAGAACCTTGGGAGTCAATAATGTATTTCTCAGTCTGAGGACAAAAGCCAAAGTTCAGTCAGGCATAGTGAATGCACTTCTTCTGTGCCTCTCTGTTCTATTCTGTCCCTCAACAGATTAGACAATACCCGCTCATACCGGGGAGACAGACAGCTTTACCAATTCAATGTAATTGTTAACCTTATTGAAAATCACCCTGTTGGACCCATTATAATATTTGACAAATACCTGGGCATCCTACGATCATGTCCATATGAAACCCCCATCCATTAAATATGAAGGAGATATACTTCGTTTTTTATTTTAGGTAGCACATTTTCTCAATACACAGTTATTGCACTTGTTGCGGTGTCTGCAACACATCATAATTCTTTCCTCATCGCCTGCCCGTCCCCTCCTTCTACCACTTAGTCCCACTTTTCTCAGAAGTGTTTCAAGCTGTAAAAATGGCATGTTGTACAACTGATGACAATGCTGTACTTTACAGCAGTCAATGTAATGTGGTTGATTCTCAGGACTAGTACTTCTGCTGAAAGTTAATCTTTCTTATATTTAGAGGATAGTAGTAGATTGTTTGCTCATGTGAGGAAGTTAGTAAACAAAAAAAGACCTTATTAAACTCAGTCATCCATTCCCTTAAACCTAAATTATTGCAAC
>NW_004524600.1:13496745-13498418 GCF_000260255.1 Octodon degus | reverse complement strand
ATAAGCATAGTGACTAACAAATTTACTGTTTTTGAACTTTACTTCTTTCCTCTGTAACATGGAAAAATTTCAGAGTTGCTCAGAGATGAAATGAGACATTGGATAATATAGAGCCAATTGACTGTCATATACCTGTTACCCATTTGAGAACCAACCTACATTTGTTTTCTATCTTGATAACCCCAAATTCATTTCTGATGTCTTTGAATTAATCTTTAATGAATTCTTAATATTCCACCAAGTATGACTAATTTATTCTAGTATTATTAAAAACTTATATTATCAAAAATAATTTATTAGCAAATCAGAGAAATTTCATACTGGTAAAGAAAGAGATAAACTCCCACAGAAAATCTTTGTGTACTTAACAGAATCTGTGGTCCTTCTCCTAGTCAAAGAAAAAACGTATCAACAATTTACTAAGTATCAACAATTTATCTTCACGGGTAACTCATTGAAATGAATATTTTTTATGTGTGGGTGAAGAATAATCTTCCTAAGTTCCAAATTAACGATTGGGAATCAAACACACACAGTAAATTTTCTCAGATTTTCTAGTTCTACCTGGTGACAGTGGGTCCTGAAGATAAAAGGATTTTTTTTAAGAAATTAATTTCTGGGGGGCCGCGGAGATGGCTCAGTAGAATAAATGCTTCCCTGGCAAGCGCAAGGGCCTGAGTTCAATCCCTGGTTCCACAAAAAAAAAAAAAAAAAAAAAAAAAAAAAAACTAATTTCTGATAGGGGCCCTAGAATATAGAGAGACTGCAAAAAAGAAGACTGCAAATTATGAACTTAATGTATGAATTAAACCGTACTAACCCAGGGCACCTTATCTACTTATGCAAAGAAATTTTAACATTTCCTTGTTAAATGAGGACCCCAGTCTTCCTTCTACTGCACGCCACTCTCTGATCACAGCAGGATGATGGGAGGTATCTTCCTGTACTGATTTCCAAAAACAAACTCCTGAACAGTCCCAGTGTCTCGCGGCAGACCCTTTGGAGGCTGGACAGGATGGTGATGCCTCAGGGTTTAGCTCTTCACGCTTGGCCTCTTCTAAACTGTCTCTCTTCTGGCTTAGAGTGCCTTCCGGGTTTCTGGGCATGTCTCTTCTCTGGTTGAGATCAGGACAAGCTCTGCAAAGCCTCTGGCTGGCTGTTTCAGATTGCATTCTTATTGCCAGGAATACTCTGCTGGGGAGGAGGTGAGAGTCTGTGACTGACTCAACCCTGGTATTGTTGGGAACCAAGCAATGTAGGCTTTCCAGGTGCCATCTGGAGCTCACGTCTGACAGAGGGGGGCAGCTGAGAGAAAAAGAACAAAGTCCCCCAAAGGGAGAGAGGGGTAGACATACCCATGATACTGAGCCAGCCAGCCACCCTGTGCTGCATAGAGTTGAGTCCAGGACATCCAATGTCTACATTCACAACAATGAAATATATACGATGGGAAACCACTTCTAGATGATAGCGCAGTAAAATGTATAACTGGCAAGTGTGAAAATTCTACTGTGTACTGTAACAATCTATACAATCCTAACCTTGTTTGAGCTATAGTGGGAAAACTAATTATCCAGCAATGTAAAACATATTTTAAATGCATGGAACCCTTTATTAAGAAATATGTACAAATTATAAAATGAAATTTACCAAAATAGCATTTGCTATTGGTA
>NW_004524600.1:13474986-13490400 GCF_000260255.1 Octodon degus | reverse complement strand
CGGAACTTAGAAAAAATGGGGTATACCGATGAATGTCCATTTTATATCTGTATATTCAAAGAGGTTGGGATAGATATACAGTTACATTCTCTTAATGAATAGAATGATTTGTTCTAATGGTGTTTGTAAATAGGATCACAAGTCCACATCTTGTACAGCAATTAACCACTAAGAAGAATATATGCAGTGTATTATTTGTTGAAAAATAAAAAAAAAGAAAGAAAAAAAAAAGAGGTAAGTTCCGTGTTAACAGTGCAGCTAAACAAAGGACAAGTTGAGAGCTTCATTTTGAACCCCACAATGTGGTGTGAAAGAAGAGTCAGAAAAAGGAAGCATTGCTCTTAACTTGCCAGAGGAGCGATGATGGAGATGAGCTCCGGGGACACATCGTAGCTCGGGTCCAACACTGACCATAGTTTGGTCTGCAGTCGGGCAAAGGTCTTGGCCGCTTTGTTTACTGATAAACCCGTATGCACCTCACACTGTGCCTGACACAAGGTAAATGCTTCACTTCTTGGTAGAAATGAAACAATAAGAATTCTCAGCATGTTCTGTGTAAATTCTGCCTCGTACCAGAAAAGTGAATAAATTAACAAACATGCTTGAATTTATTAGATTTATAAAGTTCTGTGTGAGATGGAAGATGAAAGATGTCCTGAGGGAACAGAAGTGAAATGTCACCAAATAGTAGCACCTATGAGAGGACAGAATCTCCCTTTAACAAACTAATTCTGGCTAGGCAGGAACCCTTAGCCTGAGAGGACCATAAGGAATAAAACCCTGTGCCAGGAAGATGGAGAGAACTTAGAACTTCCACGGAGCGCAAGCTGGTCTTCCGTAGGTACTGAGGCCCTTGGCGTTCACACTTGACGCGCAGCTCTCTCCACAGCTGTCCCAGCATAAGCAAGACTTTGCCTAGATCAGCACTTCAAAACTAGCAACAGGAAAACACACACACGTGCACGCGTGTACACACATCTCAGTAAAAATCCCTGGTAAAAATAATGTCGCACAAAAATAACTTGAGAAGTTGATTACTTTTTAGAACACTGCATTAAAGCCTTGCTACTCCAGTAAGAATGCATTTTGAAATAAAAAAAAATACATCAAAGGCTTAATAAGAATAAAAGAAATTGAAAGCTGAGGAGCTGAGCCTGCCGTGGCGGAGCAGAGGACAGGGCCATCCCACAGCTCCACAATCCTGCCTGCGGTGGAAGCTTAGCTTGCCTGTGCTGATGCCACACAAACATGTGGGTGGCGCCACTGTTTGCGTAGAACTGCTGTCATAGTGCTGCACCACCTCGCTGTACCTCCAAACTCTGCCAAGGCCATGGGTCATGGCCCCAGCCATGTCACGAGTACACCCATCGCTTCTAAGCTCGCTGCTCCTAGGAAAGTATTAAATCTGGGCCATCACTGCCTGCGCCTCTCCTTATTTATTCAATTGTCGGATGCTCACCTCTCCAGAAGGTAGGGAAACGTCCTCGACTCCTTATACTCACCCTCAACTCTTTATACTCAGCGTTGGGGAGGGTGAAAACAGGAGGATCATTACAAGTTGGGTCTGCATAGTGAGACTCTGTACCAAATACATAAATTTTTAAAAGAGATACCAAGATGGAAGATTCTATCGGATCCCATAATACTGTTCTGATTTACCACTCAGCAATCTGGCTTATAGTCTAGTTTTAGAAAACTTTAATGCTTACTACCTTTGGCACAGAAACTTCTGAAAGCTTATGGATGGGGAAACTGAGGCTGGATCCTCTTCTACATAACTTAATCTGTCCGGAGAGTGTTTGCTAGATACTGATCACAGAAAATAGAAATTATGCTTCACTCTGGACTTCGTCCTATTTTTATATCTTTATTTTCTCTGACTTTTTTCCTTACTTTTTCTCAACTTACATTCCCTACACATGTTAAATATATTTGTGAGTATTCTTCAGCTACTTCTGGAATAAAGTAGTACAAAATTAAACAAGCACATGGCTAGGTATGTGCTCATGCCAAATGAGGTCCGGTATTTCACTGAATCGCTAGGGGACTTCAGCGTATCATCTTACTTTCAGTTTCACCATAGTTTTATCATAAAGTCTTCTCTAAATTGACGCCTCCTTTGTTTTCATTTCCTTTGGCATAAAGGGGTATCATAGAAGTTAACCTATCTCGGGGGTGTGTTCAAGTTTAATGAATGAATGCATGTAATGCCTTCAGAGTGCTTTGCCTGAGATGTGCTGCTTCTGCACATTATTAGTCCTGCTATTACAGCACCATCTCGGGACCCTCAGCTTATAAACTGGCTTGACACAGGAAGTCTGGGAAATAATAACAATTCTTCTCCCAGAGTGCCTTTCTCCCTAAAACCTCACAGAACTTAGAGGCATTACCCTATGGCTAGAGAGCTCAGTGCAAGATGGATGGCGATGACTACTGAATATTTCCTGTTTCCAGATGGGAGATATTAAGGGCTTGCATTCACACCCGGCTCACCTGTAATGTGAGCCTTGACCAACATCACTGCTCGTGGAAGGCACACGCACAGCCCTCACTGTTTCTCCACAGAGGCAGACAAGAAGCAATCCTGGCGAGAAGAGTGGCTGCAAGCTGGAGTTCCTGAAGTACCTTGAGATAGTACTGAGAGAGTCAGACTATATTAATATTAAAAGATTAATGGTAATCATATATTTTTATAGAACCATGATTTTTCTGGAGAAGTTAGTAAAAGCATCCTATTTTCTGTTTGTCTTTTGGTCCTCCTTTAGTTTTTCGTTCTGCTTCCCTTTTGAATTGTATGCACAAGAAGGCTTTATTTTTGGTTATATAAGTTACTGATTAATTTTAAACAGTTGACACATTGCTTAGCTACTTCACGGACACCACTTGGCAGTCAAAATATTTCAGCACTTAGTGGACACCATTTGGTAGTCAAAGTATTTCAAATTATAAGAGACTGTTGATAGATAAGAAATCACTGGCAAAGAATCAGTGTGTTTGCCTTTGGCTTGTCATTTGAAGGATGAGGAAGCTCTTGATTAAAACAATTATAGCATCAGTCCACTTAAAAGTAATTCAGCTACACTTCTAAAACCTATCCTATAAATCAGACACTTCTTCTAACAATTAGTCTGAATTGGGAAGCAGTAATTGGACGGCACTGGGGCTCAGTATTATGCTGTTCTTACTAGCTACTTCGATAGACTCTGTTAAGTCCAGCTCCCCTATGATAATGCCTTTTCAGATCTTTCATAATAAAGTCTCTTTGATTTTTATTATCATTAACACATGCTACTTAGACAAATTAACATGGTTCACTGTGCCATTTCCACACATGCATCATTCATTGTTTCTTCATATCCTTCTACCTTTTGCCTGCCACAGGCACCCTTCCTTGTCCTGAGCCATCCCTCTTCTCCTCTCACGTTGATTTTTAATAAAGTCTCTTAGAATTGAACTTCAAAAGGACTTGGTTATACTAAAGGCTTCAGGAGTCTAATTCTTATTACCCTAGTCGGTTGCAGTGTTGAAACGTTTTCACGTTAAATTTCCTCCAACATTTTTATAAGTTATCTTAAAAATAAACTCTATAATTCCACTGCAGAAAACTGGCATTGCATACTGAGATGATGGGAATTTTACTGAGTTTTCTGCTTGCACAAATATGTATTAGAAATAGAATAAGCCCTTGGGCTCTCTGTCACTTGATTAAACCTTGAGCGTTTAGCTGACATCACTTTTTGGCACTTGTCTTGTCTCACTCCCTACCAATGGGTAATGGAAATACAGTTGTCAGCATCAAATTATCCAAATATAAGGAATCTAACTCCTTATAGCACTCAGCTTTCTCCACTTTCACCCCACCCTATCCCACACAGCCCTAGCACCTCTATTCTTTAGCTAATGGGAAGACAGCCCAGACAATCTCTATGACCTACACTTAACTTAGTCCTGGGCCATTTGCAATGACCAATTTCTCATGCTTCACATAAAGGCAGAAGTAGATGTAATTGACCACCCTGGGCTGGTTTATAATGATGGACCTAATGGAAACATTCCTCCTGGGCACCTGCAGTAGCTAACTTAGGCTTGGAAGCATGAGATTTGAATTTTCCCTTTTAGCATGGCAGCTTACGGATATTGTTATTGATCATGAAATTATCCAGTCTTTTTAAAATACAGCTATAGTATTTGATTAAAGTGCTTTTCGTTGTCATGTATTTCTGGCTGACTCCCCCTCAGAGGAGAATTTCCTTTCCACTTGTTTTTTTAAATATCTGCCATTAATTTTCTTGAGCATTTCTCTAGTCTCATGTCAGTGGATGGTTTAAGGAGGGATTGGCAGGTCCAGTATACTCTCAGCTTACCACAATATTCAGTTGTCACCTCAGTGAACCCACAGAGTTTTGCTGCTCATTAAGTTTATGGGGAACAGTATATCTTCTTCACAACTGGGCAAGGGCCCTGGAATTAGAGAAAAGCATGTTGTGACACAGAATTAGTCGCATCCCTCGTTTGTGTGCTGACATCATTAATCATGTCTTCCTGGGTTCAAATAGATTACCAATTACCTACATACAGCAAAAGGGAAACATAATTGCTTGTTGGAAGCCAGTCCTAGTATTTGTGTTATCCATCAGTTACACCTTGACTCACAGCTTTCTTTAAATCCAAAGGAAGGTATTGAGGCCAGTGAATTGTAGAATGAATACAAATTATTCCCTGATATTAAGCTCCATTTGCTATTAACCAAAACAGAACACTCCAGACTATTTTTATCTCTTACTGAAACAATTAGAACAATTTCCTAGCAATTTGAGTCCAAAGATATGACTTCCCTGGGAATATTCTGAAAGTCAGATTTTAGTCTCCATGAATAGGGTAAACTTTTTTTTTTTTTTTTTAACTTTACTATTTTAGATTTGGCCTTAGGAAATCCTTTGGACTCTTGCCCTCAAAGAAATTCAGTTAGAGCCAGCAATCAATCACAATCTTACTGTGTTTGATTACCAAAAAGTCCAAGAAAGAGTAGCTGACCGTCACTCTTCTTGTTTCCATCGGTGATGCTGACAGCAGGTACTACCTGTGTTATGGGGCGATTGAAAAGATAGATTTGGTAACATTTTTTTTCCCAGGTTTTGAACACTGAAAAATGGCCTCTGAGTTGTAGCTACCGATCTTAGCTGATGGACCTTGAATTGCTTTCACTGAAAAAGGAGTAGTTCGTAATAGTCAATGTAATTTGAAACCCCAGTATTTTTATTTATCTCAGAGATCAATATCGTTCTGAAGCGTTTCTTTCAGTCAATGACACCGCGGACAAATTCCGTTCATCATCTTAACCGTATCATTTCTCAGCACCAATGATTAAATAACTTCAGCGTGTTTGAATTTGTTTGGGGTGTCCTCAAAGTAGGCTAATTTTGTTCCAGTTGAATGTCCTTGATTATATGGTACTCAGACAGAAGGAGATTACACAACACTAGAAACTATTCAAATGTCTTTGTGTTAATTAAATTGCCAGAAATTTTATCATGAGCCTGTAATGATTCCAAGGCCCTGGCAGGCTGTGGTTCCTTTAAAAGGAGCAGCGCACGGGAATGCAGCCTTCACTTGCTGACTTAGCAGGGCTGCAGCCAGCTTGCCTACAAAGGCCCCTGGGAGCCAGGCAGAGCAGCCCTTTGGCACTAAGTGGATGGACAGAGGGTTTGCAAGGAGATTCAGAAATTGCATGCAGTATTATCAGGCTTTGATTCTGGTCAAACCAGAACAGTTTTCTACCTTTTTCTTTCAATATCCAGCACTGTTATTAGAGCTTGGAAGTGTGACTTTTCACCTCCACAGCCTTCTAGAACTCGTTTCAGGAGCAGTATTTTGGGGATTTTTCCCCTTGATTCTTATCATTATACTTTCTTTTCACTCTTTGCAACTTGATAGAAAATATCCCGTGCGTTCTTCTGTCTCATGTGAACTTTGAAAAACCTTCTGGGAGAATATATTCCCCCTAGTTTGGCTTTGAATGTGGGAACCTTATGATACAATGTGATAACGAACAATGTGAGACTGTTGGTGCGGTGATAGCCGCAGTCGGGCCCATTGAAAGCTCCTGCGTGTTCTGAAAGAGGCTGGGGGGGGTTGTTATGAATTGTGTCTCCCTGGAGACTTTATTGTCAGTCAACTGTCTCTTCCAATAGGGTACCCAAAGTAGGAAACATGGATTTTTCTCATTATTGTATACAGTCTTTGTACTTGGACTGCAGAAAAATTTATACTTAAAATTTGAATCCAGGTAAAACTTCCACATTTCTTTTGGAATCGGACACTATCCAGTTTACTAAGACTTTTGCCAAGATTCTATGAACCTTCCTGTGAACCCTGGAAATTTCATGCTAGGGCTGAACCGGAAACGAGGTGCATTTCACCAAGTGTCAGATTTCCCTCTGGTCAGCTAGCCAGGCTCTCGCCCCTAAAGTCGTATGAATTATTTCCTGCCAGAAGATGAAGAAGAAGATTACCTGGACTCACACGACCGACTAAAATATTTTCAAGGTGAAATGAGTCCCACCAAATGCAGAATTGAAGATGTCACCTTCACAACCCTGTGTCATTACCGTTTGGACTCAGGACTGACCAGTGGCTTTGCTACAGCACGGAGAGGGCCATGTGAAAAGGGCAAGCGCAAACAAGCACTTGAACCGTATTATGACAGCTTCAGAGGGGAAAGGCAGAGAGAATAAGGAACTTCAGAAGGTGTCTGGTCCACAAATCTACAAGTGTATCTCCTGACCCAATGGATCTCCTGGTGTAGAAAAGTGAATCCAAACCACCCAGGCTGTAAAATTTTGCAAACTCAACACATGTAGAACAAACTTTTTATTCCTTCTTTTCCAATGAAGGCTTTATGTGTTAAAATGTCTTTATTAAGTGCTTGCGTAAACCAGGGCTTCTCAACCTTGGCAGTATTAATGTTTTAGGCTGGATGATTGCTTGTTGTGAGCTTTTATTCCGTACATTTTAATTAATCTAGCAGCATTCTTATCTTCTTTCCACTAGATACAGAACAATCTTAACCTTAGGCATGAAAAACACACTCTAAATATTCCCCACTGTCCCTTTTGAGGCAAAATCAGCTTCAACTGAAATATATTTGTTCAAATATCAAACAGTAAGATCTCCAAATACCTCCAGATTTTTCAATTTACGTTTCAGCATATTTTTTCCTATGAGTTCAAGGACTACAGTAGTTGATAAACCATAGAAAGGAACAATCTAAGGGCCAGCCAAATAGCTCAGCGGATTAAAGTGCCTGCAAGCAGGCACAGGGGCCAGGGGTTTGATCCTCTGGTCTTGCCTGTCCGGGGCCACCCCCAGGGCGCACTGAGATGTAGCTTGAGGCTGGGCGCGGTGTGGTGTGCCTGTAATCCCAGCACTTGGGAGGCTATAAACAGGAGAATCACTTCAACTCTGATCTACTAGTGAGACCCTGAACACCTGGTAGATCCTTCCCTAAAATAATACAGAAAAAAATAAGGAACATCTACAAAAATTAAAGTGTTTTTTTTGTTTTTTGTTTTGTTTTGTTTTGTACCAAGAATCAAGTTCAGAACTTCATGCTTGCCAAGCAGGTGCTGCACCACTGAACTAAATCCTCAGCCCCTAATTACGACCTAGAAAAGACAGCAGAAACAGCGGCAGCCACAAAATCCATTCTAGAGAATAAACCTATGAATGACGAAAATGTCCTTATAGAGAAAATAAAAGTATCAGTCTGTTTTAAAAGTCTTGAAAATCAACATGTAAAATGGTTTCTAGCTTATTCTGTAAAATACTAGCATCATATTAACCAATATAGTAGGCATTAATAGTGTACTTGTGGGGCTGGTGAGATGGCTCAGTGGTCTAAAGCACCTACTTAGAACAAGTTTAGCAAAAACACATGGACCGCGGTTCAATCCCCAGCACCACATGCCAGCCAGCCCCGCCCCCTGGTGGGCTGAGCTGGCCACACACACACACACACACACACACACGCAAAAATAAATAAATAAAAAATAATAATAATAATAATAATAGTGTACTTGTTTAATTTAATTGATATTATGTAAACTTGAATAAAATTTAAAATTCAGTTAATTGAATCACTACTGCTCCAAGTAAGGTACTGCTCATGGTTATCACAGCAGGTAGTACAAATAAAAGAAATTTTCACCATGGAAAATGATGCCTACTAATCACTGATGCTTAGAGTGCAGAAGCAGTGCTAGAAGTCAAAATAAGATAAATTTCAATTCAATAAAAGAATAAAAGCTTAAATTTAGAACGTTATAACAATGATCCTCTCAAATAAAATTTAAGCGAATACTAAGATATAATTCTCGCTAGGTAGACTGATGCAGTAAGTGACCAGACTACCATGGACTCAAAAGGGGCTATATATAAACTTTTTTAATGACTTTTCATGTAATAATTTTTTAATGATTTCTAAGTAAAACCCCAGCAGAGTAGAAGGAATTCATATTTTATAATTGGAACACTTCAAGTAGTATAGAATCACTTGATCAAAACAATATTTAAAAACAAGAATTGCTTATTTAAAATATTCCTCCATACTAAGATCCATTCATATCTTATCTTCTATGAAGGAAAAGTGTTCATATTATTCTGTCAATATTTTCAAACGAATCGAGTCACTTGCACAGTCTGAAGCTTGATCATATGCCATTTGGGTTAATATAACCCAAATTCAAGATTTCGTCCTGTATTGGACAGAATGAAAAACAAGTGCTTAAGATGTTCAGAGCAGGAGAGGCTATTAAGAGAGAAAATCCAATGCTGCAGCATCTTGACAAAGATGCTGTTGCTCTTACCTATAGCACACCAGCTTCCAATTATAGGAAGAAATGCTTTGCAAGATGTTAGAAATTCAAATGATAGTTGAGAATAAATTATTCTTAAATAAGTAAACAGCATTAAACACAAAACTGAAACTGCGCATACTCATCTCTTATTCTACAAACCTGGTGGTGGCCAGCTTTTAATTACTGTAACAAAAATCCAAAATAAATCAACTTCTAAAGAGAAAAAGCGTGATGTGGCTCAGAGTTTTAGAGGTTTTGGCCCAGTGTAAAGGAGATCAGTTGGTTTGGGGCCTTTGATGGGGGTATCAGAGAGCAATGTGGGCAGCAGGCAGCATGACAAAAATTCTCAACAAAGCCAAACTAGAGAGTGACTTTAATCCATGGACTTTTAGGAAACATTTGAGAACCAAACTTAAGTGCTCCTTCCCAAGGCATAAAATCCATTCATAAATATGCACTCAAGGGGCCGGGGAGATGGCTCAGTGGAATAAGCGCTTCCCTGGCAAGCGCAAGGGCCTGAGTTCAATCCCTGGTTCCACAAAATAAAATAAAATAAAATAAAATAAAATAAAATAAAATAAAATAAAATAAAATAAAATGTACTCACATAGCTTATAAATATAATTCAGTGAATTTCAAAGAATCAACTAATACTTAATGAGAGCTTCATTTTACTTTAATTATGATTTTTTTTTTTTTTTTTTGTACTGGGTATCAAACTCAGGAACTTGCACTTGCCAGGCAGGTGCTTATGCCACTAAGCTATCTCTCCAGCCCCTTAATTATGATCTTTAATGGGTTCTGTGCTATCAGTGAAACAAAAAGAAACCATGATCCCTCCCATCTCAGAAGCTTCATGGTTTAAGGGGGTTACACAGACAAACAAATACAATGAGGAAAGATGTTGTTATGGTTTGTGTCTAGGTATCCCCCCAAAGCCTCATGCAGTTTTGGGGCAGCCTCTGGAGTATAAGACTGAATACTGTGGGTGTGGATGCTGCACCTGTCCTGGGGCAGGGAATCTGCATTACAATATAAGGTGGGAAGAGAAGCTAGCAGTTTGAGCTGCCTTGTTCTTGCTCTTTGCCACCGCCATGAAAGTCTGCTTTCTGCTTGCCTTGGAGCCACCTGAGTATGGACTGAAACCTCCAGTAACTGTGAGCTAAATAAATCTTTCCTTCCTTCATTTTGAGTGTCAGGCATTTGTCCCAGCAATGAGAGAAGAGTAACTAAGACAGAATTTGGTACCACAGGAGTAGGGTCATTGCTATGGCTAAACCTGACCATTTGGATTATCAGCTTTTGGGAATGGCTTATGGGAAGAGATAGGAAAGGTTCGGAGAGGTTGCCTACTTGAGAAAAGCTGCAACAGCTTTGGCTCTTTTGTAGGGGAGGTTCTGGTCAGAGCTCAGAAGGCCAGAAGGCTGATGGAAAGCCTGTCTGTGAAGACCAGGCTGGGGAGGTTTCTGCTGGGAAGAAGGGCTGCATTGGTTGTTGGGCTCCAGATCATCTGTGTTTTGACTTGGCAGAAAAATTGTCCTCATTTTGCTCATGTCTGAAGACTTTGCCTGAGACTGAGTTTAAGCATGGTGGACTGATCAATCTGGCAAAAGATATTTCAAAGCAGCCAAATATTGGGGCCGTGGCCTGGTTGTTACTGGGGTCTTTTAGCCAGATTTATGTTGAGAATGAAGAGCAAGGAGCCCAGCAGGATGGGCCAAAATGTTGTGAGTTTGGCCAGAAAGGAAGCTCCAGGAAGGCTGTGAACTGCAAAGATAAAACTGAGAGGATTTCCATTGCTAAGAAGAAACAAGAAAATGGACAGGATGGCCTGAGGGCATCACAGGAGGAGGCAGGTCCCCACCCTTTGCAGCCTCAGAACTGCAAAGGTCAGGGAATTTGCCTTGAGGGGAAAGCCGCAGAGCCCCAGGTTCCAGAATGGCACCAGCATGGAGAAATTATTTCTCTGAATCAGGGTCAGAGTGCTCGGTGATCCAGGCTCAACCCCTAGAGCCAAGAGAGAGGAAAGCCTGGCTACTGCCCCAGCTGGCAGCAAACCTTGGCATCATCCATGTGGAGCTCGTTTTAGGCACATTCAGAATGCAGGAGTTCTGGGGTGAAGAAGGCTTCCACCTTGATTTCAGAAGAAGGCCTGGGAGGCCAGGCAGTGTGCCCCTGAGAGGGCAGTGTGTGAAGCTGTGAGAGAGATGCCTATTCTGTGGAAAGCCCAGAAGTTTGGAAACGCCAGGAACATGGATCATCTGAGGGAAACTGCAAGGAGGGAGCAAAGCTGGCCTGAGAGAGACGCCATGGGAGCTACCACCTCAAGTGCCTTAGGGGCGCAGCCATGTAAGGCCTTTGGAGCTCACAACTCATCACAGATTGCTGGGGATGTCCCACATGGAACAGCAGGACTTAATGTCTGCCCTGCTGGCTTCTGGACTTGTGTTGGTCCCAATGCTTGGTATCCTGCTGTGTTTACCTTTTGGAATGGTAATGTTTATCTTGTGCCTTTGAATGTTGCAAATGTTGAAGTTTTCATTGTACAGGGGCTCACAGTTGAGAGTTTGCCTTGGATCCCAAGGAGACTTGGGACTTGGACTTTTCAGCAATGCTGAAACTGTTGGGACTTTGGCAACACAGAGATGGACTAGAATGTCTTTTGCATGAAGGGAAGTGCATGAATCTTTGGGGATCCAGGTATAGAACATTATGGTTTATGTCTAGGTTTTCCCCCAAAGCCTCATGCAGTCTTGGGGCAGCCTCTGGAGTTTGTGATTGATTACTGTGGGTGTGGATGCTGCACTTGCCCTGGAGCAGGTAATTTGCATCACAGTGTGAGCTGGGAAGAGAAGCTAGCTGCTTGAGCTGCTTCTGCCCCTCCCTTTGTACTCTTGCTCTTTGCCAGCACCATGAAAAGTTACCCTCTGCCATGTGCCACTCTGCCTTGGAGCCACCTGAGTATGGACTGAAACCTCCAGTAACTGTGAGCTAAATAAATCTTTCCTTCCTTTATTTTGCCTGTCAGGTATTTGTCCCAACAATGAGAGAAGAGTAACTAAGACAGATGTAGGTAATGCTGGCTATGAAGACAATTAATCTTTACTGTGAGGACACTGCCACAGCCAGAACAGTTAGCAGAGGCTTCAAAGAGGACGTGAAAGAAGTAAGACTTAAATGTCTGCAGAAGTGAAAAGCAAACTGAATTAAAAGTGGAAAGTGCAAATGCTAAAGGATATCCTGGTGCAGACAGAAAGGAGATCTACAAATATGGACTGGGAATATGTGAGATAAATGATGGCTGGATAATGGACCGGGTGCAAATGCAAGGAGCTTCAAACTCCAGGCATAAAATGATATACCCTGTGTAATGAGAGAAAGAAAATGTCTTCGCTCCTTTTTGTCCAATTGAGTTGAACAATGACATAATATCTGAGGAAGACCGTTGGGCATGGATGGAATCATGACATGGTGAATGCTGGGGTTTATTTGTGAATGATGACAAAAAGTACAGGAAGATATTCAAGTAATGAAGAATGTTAAGTATTAGTAGGCTTTAGTGAGGAGCTCGATGTCTTTCCTGGATGAGCTCACGAAGAGACTTCCCTAAAAGTACGAGTCAGCTGCTAGTTTCTCAGGGAACCTTCAGCCCCATGGTTCTCCAATGCTCACCTGAGGACAACCACGGAATTAAATTATTTTCTGGATCTTTATTCTGCCATTCCTTGCTGAGCTGCTGGCCTGCTGGAGCATTCTGCACACTTTATCTGTGCCTCGATTTTAGTAGTTATAAAATACAAATTGGTATGTTATCCCTCTCACAGCAATGCTGCACAGTTCATGAAATATGGGACTCTGGGGAATACTGGCATTTGGCAAAATAAAATGTGTGATAAATAGAAGACTGAGATCATGCAAAGTTAAATGGAGACTTTTACTCTTGAGAGGTGCATATTTCTTATATATGTACCCAACTCCATCATGGACAAATATATTCACACACAGACACACACACACACACACACACACACACACACACACACACTGATGGCTGAATATATGCACATACATTGAACAACATTAGGGTCCACAAAATTTTAAAGTTTCAGAGTGTCAGTGATGAGTTATAAATGTGAATGCTTAAATATATTCAAGCTAAGTGAGTTTTCTGTACACTTAATATTCTAGAAAAGAATATACGAAATGAATGCCATGACAAAATAAAGGATATTCATAAGTAGTTGTTAGGAAATGAAAAGCAAACCATGCTCTCATAACAAACACCACTGGAAAACAATTACCATCTTGTGGTCACCACGCATGTTGCTTCTAACCAAGGGCAGAATTGGGGGAAGCACTAAAACCTACACAGGAAACAGCTTACTCATACCTGAAGTGTTGATGTCAACATGATAAATTTTCTGAGGAGACATCAAATTCAATCCGTCATTTGAAGTAGGTTAAAATTTGATGCTCGGGACATTTAAGTTCAAATTCTATGATCACAGGGATTGGCAGGAAAGGTACAGGCTGAGTGGAGCCAGCCCAGGAAATAGGACTTAAGGGATGAAATGGATGAGGAGATAGGAGTGAGATACCCATACAACTGGGAACTCACATTTTACCACCATATACCTACGATGCAGGATTCAATGTTTGTCCCACTGGGTTTCTGCCTTGTTTTTGTTCCAGTTTTTGTATCTCCCTATTCCTCCCATTTGGAATGAAAATATTTATTCTGTTCTATTACATGTTGGAAGTGTCTGAGTTTTTTAAAAAAAATTTACAGGAGCTCACAGCTAAGATTTTGCCTTGAGTCTCACACAAGACATTGGAAATGGACTTTTCAATAATTCAAAGACTGATATGATTTGTCTGGTGGCTTTGCGACGGGTTAAGTCCCAAGATCATAAAGGTGCTACACTCATTAGTGGACTTGAAACGTGCTGTTAGGAGGTGGGCCTGGTTGAGTGTGGGTCACTGGGAGTGTGCCAAGAAGGGCATTTTGGTGTCCTTGAGGCATCTTTTCTCTTCCTCTCCCTCTCTCTCTCTCTCTCTGCCTCCCAGATGCCATTAGTGGAACCGATTTCTTCTGCTCTGCTGCTCTGCCATGTTTTCTTTCTCATGGAGATGGCCAACCAAGGGGTAAAACTGTGTTCCAAAATAAACGTCCCCTCCTTTAGGTTGTGGGTATCTAGTATTTTGTCCCAGCAAGGGAAAAAAATAACTAGAGCAGCTTGCCTGAGAGAAAACAATGACATTTCTCTCTGTCTCTCTGTCTCTCTGTCTCTCTGTCTCTGTCTCTGTCTGTCTCTGTGTCTGTCTGTCTGTTGGTCTCTCTCTCTCTCTCTCTCTCTCTCTCTCTCTCTCTCTCTCTCTCTCTCTCTCTCTCTCTCTCTCTGTCTCTTTTTCAGGTTCCAGAACATGTAGATGAACGGATTGAGTTATCTCTAGTACTTGCTACAAACATATAGTTCTAAAAGTCC
The DNA here is from genome assembly GCF_000260255.1 of Octodon degus. Classification (NCBI taxonomy): domain Eukaryota; kingdom Metazoa; phylum Chordata; class Mammalia; order Rodentia; family Octodontidae; genus Octodon; species Octodon degus. Next base: position 13,476,059 of record NW_004524600.1, on the reverse strand, counting down.
ACAAGAAGGAAAAGGAGGAATTACATAACAATTTGTATTAGAGATAGAGTAGCCACTCAAAAAGACAACAGAACAATGGGGAGCTTTTCCTGCTTGTTATATTAGAAAATACAAAGTATAACTACTGAGGAGGCAAAAATAAAGACAACATGCATAAAGGTCCACAAGATTTTAAAGTTCCAGAGTGTCAGTGATGAGTTATAAATGTGAATGCTTAAATATATTCAAGCTAAGTGAGTTTTCTGTACACTTAATAGTCTAGAAAAGAATATATGAAATGAATGCTAAAGATGTTAGAGAAGAATATGACAGAAAGGGGCAAAGCACCTAGCTGGAGCTACATATTAGGAATAAAGGCCTTCTTCAATAGGATGTATCAAGCTTCTAGCAAATTAAGGTGCTGGCTTCATTGAATATGATAAAGGATCCACAAATTCAGGATACTCTTAAAGGGAAATGAGATGCGTCCATTGTTTAATTTTGACAATAACTCTCAGAACAGTGCAGAGCTGTGCATGTGATACCTTAACAGAACAATTGTGTAGCGATACAATAATCTTCAACATCCAAGGGAGAATTTGGTCAGACATTAGTCCCCATTTATTTGTGGTTTCACTTTCTGCTGTTTCAGTTACTTATGGTCAACCATCATCTGAAAATCTTAAATGGGAAATTCCAGAACTAAACAATTCATGAGCAGTAAACTCAGTAACACCCTGAGTGTGCTATGTTGAGACCTCACGCTGTCCCGCTCTGTCTTACGGAGGGCACAAATCATCCACGCCGTGCGCGCCCTGACCCTCCACCATGGTGCAGTCCTCTCAGTCCTCTCAGCTTTCCAACAGAGGCTGGCAGCACCCCCAGGGCTTTTGTTCAGGTAGCCCTTGTCCAGCAGCTTAGTGCTGAGTCTCAGTGCCTATGTCACTCACCCCATCCATTTTGTCATGTGGACATTGTATGCTTTTGCATCATTACAGAACAAAGGTGAATACAGTGCAAGATATTTTGAGAGAGACAAAGCATATTCATGACTTTTATTATAGTTTATTTTCTAATGATTGTATGGTGTTATT
>NW_004524600.1:13465585-13474716 GCF_000260255.1 Octodon degus | reverse complement strand
AGTGTATTCGCATAGTTTAGCAAGAAAAAGTACTGTATTTAGAGGATGTTGAATAACCACTTCCTTCTTTCCAAAGTATATCACCCAGTACATAAAAATAGGCAAAGTGTGGGTGGGGTGAGGGTTTCTTGAAAAAAATTTTATAGACTTGATGACCTGATCAAACATATTAGCTTGTATCTTGTGAAAGGAAGCTAATTACTTTGACAAGTTGATGAAGCTGAAAATAATCAAAAGCAGCAGTTAATATATATGGAAAGTATTAATTTAAGAGAAAACTAACAGGGAATAGCACCAAGGAACTGTTAACAGTCTCAGATGGTTATAATCTCAGGTATGGAGAATGTTTTAATAAAGCAAGCATAAAAGTTTTACAAAAAATGGTGCCCAAACTTTAGATGGTAATGCAATTTACAATACAGCAATGAAAGCTAGTTCTCTTGGGCTGACCAAACAGCTCAGTGGATCAAAGGCCCTGCAAGCAGGTGCTGGCGTCCCGGGGTTTGATCCCCGGGCCCAGCCCCATGCCTGGCGTGCGCTGAGACAGCAATTGAGACTGGGTGTGGTGGCGCAAGCCTGTAATCCCAGCTCTTGCAAGGCTGTAAACAGGCGGATCACTACAAGTCTCTTCTAGTAGTGAGACCCTAAACACCCTGAAAACCCTTCCCTAAAATACCAAAATAAAAAAAAGAAAGAAAGAAAACTAGTTCTGTTACTAGTATTGAGTATAGTACAAGAGAACAAGATTTGTGCATTAGAACAAAATTCGATCAGCTGAAGAAAAAGTCCATTAGGCGAAGAAAGCCTATGAAAGAATGAGAAGACACTTTTTATGAAGGATGTCTAGTTGTCCTTGTCTTAATAATCTCATTTTACATCTGTTTTTTTTTTTTTTTTTTTTTGGTGTTTTATACCACCTTTTTCACTGTATAAAGAGGCCTGGTTTGAGTACAAAACACACAGTACCACTGAAAGGAGCCTACAGTGCAATTTTAAATTTATAAATGCATAGTAGCTTTGTGTTAGATGTATTACATTTAAGCTCAGTCCCTGTATATTTTTTCAATGACTAAAAAACCTAGAATGTCCTAAACTGGTAAAGAGCTATAAATTATGTGATAAGAGTCTAAATTTAAGAAATAATGTAGACAAGAGTAAGTCTGTCATGTTCTTGTCTTCATTCCTCTAGGTGTTTCATGAAATGATTTTTGTTTTGTTTTGTTTCTTTGTGCTATAGAGAAGGGTCTACAGGGTGGTCAGGGTCTCACTACTAGATTGGATTCGTAGTGATCCACCTGTTTACAAGTAAGAGCTGGGATTACAGGTGAGCGCCACCACACCCAGTCTCAATTGCTTTCTCAGCGCGCCCTAGGGGCAGGGTCGGCACTGCAAACCCCGGGGATAAAACCCCTGGCCCCTGCACCTGCTTGTAGGAGCTTTAATCTGACGAGCTATTTGGCCGGGCTATGAAATAATGATTTAACCTTGTTTTTAACATTATAGAAAAAGACCTGTGATGAATGGGTAGGACTTAGGGAACAGAAGATTTCAGCAGACTCAAGCTAACTCTAATAAACTGGAGTTAAAGTTGGAAGGAACTAAGTACTTGAACAGTTTGTAAACATCCTGTCCCTGTTGGATTGTATTAGAGCCTGGACACCTGCCAGTCTTAAATGACACAGCAAGGAATTTCACTTTCTTGGGAGTTTGGGTTCCAGTACTCTCACAATTCTATGTAACCACACTAAGATTTTCGAAAATTAATAGCATGCTTTTCCTTTGAGCTCTCTCGGTAAATGTGCATGTCCAATTTCACTTGGCTCTAGAGTCCTGAAAATAATATTGTTCTTTATAAATTTATAATTAAATAATATTTTTAAGCATGCACTTTATACTGGACTATTTCATGTAAGAGATTTGATTAGATTTTTGTAAAATTCTCATGGGAAAGTCACTATTGCCCTCGCTACTGCAGATTCAGATCAGAAGGCTTTTGATGTGTCCAGGGATGGTGAGTGAAACCCTGAGAGAGCTGAAATTCTATAAATCCCTTGTGAAACCAATTTATTCAGGAAAATTTTTATTTTGCGCTCCTAATACCCCAGCAATGCCACCTCCTGGGAGGAGTGCTGAAATTTTGTGCTGTTTCATTCCTTTCTGTCCTTCCCTTAAAATCAGTACAGCACAGAAATTTGCTACAGAAAATTAAAACACCGGATGATACTAGAAGAATGTGCTCTTGGGTATCTTTCTCTTGCCCTCTGTGTGAGTGACCTTTTTTGTGTGATGTACCTCCCTTTTTGCTCTTACAGCTAAAATTAAACCAGTGGAAAATGTTTGCCTCAAAGTATGTATTCTCTTCATGAAACACAACTGGGTTTAAAGGTCAGCAGATTAACAAAGGACCAGAGATAGGCAGCGTTCCTTATCTGGCAAGTAGAGAGATGATGCAGAGTTGGAATTTGGGGAACAAAGGGACCTGGAGTTGGGCAGCAAAGGTGGGCTGGGAGCAGAAGTACTGGCCAGAGGAGTGGCAAGTGACAGGCAGGTGGATGAAGGGGAAGATCTGCGTATTTCATAGAAGTAGGCTACTAGCAACCCAGGGATCAGCAATGCTTAAGAGATGACTTTCCCTGAAATCATTCTGAAATAAAAAATAGTATCAAATTTCATGTGTGCAACATTTATGCTTTACACGATGAGTCCGCTTACGCTGCCTCAAGGCACTGTCATTGCACTCCATTGTGTGGCAAATAGGCAAAACTGTCCCCACTTTACCAAAAAAGAGAACTGGGCTCCAGAATCTTGAGTGACTTACAGGTGTCTATAAATCACGAGCAATGCAGGGGTATTATTTTTCTCATTATAGCTCTTTTACTCTAAAAATATAGTATCCACTTCTTTGAAGAGCTATTTGTCTGTCTGCCGTATAGTTACATGTACAAAGAGTTTTGACTCTACAGAAATTCCAAACCTACATATTTTTAGCATAGGACCTGGGGCCCACCTCTGTTTTAATGCCATACAATTTTTTAATTAATACTCCTTCTTGCTGTTTGACTTTTTTTCCTGATTGCATAATCCCATTTGCTGATTTCAGAGTAAAATCTGAAAGTCTCTGTGATTTAAAAAGAGAAAATTGAAAAGAGGTACAGTATTCTCTTCAGTAAAGGCGCTTAACCCAATTAGTCCTAGATAATCTGTCTCCAGGCTATCAAACTAATCTTTCCTGACTTTAATTTTTGCTGTTTAACCAGGTCATCCGGAGTATTACACACCAGGGATCAATGAAAGTCATATTTTCCTTGTGAAGATCAGATTTACAGGGAGAGAGAGAGAGAGAGAGAGAGAGAGAGAGAGAGAGAGAGAGAGAGAGAATATAAAAAGAAATCATTTGTCTTACAGGCAGGGTTGTGTACTGAAGTGAGCCATTAATTTCCAGGAATAATTTTTAAAAGATTTTTTTCTTCTCCCTGACACACATTGTAAGTGTCAGTATAACTAACAATATGCATAGGATCAATGTGATAGCAATTATTATTTGTTCCCTTGCAAGGTGCAAAAAGGAGTCATCAGACTACACAGTAACAGAAGCCCCCAAGGACCGTGTCCCCTCAAAATGAGTTATATTGAATTAAATTTGAAGACTCCTCTGGTATACTGTGAGTTTTCTTAGTTCCCGTTGAGTGGTAGACAGTATCTACTTGTATGCTTTGTACGGAATTAGCTGAGAATCAGCCGAGTTTATCAAGCCAGCTTGTATTTCAAAACTGGAGCACTGGAAGTATTAATTTGCTTTAGGAAGGCTTTCAGGGCACGCTAGGGATGGGCTTGTGAGACGTAGCTTTATCTTGGAATAATCCTACAATATCCTTCCCATGTGCTTGGGTATATTACAAGCAAACACAAAACACTCTTTTTCCTACTATAGTGATTCAAAGATGATGATGACAGAGAAAACTCTAAATTATCTTCTGAAATCTATTTTCCCCTTTGCCCATAAAATTAGCCCAGGGCTGTGTGACTACACTGGTGTTCCATAGCCGCTCATGCAGTTAGATGTAGCCATGAAATCTCTCTCAAATAGAATTTTGAAAAAAGTTACATCTGCCATCTTTCGCCTGAATTTTAAGCAAATGTGGTATCTCTACCCTCTCTCTTCCCTGCCTGCAAACTAGAACCCAGAATGTGACAGCATCTTGGATTTAACCACAGTAGAATGGAAAACGCCCAGACGATAGCAGATCTGCCCTCCGGCCTATCTAGGTCACCTTTTACTTGAAAGCAAATGAACTTCTCTCTTCCTAAAATCGCAAAATTTGGGGACATTTGGCTACACCAATGCAAATGTTAACCTAATTAAAAAAGAAGCTAAAAGATCATAAATTTTCTGTTAACATCTCTAGAAAGAAAAATTTACCAGGTTATATAAAGGCAAAAATACAAGTAACAATATCTCCAGCTTACTGTCCTAATTCACAAAGAACTAGTCTTTAAAGTTAATACAACTTAAGTATCCCTTATCTAAACTGCTTGAAGCCAGAAATGTTTTGAATTTCAGAGATTTTTTTTTCCAATAATGGAATATTTTCATGCACATAAGCAGTCTTAGGAGTGGGGCCACATTTACACATAAAATTCAATTGTACTTTATACACATGTTCTGAAGGTAATTTTATACATATTGTTAGCCAATCTCGATTTTTAACTGTAAAGCTTTACTGTGATCAGATCTGGAATTTTCCAACTGTGGCATCAATTTGGTGTTCATTATGCTTTGGATTTGACAGCATTCTGGACTTCTAATTGTTGGAGTAGATATGCTTAACCTGTATATAAACCATCATCTCAGTTCTTTGTAGATCTTTATCATCTACTAGGACTGTGAAACACAGACCTAGGGTGTTCTGTACCCTTCACTTCTTCTGGGTGGTACCATCAATTCTTAAAGTATATGCTGTATTTTGCCGCTTGCTAGAAACAGCTCCATGACCCAATCTTCAATGGAGACATTAAGCAAATTGAAGGCGATGGCATAGAACATTACTTTATAATGAGGTTTCTTTAAATGAGAATGTGCCAGGTATATTTTTAGCAGAAGCAGAGGAATATCCTGGAATTAGAAAAGTGATGAGGTTCTGTTGGTTATGTGTGAGGGCTGGTAAAACACTTCTTGCACTCTAAATTGTATCAACTAAGTTAATCTAACCATGTTCAGTCATCTTGTGAGTGTTGGGCAGTTGTGCTAGGGACTATAGGAATATGGGAATGAATAAAGCACAGCATTTGTCTTCAAGAATTTATATCTATATTACATATATATGTATTTTATTAGATGTATTTAAATGTGTGTAAATGTGTCTGTATGTGTGTGTGTGTGCACGCACACAGGTTTGCGTTCGTGTGTGTGTGCATAGTCCCACAGTGGCTGTCTGCAAGCTTGATAGCTGGCAACATCAGTAGCTTCCCATCCCAAAGACGTAGCCCCAGTATGAACTGAAGGCTCCTGGAAGCCTCTGCAGAGAGCTGGGGTCAGTCCTTAAGAAAAAGGCTGAAGAATCTCGAGTATGGTGCTCACAGGTGATGGTTACAGCAAGTGTGTACCTGTCCAAGAGCCAAGCGTGCGTGCTGCTCTGTTCCACCAGACTCAGCTTGCTGGCTGGTGCTGCCCACCCGTGGGGCAGGTCTTCCCTATTAGCTGCGCTGGTGCCCACACCAACTATCTCCAGAAATACCTCTGCAGACACACTCAGCAGTCACACCCAGCACTGTGCTGTCTCATCTTTCTAAGTGTATCTTAGTCCAGGCATGTGGATGGCCAAGACTAATTATGACATGGTACTAGCATCACCCAAAAAGAGGCTACATTCAAGAACTGTGCTAAATGACACAGATGTCAAGTATGTTGGGATAAAATACAAAAGGAAAAGTTGTAGAATATAAGCAGCTGTCTAAGCACTTAAACAAGTTACATATGGTCCTTGTGCTGCCTGACCAATGATCTAATTCAGGCAGTTCACTGCTCAGAATGCATTTGTGTAGGGAGGAAAGGCCTGTGGTTGGAGAAACAGCTGTGTCAGAAAAAGATGCCTGGTGAGTCTGAGATTGAGATCCTGTTTTTTTCCGTACACTCACTCAAACCTCCTGAGCCAACTCTTGGTCAAGTTGCTAAAGTCAAAAAGACCTGAGCCTCCTCAATTGATTGAGCCACCTCAATCTTCCTCTCAAGAGTGAATATATAAATAAATAATCAATCAAAGAATGCATTTGATCCCCAGAATCCACTGATACTTGTGCAAAAGTCTTTAACCCATCACAATATTTGTTGGAGGCAAATGAAGAGCCAATCACATCCTTTTCTTCCATCAAGGACTGTCTGGCTGATTTTTGTTGAAAATATTCTCTCATTGTCATTATATCAAGTGTTCTATACTCACTACTTGATTTTAGAGAACTAGTAAAATGTGGACATTGATGGCGATGCTTCCTTTTTTTTTTTTTTTTTTTCATTCTAGAGACATTTTGTGATTTTCCAGTATAACAGAAAGGTGGCATGTACTTTATTTGATGATATGATAATATTAGATAAAAAAGAAAAATGACCTATGTAAAACATAAGATCAAAAAGGAGGAATTTCATTTTAATTTTAATTTTCAGAAATCAAGGCATAAAATATATATTGCCATCCATTAATATTTTTCAGGGCATTTAAAACCAGTATCAGGTATGCAGATCAAAAATTGTTTCTGTTCTTTTTACAAATATCAATTTTACCTTTCCTCCCTTTCCATGAGTTATTCAGTTCAAGTTATACCATTGCAAATTCCATTATAGCTGCACCAGGCAGAACAAAGTGACTATTATGAAAAATTCTAAGCTGAGAATGAGGCCGCTGACCTGTAATCCCAGAACTCAGAAGACTGAGGAAGAAGTACTGCTGTGACTTTGAGACCAGCCTAGGCTGCAAAGTGAGTTCAAGGCAAGCCTGATATGCACAGTGAAACCCTGTCTCAAAAAGACAAAAAAAAAAAAAAACTCTAGAAGTAGGTTTTTCACTTACAGAGATAGAAAGGTACGGTTTTTCCTGGGGCAGGAAGACTTTCTGTTTTATTTTGCTTTTCACAAAAAAAAATAATAATAATACAGTGAATATACATTGGTATAAATATGTCTTCCCAAAAAATTATAGCAGATTGTCCTTTAGACAAAGCACTCTTATCTACAACATATAAAGACTTTCTAAAAAATCAGACCTTCAAAATTCAAAGACCCAAACCAAAAATGGACAACCGAGATGAATATACACTTCACCAATGAAGAGCTACAAATGGCAAATAAGTATTTTTTAAAAGTTCAACATCATTGACTATTCAAGAGATGCAAATTAACACAACACTGAGATAACATCTTATGCCAGAAAGAATGGCTATTATCAAGAGGTCAACTAGTAACAAATGTCGGAGAGGCTGTGGGGAAAAAGGAATCTTTCTCCACTGCTAGTGAGAGTGCAAACTTGTACAACCATTGTGGAAACCAGTATGAAGATTTCTCAAAAAGCTAGGATTGGAGGCCCCATTCAAGTTAGCTACTTCCACTCCAGGTATTTTTTCAAAGGAACTAAAATCATCATAACACAACAATATAGGTACACCCATGTTTATAGCAGCACAATTTGTCATAGCTAAATAAATCTGGGAAACAACCCAAATGTCCATCAACTAAGGAATGGATAAAAAAGATATGGTACTTTTACACAATGGAGTATTACTAAGGTATAAAAAAGATATAGTCAAGGCTTGTGTAGATAAATGGATGCAGCTAGAGATTGTGCTGATAAGTGAAATAAATCAGACCCACATATGCAAACATCATACTGTCTTGCTAGTGTGAGAACATGAAAGAACGAATAAAATCTGAAAGGCACAATAGATACTGTGAAAAGGAAAGAATTGTTCAATGGGAAGGAAAAACTTGGATGAGGAAAAGGACAAAAGAAAGAAGGGAAAAAGATATATGTATGTATATATGCAAAATAGTTTGGATAATTGTACTGCTGATTTCTGCTGGTCTTTTGAAAGAAGAAGTTAAAGCCTAATTTTTTTCTTTTTAAGTTTTTTTTCTTTTTCATTTCTTATAATTTTTGTTGTTGTTTTGTTTTGTTTTAAACCAATTTTCATGTGTATATCTGATAGCCTGGAGAGCTAATTTGAAGATAACATCATGCAATACAGCAACCATTGTTGAATTCCTATTACTTTGTTTGGTGAAATTTTGTATTCTTCTAATGCTGTTTTTTATTACTATTTTGTATTCTTTAAAAAAATTTTAAAACTCCCTCCCAAAGATTTGAACCAGTAGTAGACTATAAAACAGTAAGATAGCCCAACTGGAAAATAAAGTTCTTTTCGAAAGCACAAGAGAAAGAATAAAGGGCACAGGACCAGTGTGCATCTGTGAAAGGTGCCTAGGGATAAAGAAGAGAACAAAAACGCTACCAAGCTGGTACCTGGTGGAGGTACATGGCCAGTGAGAGCATCCCAGAGACACAAGATCCTCAGCGCATTTGAGCCACACTAATGTCACATGTGGAGTGATTTTTGTGGTGGCAGCCTTGAGGTCCTGAGCTGATTTAAAACATTCTTGGCACCTGCTGTTAAATAAAAGACGCTGTAGTTTGTCCTCACCCACTTTATTCATCAGCTCTGGCTCTTCTCCAAAATCAAAATAATGATGAAAGTTAAATGTTTCAAATCTGTTTGGGACATCAAGGCAGGCTCAGTGCCACAGTACACCTAAAGACACGATGGCCAAAGACTCCCAAAACTGCTTCAGAAGGTGGTAGACAGGTGTGATGTACCTACGTGTAACCCCAGCACTCACTTGGCATGCTCAGACCAGAGTATGCTGTGAGTTCAAGGCCAATCTTGACTATATAGTGAGTTCAAGGCCAGCCTGAGCTGCATAGCAAGGCCTTATCTCAAAAATATTTATGAAAGACAGAAAGAGTCAGGCAGACATGAAAGAAAGGAAGGGAGGGAGGAAGAGAGAAGAAAGAAAGAAAGAAGAAAGAGAAAGAAAGAAAGAAAGAAAGAAAGAAAGAAAGAAAGAAAGAAAGAAAGAAAGAAAAAGG
>NW_004524600.1:13464470-13465475 GCF_000260255.1 Octodon degus | reverse complement strand
AGAGAGAGAGAGAGAGAGAGAGAGAGAGAGAGAGAGAGAGAGAGAGGCAACAATGGTAGATACACGTATTTGAAGTGAGGGGAGTATTTTGAGGGAGATTAATGATGTCCCTTACTATAATAAATTTTGTTAAAAATTTGTGATCACTTCTATTTTGATCAGTTTTCACTGTATTTGTATACATCCTGGTCATTTGGCCTCTGAGGTGGCCTTTAGCCTCATTCGTTAGATTTCTGTTATAGTCAGACAGTGTGGAAACTACTACAGATTCACATGTAAAATTTCTTATTTTAGCTCTGCATCAAAGAGAGAACACCTTCCCCAATATGCTAATATTAGACTAAGCTCTATCTTATGCTTATTTTCTTCTTTCAAATTCACTGTATTTACAGTCAGTTTTTTTAAAAAACTTAAAAATTGACCTCTTCTAAGCCACTTTAAGTCCATGTGCCAATTCCTGCATTTTCTCACCCCTCTGCTTTTATTAGTCGTAACACTAGTAGTATAGTTTTATGGTGTGAAATTTTCATATTCACTTCCATAAGCCTAATTCCCACAGTAGTCTGTCATTAGTTCAATATTTATGGGGCATCTCTTCTCATCACTTTCCATTCATCTTGACTTCTACATTCATATTTTGGTTGGCTTGAGTCCATTCTATGGTAGTTTTTACAAGAATATTTATGAAAATAGTATTTTTTGATTTTGTGTGTGCTTGGAAATGTTTTACTTGTTTTCTTTTTTTATGCCACAGTAGTATATCTGGACATAAAACATGACGATGTCCCTTTCTATTAAAACTTTGTCCACATCGTGCCACCATCACTGACACTGAATGTGGTTCTGGAGAAGTCTAGGACCACACTTACTGTTTTTCTTCTCCACCTCCTTCTCCTCTTCCTCCTCCTCCTCCTCCTTCTCCTCCTCCTCCTCCCTCTCCTTCTCCTCCTCCTCCTCCTTCTCCTTCTTCTTCCCCTTCTCCTTCTTCTTCTCCTCCTCCTCCTC
>NW_004524600.1:13447589-13464345 GCF_000260255.1 Octodon degus | reverse complement strand
TTCTTCTTTGATATGTACAATTTTATTTTATTTTTTTCACAGCACAGAGATGTAAGAGTTTTATTATTAATTTTTGTTTTTCTTCTTAAACATCAGCATTTTTCTTTTGCTTCAAAGCTTACATGAATATTCTGATATAGTTACATCCAATAACTTTTCTAAAGAAAGATGTGTGCTGAACACTGAGTCCTAGTTTCCCTGGGACATGTCCTATTTTCAATTGTGACAGTATCTTCCATCATTACAGGGGTGTTTTCCTTGACTGTACTGTTGGAAATTTTATCTGTTTAAATTAGTTTTATCCTTCCTGGTGCTTACTAGCTTTCCATACTTTCCCACTAAGTCTTGTTTTGCTCATTTTTATCAAAGGTTAACTGTCTCAATTACGCTTTTAGCTGTGTCTATTTCTAATCTGCTTTCAAAAGGCACTTTGTTTCTATAGTGATTTGTTTTTCTCTTTTATTTTTTTTGGTATTGTTTATAATTGGTTGTAATTATTGTATTTATTTTTAATATCATAATGTATGCAGAGTATTCAAAATTTAGGCAGCACAATGTCTACACACGTAAACCCCAGTTTTAGTCATTTGTCTACAATGAATGATTTCCATAACTGCCCAAGTTTATAAGAAATAAGCATATTTATTATTTTCCTTTTCTAGACAAATGGTAGCATACCTTGTATATATTAATCTGCATTTTGATACTGTGTTATATGTTTAATAAAATATTGGAGATATTTCCCTACTACTTTATACAAAGACTCTTTCTTTGTTTTTGCTTGTCATTTACAGTCTGAGGCATTGTTTGTATTATAATTTATTCAATCTCCTATGAGCAGATATTCCAGATGCTCTTAGTCTTTTGTTATTATAGACAATGTTTTACTGAAAAACTTTTTAGGCCTATTATTTCACATATATCCATGTATATTTGTTTAAATATTAAAAGTGTAACTACTGAACTAAAAGAATTTCCACATTAGTAAGTTTTTATAAATGTTACTAAGTTAAAATTCATACATAGTCCCACAAGAAACATACTAGCTTTCTCACATGCTATAGTTGTATATTATCACACATTTACTCAACAAAATACTACAAAATTGAATCCATAAATACTTAAAAGAATTGTACCCCAGGACCAAATAAAACTTATTCCAAGAATGTAAGATGGTTTCAACATATGAAAAGTATTGAGAGTAATACAATATATTAATAGAAAAGGAAAAAATGGTGATTGCTAAGATGACAATAACTCCCAATAATGAGTCAATGAAATTCCTATGAACATTTCCACTGCTTTTTATGTTGCAATGTGTAATCTGACTCTCCAATTTATAGAGAAATGCAAGAAAAGTAATAAAGCTGAGGGACTCATATTTCTTGATTTCATGATTTAGTGCAATGTAACACTAATCAATACAATGTGACATGGACATACATGTCAATGGAATAAAACAGAGAACGTAGGAGAAAGAGAAAATATACTTTTGCATGTATTGTGAATTGATTTTTAATAAGAATGCTAAAATGGTTCAAAACAGGGAAAAAATGGTCTTCTCAACAAATGTTGCCAGGAATAATAGATCATCACATGCAAAATAATGTAACTGGACTCCTCTCTCCTTCATACCATACATAAACTCAAAATGGATTAAAGATTTAAATGTGTATAACTAAAAATGTATAGCTAAAAATATATAATTCTTGGAAGAAGAGTCATAAATCTTTTTTATTTGGATTAGGCAAAGATTTTTCTAGATAAGATACCAAACAAAAGCAAAATTTGGTAAAATTGACTTCATAAAAATTTAAAAACCTTTGCACTTCAAGGACACTATCAAAAATGAAAATATGCTCTACAGAGTAGAGAAAATATATGCAAATCATTTATCTGATAGCTAATGGAATATTAAAATGTATAATGAACTCTTACATCTAACATGAAAAAGACAAATTTTAAAATTAGCAAAGGATTTGAATAGATGCTATGCCAAAGAAGATATGCAAATAAGCACATGAAAAGAGAAAAAAGGAAATCAAAGCCACAACTAGACACTGCTTTGAGAAATGTTAAGTGACATCCTTGCTATGGAAAACAGACAAGAAGATCCTCAAAAAGTCAAACACAGACTTACCATAAGCTCAGGAATGTTGCTGCTAGATACCTAAACAAGAGAATTACAGCAAAATTTGTAATCACAGCAGCATTAAGTAGAAAAAAACCAACTATCCATTGACTGATGAGTTAATACAAAATGTGGTATATCTATAAAACAGAGTACCATCTCTAATTATATCATTAAAATGAACTGATACATGCTGTGACAAGAATGAACTCTGGAAACACAATAGATGAAATAATCCAGACATGTAAGGTCACATAATTTAATTTCATTAATATAAAATATAGTTTAATTGAATAACATAATTTAATTTTTAATATATTTACGATAGGAAAATCCATTGAGATTTGGCATTATCAATGATCGGGATAAATGAGGAGTGACTGCTAAAGCTATGGGCTTCTTTTAGGCAACACAAATATTTTAGAGTAAGATAGCAGTGATAGTAGTACTATTTTAAGGGCGTGCTAAACATTACTGAGCAGTACACTTCGGCAGAATGAGTTTTATGATATATGAATTATATTGCAAGAGAACAAAATGTAAGTGTGCTGCTTATAGGAGAATTGTCTTTCCCTCTCATCTCTACCTTCACCAGCAGACATCTAAAAATGTCACTGGTGTCTTCCTTACACTGATTTATATTTCACATTACTTAGCTGTCCTTCATATATTCCAGTTCAAATTTTTAGGTGTTCTATCGTTTTGTTATATAGAGAACTTCTGGGCTGGTGAGATAGCTCAGTGGACTAAAGACCAATTAAGGCAAGCTTAGGCAAGCGCAGGGACAGCAGTTGGATCCCTGGCACCACATGTGGCGCCAACCCCACCCCAAGGGTGGACTGAGCCAGCCAGAGTCCGGGTGTAGCTGTGCACACCTGCAATCCTAGCACTGGGAAGGCTTTGAGCTGCGTAGTGAGACCCTGCCACAACCAATACATTAAAAAGAAAAAAAAAATTACATAGAGAACTTCAGTCATTTGTTCATGCCTGTTCGGGGTGTACAGAGATGACCTTCCTGGGTGGAGTCCGTCCAGGTACACAGAGCCTCTGATTCTATTTCCATCCTCTTGCCTGTCCTCCCTTTCCCTTTCCTGCATCTCAAGATGGACTTGTATTTTGTGTCCTGCTCTTTTTATCATTTTTCGGTCGATTTGTGAAAAGCAGAAATTTATCTATTATTTTCTTCCCTCAACCTCCAACAAATATCTGGATCATTTTTTCTAATATTATAAGACAATATTTTCAAGGTTTCTTTGTTGTATGTTCACTGGCTGCCTACTTTGCCTCAGATCCCTCTGTGCTGATAAGAATGAATGAAGGCCTCCGAGAGCTTTTTATATGTGTGTTATTTGTTGTTTACCATAGTAGCAATTAAAGCTAAAAATGTATGTAAGTCTGAATTTGTTAATTTTAAATACCTATGAAAACATACTGTGTTAGTATATGTCAATAAATATCTATATTTTGGAAAAAATAGTGACAAAATGGAATTCTTTTACAATTCTACAAATATCTTAAGTGTCTTGCATGATAGATTATTATGCTAGAGTTTTTATCTGCTTCTGCTTTCTATCTGTGATGCTAACAGACATCTTGTCAAATCATCAGAAAATTTCACCAACCATACTGGGAGAATGAAGGAAAATGGTAAATTGTATTTTAGTACTACCACAAAAACAACGCTAACATTGCGGTTTCCCAAAATGGTCTTGAAGTGCATCCCTGTGTTTTGTGCTGCTATAGCAGAGTGGAGGATGAACTATTTATAATGAGCATATATGAATCGGGCTATAGCTCTGGATGCTGGAATTCCAACTCCAAGTTGTGGAATAGCAAGCAGGGGTCAATACCTAGCAGGAGTCTTCCTGGTCCCTCAGCCTCTACAGAAAGACCAGAGGAAGAAGAAGAAAGGGATAGAGGGAGGGAAGAAGGATGCAGAGCACAAAAAGAGTCCAGGTGCATTATTTTATAATTCACTCTCCTTCCCTACAGAACCCACCACCACAACAATGATGCCATTTCACTGGGGATGGCAGAACTCTCAAGAGCCCCATCAATTCTCAAAGGTTCTCTGATAGGACTAAACAAATAAAGGGGATACAAAGGAAGGACCATTTTTTATCTGTAAGTGCAGAATAGTTAGGGTAGATATATAGCTACTTTCACTTAATTCAATGAGAAGAGAGATTTGTACTAATAGTGTTTGGACAGGATATCCTGCCTACATTTGTACTATGGATAACCACTAAAAAGATAACAGTGTACAGTGTATTAATTATTGAAACTGTCCTATTAATCAGTTTTGAAACTGTCTCATTGCTATTTGTTTTTTAATAAAATTTTAAAAAATGGAGGGTAAAAAAAAATTCTCAAAGGTCCAACTTTCTAATACTAGCATAGTGGCATATAAAGTCATTTCAACTTGAGTTTTAAAAGGAACATTCAAACCATGGCGAAGACTCCCAGGAGTTTCCTGGCAACACTTTGGGAACTACTTCTTTGAATTATATTTACTGTACTGCATACTTTTTCCAAAGCCTATCACATTTCATTTTCAAGCTCCAAGGAATCTATGTCTCTCCATTCTGATTTCCCACTTCATGCATTTCCGGTCTCTTTAGACACAACATTGAAGCAGAGGCATAATGCCCATTTGTGATCAATCCTGATAGCATAAGACTTGCTGTCACCTGTGCAACCCCTACACTGGAAACAGTCTTGGAATAACAGGAACCTGCATTACCTTTAGGGACCTCCCAAGAGCCAGAGGATTTCTTGAGCATTGTGCGACTTAAGCCCTCACAGCCAAGGCCATCTATGTGACAGGCCACCTGACATGCTTCCTGTGCACAGCCTCCTAAAATATTTGGAAGCAGAAAACTGCAAAAGAAGATGGTATCAACTGTCATTTGACCTGCAGTTCACATTACTTTTATGTACTTTACACTGTCCTTGGGGCTTTCCCACTCACCATAAATATGACCCTTATTCTGTGTCTGGAAAACCATACTCTCCCTTTCTCCCATCCCTTGAACCTACAGTACTGTCCACACTCCTGGCACTCCTCCCCAGCCCTTTTCTGCCTTCTATAATCTACATTGGCTTTCACACATCTTTGTCTGCCTGTGCACCACCTCTGTTGAGTCGCCTACCCATCTCCATCCTGGAGCCTCCACTCTGCCCAGAAATACAGAGAAAACAATAAAGAGAAAGGTTTCTCCAGAAATATGTCTTCTCTTCAGGCTCCTTTTTGTCATTGATCATCTTTCCCGCTAAAACACACTTGATTGAATTTTTTTCCTCGCCTCAGAGACATCCCTTCAGAAGGCTGTGGTAGGCAAAGAGAGACTTGTGTGTGTGGCTACAATGTACCATCACTGTGAAAACACAGGTTCATGGACACTGGTGTAGTACTGCAACACAAGGGCAGAATCTTGCACGTAGCAGGATCTCACTGATGTTTGTTGGATGAATAAATAGATGACTAAAATTTCTCTGCTTCAAGATCAAATTCAGGCCTAACTTTCAAATACAATAGTCTTCCTTTCTGGCCTTTCTAATTTTAATTTCCCTTCTATAGTTCCATGTACTTTTCTGCCTTGGTAGTTGTTACCAAAAACAGTATGATGATTGATAAGGAATACAGATTTCTGTGGAGGAAAGCAGATAATTTTATGGAGTCACAAAGAAGCTGTCTGCACCCCCAAACTAGGTGTAATGGTTAGGCAGCTGTAGTTTCAAATGGCAAAGGAAGTCATTTAATATATCTCATACAGAACAAAAGAGAAAAAATACCTGGCATACCTACACATAAAGTTGTCACAGTTTATACCTATGACACCTGCAGAAATCTGATCGTTTCCTTCTCAGTGCCATTATCCTCCTGTTCTTTTGTAGGACTCAAGTCAAATTTTTCTATGAAATTCCAAACAGTATCTCTCCCATACCAAGTTTCTTATCAGAACATCCAAGCCAGACCAAGAGATATAAGTTGATATTCTCTTGCCAGTTCCAGCCTATCAACCTACTTTATTGTCATGATTCAGAGAGGTGTTGTTGTTGTTGTTGTTCTTGCTGTTGTTAATACTATCATGGAACAATTCAGGTGCTGAATCAGTTTTATGTTGCTATGACGAAGTAATTGAGGAAAAAAATCAACTTAAAAGGAGAGAGATATTATGGCTCATAGTTTCAGAGCTTTGGTCCACAGTGGCCCAGTGCTGGTATCTTTGGGCACAGGGTGAGGCAGGAAATCACATCTCAAGAACCAGGCGGAGGCAACCACTATCCCATGGTGGTCCAAAAGGAAAAGTGACTGAGTGGATGATTCCAAGGTCCCAATAGCTCCTTCAAGAATATGCCCCAGTGACCTTATTTTGTTCCACTGAGCCCCGTCACTGAAGGTTTTCACCACTTTCCAGCTGTGCCTTCAAGTGGAAACCAAAAGTGCAACACAAGGGTCTACAGAGGACAGCACTGGAGAAGCTGAGACAGGAGAATCACTGTAAGTTCAAGGGTGTATAGCAAGCCCTTGTAGCCACCCCCAAAAAATAAAACAACAATAAACTTTTAGAATCAGAGACATGAATTTCATTTTGGCTGTATGTTACCAGTTCTGTGATCTTAGGCAATACATATGGTACACCTCAATTTCATATGCAGAATTGATGTAACATAATATTGCCATGGGTAATAATGACAGATTTGAAAGGAATTTTAAAAATATGAATATGCTGGGGCAGGGGCTGGTGAGATGGCTCAGTGGTCTAAAGCACCTACTTGGAACAAGCTTGGCAAAGCACAGGGACCGCGGTTCGATCCCCCAGCACCACATGCCAGCCAGCCCCGCCCCCTGGTGGGCTGAGCTGGCCACACACACACACACACACACACACACACACACAATAAATAAATAAATGTTAATAAAAAAAAAAAAAAGAATATGCTGGGGCAACTATGAATCCCTTAGGATATAAATTGCTATTATCGATGGTATTGATGCCCTCTCCTGGCACAACTATTTTTGACCTTATTATTGCTACTCCATTAGAGCAAGGTGCTGCTCCTATACACAGTGAGTCTGCCCCTGAAGATTCAGGCAGAAGTGAATCAGAATTCTAGTGCAGGCATTTATTTAGATTCTCTGTTATTATTTCATATCCAAAGCATGAGGAAAACAATTATATTTAGTTCATACACTTTTATGACAAATAGAAAAAATAATGGCTGTGAAGCATGTCGATTGGTACCTAGCGATGATCACTAGGCATTTTGTCTCTAGTCTAAATTCATGCACATTATTTACTCTACCTATTCTTTCCCATTCTGGAAAAAGAAATCACAACAGAAAAAAAGTAGGGATAAAATTTTGATGTGCCACTGAATCTACCTTAATTCTTCAACTGGATCAGCTCCAGATCTGGTACTTTGTTCTTTAAGAAGTGCTACTGCTGGTACATCTTTAGATCAAGTCTTTTTTATATGCCAGAGTGTCTGCCTCTGAGGGGTGGTTCCTAAGTCATTCTTCACTCACTGATGAGAATGCTAAAGAATTACTGAAACATTCCATAAGCTTTATCTGTAGAGCAAATAAATTAAAACATAACTATGATTAAATGGGATTTCTTCACAGGTTTTAACATTTAATGTGGTTTAACTTTAAAATATAAAAAGGCCGGGAAGCAATATCTTTCAGAAAATTTCCAAATGACTGGAACCATAACCAATTAATTTATGTCATCAAAATCCTAACACAGCTGTAGGCAGGGGGAATACTTAATCAGTATTGCTTGATGGTGGTTTGATGGAACAAGGCGAGGTGAGGACAAAAATAGGAACATGAAAATTAGAGGTGATGAAATCTGACCTAGATGTCTTTTCTGGTAAGCATTATGCTTCTCTAAAATTTCAAATTCTTGATTGAAATAGCCTCCACCTAAACTTCTCCAACTTAGACTTGTGATTATGTGGTTAAGGCGCAGCTAATGGAGCAGGGGACAAATGCTTAGCTGAATACTAATTTTCTTGATAGGAGAGATGATGAGACACAACATAAATAGAATCCAGCCTGCAATGTCATAGGCCATTGCAGTTAGCAACACAGGCATGTTTGTTTTAATGCATTTAAAGGTAAAGAGGGAAAATTGTTAGAAGTTTTATCTATGTCTAAAAATGGATTTGATTAAATTTTTCTTTGTATCTTTTTAAAAAGCAATTCTCTGTGTACGACTGAATGTAAAGTTATAATTTCTTTTTCTTTCTCACTCTCTCTCTTGTTCCCTCTTCCTCTCCATCTCTCTTGTCTTCCCCCACCTCTGCTTACACAGTCATGAGAGTTGTACTGGGCATGTGAAATTTACCAGAATCTGTGAAATACATCCATAAGATCATCCTAATAGGAAGAAGAGGGTAGACTAGGAAATGAAAAGAACAGAATAGCAAATCCCAGTCAAAACCTGGATGAGTCTCCGTGCTCTGAAAGATTGGTGCAGGAGAGCTGTTGAGACAGCTCAGTGGACTAAAGTGCCTGTTTAGACAAGTTTAGACAAACGCAGGGACCCTGGTCCCATCCCTAGCACCACATGCTGCGCCAGCCCTGCCCCCAGGGCAGGCTGAGCTGGCCAGAGTCCAGGCATGGTGGAGCACGCCTGTAATTCTAGAGAAGGCTGAAAGCAGGAGGATCACTAGGAGTCCGAGCCACATAATGAGAACTTGTAACAACCAAATGCATTAAAAAAAAAAAAAAAGTTAAAGAAAAAAAGATTGGAGC
Source organism: Octodon degus (assembly GCF_000260255.1). NCBI lineage: Eukaryota > Metazoa > Chordata > Mammalia > Rodentia > Octodontidae > Octodon > Octodon degus. The sequence goes on along the minus strand of NW_004524600.1, from coordinate 13,455,445 downwards.
AGGAGAGTTGCAAGTTCAAGCTGTGTTCGAACAATTCAACAATGTAGCAAGACCCTGTCTTAAAATTTAAAAAATTGAATTGTTTTTGCATTGGGTTTGGGGTAAACGTCCTGGGTTCAACCTCCAGTACAAAAAAAAAAAAAAAAAACAAACGAAAAAAAAAACTTGACTAAGTTCTATCAACTTGCTCTTATATATAGGGAATTTCTGATGTCTTACTCAGCTATTGTTTTCAAGAATTAAAACCTTGGGATGGTAGCCAGAATCAGATTGTATTCTAATCAGAAGAAATGAGTTCTCTTCATCTCCACCAAACTTCTTTTGTTCTGTTGATAAAATAAGAGTAGGTTGAAAATGTCACCAAAACCTAATGCTTTTCTTCCACGAGCCCACTCGACTCAGGGATTATCTCATTAAGCACCATAACAACTGTGTAAAGCAGGGATGTGTTTTTTTCCCATCTTATACATAAAGAAGTCAAAGGGCAAAATGCCTAAGTCAGTCACACATCTTACAAGCTGCTCATCGTAGTGAGAAAATATGGACAATTACACCAGATCAACTGGATAAAAAACTAACTTATCATGTGCTTGAATGTTGATTTGGGAATTAGAGAAAAATTCAGTCCCCTTCTTAAAAAAAGACTAACACTTGAACCTTCCTACCACAGATGAACATTAAAATGAAACTTACAATAATGGATACTTGACCAGCCAAAATCAGCCGTGTAATTGTCCAAGCTATCCTGTGTATATACATGTATATTTGTTTTTCCCCTTTTTCTTTTCTCCTTTCTCTCATTCTAGGAAAGGGCAGTTAATTTATATTTTTTTTTCCTTCTCTCTCTTCTAATTTTTTATAATTTCTTTACCAATTTTGCATGCTTATATATAGCAATCTGAACAACTAATTTGAAGACAATGATATGTAATATGACAATTGTTGAATTCCTATCATTCTGTTTAGTGAAATTCTGACTCATTTCTAATGGTTTTTTTTATTATTTTCTGAATTATCTTTAAAAAATTTTAAAAAAAAGAAGGGCAGGCCAAGTAGCTCAGTGGATTAAAGCACCTGCAAGCAGGTACAGGGGCTGGGGAGTGTATCCCCAGGCCTCTGTGCCAGCCCCACTCCCAAGGCTCACTGAGACAGAAATTGAGACTGGGCACGGTGGAATGCACCTATAATCCCAGCACTTGGGAGTCTGTAAACAGGCAGATCACTATGAGTCCAATCTAGTAGTAAGACCATGAACACCTTCCCCAAAAAGAAAAAAAAAAATGCAAAAAATAAAAAAGAAACATGGTAATGCAGAATTTTTTTAAGGGCATATAAAATGAAGATAGGAAATTAAAGCAGAAAGGACACAGTAAAGAAAGTCTTAAATTAGTGTGGTTTGTTTACACAATTGTGAAGAAAACACATGCACTACCCTAGTTTCTGGAGAATGAGTTGTCTATGAGCGGAAGGCAAGCTATAAAGAAATTAATTTGAGCTGGATTATTAATGTCAAATATTTAAATTTAAGTAATTGAATTCTACTAGCAATCATACATAAACAATGAGACATGATACAGGTTGAATTGGTGTGGGGGGAAGTAAAGTGGAAAAGAAAAGAAAATAGAGTGGAGATCCAGTTACAAGATACTTGTATAATAAAGATTTGAGAGAAGAAAGATCTTGAATACAGTGGTGGCAATGTATGTAAAGAGAGAAGGCAGATATTAAATTTTGAAAGAAATTTCAATACATCTTAATAGGTCAGACACAGGTAGTGTGGAAATGAAAGGGCTCAAAAATAACTTCAAAGCCAACAGACTATGGGATAAAATATAATAATGATTTAGGTGGATCACAGGAAGAAGGAAAGGTGGTTATATCAAGAGCCAGATCAAATGTTGCAAGTGTCCACTTTGAGATGAAAAGTAAGAAATTTGCAATTGGGCCAGCCAGATACTCAGCAGATTAAAGCACGTGCTCAGGCAGAGACAGGGACAGGGTTCAATCCCAGGTGTGCTGTGCCAGTCCCACCCCTGAGGCGAGCTGAGACAGCGATTGAGACTCAGTGTTGTAGTGCACCTGTAATCCCAGCATTTGGGAGACTGCAAAACAGGAAGAATCCCTGCAAGTGTGATCTGTGCAGGGAGACCCTGTAGACCCTGTACTAAATGCATAAAAAAAGAGAAATTTGCATGCAATTGACTAATACAGAATTGGAAATCTTGCAATAGGAGAAAGAATTCAATGTTTGAGGTTCTTTGGAAAGGCGGTTTCATAAGCATCAGTATTATATTTGTGTGAGTTGGCAAGTCATTCAAAGACAGTCAAGAATTCCACTTTGGAATATGATAGAATCACAGGGTGCATATTTACCTTCTGTTGTAGTTATTTTCTTATTGCTGGGACAAAATACCTGACACTCACAAGAAAAAGAGGTTTATTCTGGCTCACAGTTTGTAGACATCTCAGTCCACAATCAGCCGGCTCCAAGGCACAGTGGTATAGCAGGGAGGCCTGAGGAGAGGTGCACATGGCGTGGTGGACAGAAGGCTGACAGGGCCTGAGGGAGGGAGCAGAGATGCCCCCAGTGACCACCTCTAGAGCCAGGATTCACCTGCCTGCATCACAGGTAGCTATAAATTCACCATCAAACTAACCCACTGAAAAGTATTGCACCTATAATCCAATCACCTCCTAAAGCCCTACCCATGAATTCATGAGGCCTTAGGAGGACATCAAAATATAAATATATCTGTCATTCTTCTATCTTAACTAGAAATGTGAAACCCAACTTGAAATACTCAACAGCACACATTTCAATTTTCCCTCAGAGAAAAAAGAAAAAAAAAAAAATGTCCTGAGCCCTACAAATGCTTCTACATTACTCCCTGTAGTTTTATTAATCCTGGTAGATCAAAATGGCTTCAATTTTGAGTGGGGAAAGGGCACAGAGAATTTTCCAGAAAGTTACAGAAAGATTTCAACTAAGAATCATTTGAGTATAAGTAGTTGTTTTCATATATACCAACAGAAACTAGTCAAGGATGAATAAAAACTATTGGAAAACAGTAGACTACAAACAACCAGAGTTCTCATAAAACGAGACATTGTCATGTTCCTAGCAGTGTAGAAAAAAGCACAGAGTAATGGACAGAATTCTTAGAAGGTTATCATTTTAGTAATGAAGCTACACTGCTCATAGATTAAAGATCAAAAAGTTAAAAATAAGCAATCTGAAATTCCAAAAAGACACAGCAAATAATTAACTATAGATTAATTACTGTAAAAAATGATGTCAGTCAAAATTGCACCGAAAGGAACTAAAATAAAATTTAAAAAGCTGTAATGGGGCTGGAGAGATGGCTCAGTGGTCTAAAGCACCTACTTAGAACAAGCTTAGCAAAGCACAGGGACCGCGGTTCAATCCCCCAGCACCACATGCCAGCCAGCCCTGCCCCCTGGTGGGCTGAGCTGGCCACACACACACACACACACACACACACACACACACACACAATTTTTTTTAAAAAAAGCTGTAACAAAACAAGAATTAGCAACTTATAGTACAATATCGAGCAGAACAGCTACATAGAGTACCCGAACAAAGCAGCAAAAGACTTTGAATACTATTTTACAAACTACTAGCAAAAGCATTTCCATAATTTTAGACAAACCTACAAATTATACAAATCCACAAACTAGAAATTTCAATGAATACTAAGAAGAAAAAAATAGTCATGTGAAGAAATATTATGATCAAATTTCTGGAAACCACTGATAAAGAGAAAAATCTTAAGAATAGCAAAGAGAGAAAAATAGTACATTTTGTGCAGAGAAGTTAGCATAATGAAACCAGGAAGTTTCTCATCAAAAACAATACTAGGCAGGAGACAGTGGGATGATAACAATGAGAGAACAAACTGTCACTTTAGAGTTCTATATCCAGGAAGCATACCATTCAAAAGTAGAAAGTAAAAAGTGAAAGAACAGTTGTTCTTGTGTAGATAACTACTTCCAGATTTCCCGAATAGGTGCTATAAAGAAGTATAAATTAAAATTCATTAGGAAGCAGGAATATATTTAATGAACCAAGTCAGAAGATAAAAAAAAATCATAAAGTATACTGTGTTAATCCAGGCAGAAAAGAAAAATTTAACAAATGGCACAAATAGAAAAAGAATATACCATAACTTAAATTCAATCATATTGATAAAAATATAAAATGTAAATAGTGTAAATATGTCATCTTAAAAACTGAATAGGACAATAGAATTTTAAAACCAAGACTCGATTACCTAGTGTTTATAATAAACCTACTTCAAATATTAAGGCCCAATAATTAAAAATTCACTACATGAGGAAATATATAACTAGAAACATTAATCAAATTGAAATGGAATGTATCAAATAATTTCAAATATTTCAGAAGAAATCATCAGAGATAAGAGAGAAATGCTATTTAAAAACAAATTCTACAAATTCTGAACATATTATAGTTGTTGTTGCATATTTGACTGTGTTTGTCTTCTTGCTGTTGTTTTTAGTGCTTGTTTTTGTTTTAGTTTTTGAGACAGGGTCTTGGGAAGTCAGAACAAAGTCAGTTTGTTGTCCACACGTGGCTTGAACTCTACCTCAGCCTCCCAGACTGCTAAGATGATAGGTTCATGCCAATGCTCCCAGCTTGAACAATTTTGGTGTTGTTGTTGTTGTTGATGTTGACACAAGGTCTCATTATGCAGTTCAGTCTTGTAGTGATCCTCCTGCCTCACTTTCCCTTGCACTGGGATCACAGGCGTGCACCACCACACCTAGCTTCAAGGTCAACACAGTTCGTCCAGGGTTCTGGGACCTGCACAGCATGCAGTACCAGAGATCAAACTTGGAACCTTGCACTTTCCAAGCAGGCACTTAGACTACTGAGCTATCCTCCCAGCCCTTGAAAAAGTTTTAAACACAAAAAAGTTCAAGAGTAAGGAAAAAATAGACAAACCCATAAACATACTTAAGGATAGCAATATTATTCTCTCAGTAATCAATAGAAGTAAAGAAAAACACAATAAAGATAGAAACACTGAGGAAACATTATGAAACTAATTAATTTTTAAATGTATTCAATATGCCACCAAACTTAAAAATACATCCTCAATTTTTTTGGCAAGAGGAAAATTCACCTTTATGTTTGTATCATAAAACTATTATTTATGAACTGTAAAAACATTGACAATTGTACAAAATACATTTTCAAGCCAGGAGTGGTGGTGCAGGCTTGCAATCCCAGCATTTGGGAGGCTGAGGCAGAAGGGTTGTCATGAGTTCAAGGCCAACCTGGGCTGTACCATGTGTGGTGTGTTCAAGGGCAGCCTAAACCATGGAATGGGATTGTAACTCAAAACAAACAAACAGCCTAAGTGCATGTTCAAACTACAACACAAGAAATCAATAATGAAAATATAACTGGGAAGTCCCCAAAGATTAGGTAACTTAAAATCATAACACTTTTCCTAGCCCATAAGCAAATAAAGGTATCTTAAGATAAATGTGAATGTAAATTGATCTGAATAAAAATTAGAAAAAATCAACATGTTGACAATTAGTAGGCTGTAGGTAAAGTAATAATGAGAAAGTAATTTATACTATGAAAAATTTATATTAAAAGAAATCTCTCTTTTTTTGTATTTTTTAGGGAAGGGTCTACAGGGTATTCAGACCTGAATACAAACAAAAAAGTAATGAAAATAGCAGAAAAAATTAATAGTCTTGGGCTGAGGATGTAGCTCAGTGATAGATAATACGCATACAGGTGCCTGGCTGTAGGTTCAATTCCCAGCCTAAATAAATAAATAAATAAGAGAGGAGACAGAGAGGGGGAGGGAGGGAGGGAGGGAGGGAGGGAGACAGAGACAGACAGAGAGAGAGAGCGCAATAGTTCAACAGTAAAGCAAAGCAAATCATTAAAAATTATATTACATAATTTACAAATTGCCATTATCACTAAGGAAATAAATCAATAAAGATTTGACATGCATGTAAATAATGATAAATGAATATTATGAACAAAGCCAAGCCAATCAAATTTACACTTAGTTGAAAACAGGAAATTTCTTAAAAACACACTACCACAGCCCACTTGAAAAACTAAAACCAACATCTCACACAACTCTGTTTTTGAAAAATTGATTTCCTAGCTTATAATCTTCCAAAACATAGAACACCAGGCCACATAGCTTAATTTTTGAATTGTAACCAACATTTAGGAAAGACTCTATATCGCTTTTGTACAACTCTGAGAAAATAGAAAAAGCAGCTTCATTTTAGGAAGCTAGTATGGCTCTGATGCCAATGGCACAAAAAGATGTTTTATAAAAAGAAAAAATGTTCAGATTAATCTTGCTAAAGAGCATAAAACAAAATTTTGAAGAACATTTTCACAAACTGAGTCCCAGAAAACATAAAACATAGCAACGTTATGTTATCACGTCAGTAGGTACAGAAAAAGCATTTAACAAAATTCAGAATACATTTACGATTTTAAAGCTAGATAGTTTTATGACTATTGCTCAACCTAGCATGTGGCTTCTTTAAAAAACTAAATAATATTCAATATTTAAAGATAGATAATTTCTGCTATTGCCTAAAACAAGGCAAAGAAGTTTACTATCAAAATATTACTACAACATTCAGAATTAGATGTCTTAGCCAATGCAACAAAGTAAGAAAATAAAAGACGTACCAATGGAAATAAATATGCAATGCTGTCTTTATTTATAGATGCTATGACCATGTACACAAGAAATTCTAAGAATTGTATTTTGTAACATGCTTCTAGGACTAATAACTACACTTATTAAATTTATGTAATATCAGATCAACACACAAAAATCAATTGTGTTTTTATGTACTGATAATTAGAAATTGAAAACTTAGAAAAAATCTTTTTACAATAGTCTTCAACATCCTAAGTACTTCAGAAAAAAATGTACCAAAAAAGATGTAGAATTTAAATTTAAAACTCAGGGAAACATTAAACAGTGGTAAGTATATGCAGAGCAATAGGTTCATGGTTTGTAGTTTTTTGAGATTGTGAAAATATTAAGGATCAAAATAAGGGGGGGCATAAACACTTCCCTTGCAAATGCAAGGGACTGTGTTCAACCCCCAGTTTCGAAAAAAAAAAAAAAAGATATTAAGGCTTCTCTAACTTTTCTATAGAAACAAAGCAGGATTCTTTTTAGTGACTGACAAACTCTAAAATCTGTATGAAAATATCTTTTTAATTTTAAAAAAATTTAAAAAGTCAAAGAACTATAAAGATGAAAGGCTCACATTAACTGATTTCAAGTTTTACTATAAAACTACAAGAAGCAAGAGGGTGTAGTGTTAGCTAAATACTAGACACACAAACCAGTGAAACTGAATTGAGTCTAGAAATAGACCCATATTTATATGGTCAATTGATTTTTTACAAAAGTGCCAAAGTAAATCAATGTAGGAAAAAGGAATCTCTATAACAGATGGTGCTATAGCAGTTGGCTACACACACACACACACACACACACACACACACACACACCCTTCAATCATTAACCCACATCATATCTAAAAATAAACTTAAATGCGAAAGCTGAAACGACAAAACTCCTAGATAAAATATAAAGAAAATCATTGTGATCTAGGCATAGGTAACATTTTCACATAAAATATAAAAAGCAAAAGCATAAAAAGAAAACAAATTAAGACATAGTACTTTGTCCATATGAAAAATTTACCCCTTCAAAGAGACTGATGGGGGAGAGAGCAAGTCAGAGATTGGACAAAAATATTTTCTATGCATATACTTCATAAATGACTTATATTAA
>NW_004524600.1:13413540-13447489 GCF_000260255.1 Octodon degus | reverse complement strand
TCCAATTACAGAATGGTCAGAGGTTTGAGCAAACATTTCCAAGAAAACAATATACAAAATTAAAATAAATGCATAAACTAATGCCTAGCATCAGTGGGAAAAATGCAAGTTAAAACAACTATGAAATCCTATTACTACTACAAACCCATTAGAATGATTAAAGTTAAAAGAGAGGTGGTACTTAGTGGTGGTGAGGTTATACAACAACTAAAACTTTTACGCTTTTGTGAATCCAAAACAGTAAATGCACTTTGGAAGATCTACTTTGGCTGTTTATTGATTGGTTGGCACTGAGGACTGATCCCATGGCCTTCACACTGAGCTATATACTCATTTTTTTTTAAATTTGGAGACAGGGTCTCACTAAGACACTAAATTGTGCCAGCTGGCCTCTACCTGTGACCCTACAACCTTCCAAAATGCAGGGGTTATAGGCAACATCCACACATAGCCAGCTATTTATTATGATACTCAATATATACTATACTTAGTATATGTGTCAGCAATACTTCTTTCAGGTCTTTATGCAGAAAAAAATATATTTCTTAACTATTCAGAAAAGCTTTATTCATGGTAAGCCAAGCTATAAATCCTCCAATGTCTGCTGGCAAGTGAATGGATAGGCAATTTGGCATACCGTACGATGGAATATTACTCACCAACAAATGACTGTTCAGAAGCAAATGACATGTTCAGAGCATGGATGAATATCAGAGACATTATACTAAGTTAAAGAATTCAGCCCTAAAACATTGAATGATGTATTATTCCATTTATATGAAATTATATAGCAAGTAAACCTAAATGCAGAAACTGATTAATATTTATAAAAGGCTAGGTCTGCTGGGAAGAGGTTAAATGTTTGAAATGTTCTACATTATGCTTATGATCTGAGCCATGTGGCTATATACATTGAAGTACAGGTTATCCACGTAAAATTGGTAAATTTTATATAGACCATATAAACACCACATCAATATAGCTGAGGGATAAACATAGTAGTAGAGGCCCAAAAACCACGCCTTGATTCATACCCACAGGTCAAAGTATCTAAGAGCAGACAGTAGGCCACTGAAAGGAAAAGGTGGGCCTACACTATAGGAATCAAAAGAGAAAAGCCATACAAGTTAAAAATGCGATAACAAGGCAAACTGATTTTTAAGAGACGCCACCCCACCCACAAAGGGACATTTTAGATCACTTCATTTGACAATAGTGAAGGATGATTTTATATTGTACATTTGAGTAGAGGACACAAAGGCGTGCTAGACAACCTGTAGTGTGTGTGACATTCCCACAGCATGGACTGTCTTGCACAGACTGAATTTAAGAAGGACTCAGAGATATTCACATTTGTTTAAATATCTGTTTAAAATTATTTCAGTGTAAGACCTAACTTATTTCATAAAACGACAAGTATTTTCAGATGTGTTAAAGTGCACAGGATTTTCATATCATGCAACCATATTTTATTTGATTTCAGTTTTCACCAAACCTTGCTCATCTGTTCAGAACTTCACATCGTCAACAGTAATACTGTTGGGGCCCAGGAAATAGCTCAGAGGCAGAAATATCTGCCTGGCAAGTGCAAGGTCTGGAGTTCAATCCCCAGTATTGCAAAAACAAAACAAAACAAAAATTGTAATGCTGCTTATGATGTTTAAATCATATTTGTATTAATCTACAGTTGTATCTTTCATATTAATGAATATCATTTTATTATAAGTGACAATTACATACAGTTAAGCTATTTTCACTACGTTATCAGCATAATGGGGCAGCACTACAAACATTTTTTTAATAAAAAGATTGAGGGCTTACAGGATTGAAAATAACTATTTAGAAAGAAAGATCATTAGGAGTACCAAATTTTAGGGGGCCTGCTCCTTACCTCGGTTCGTTAAGTGGCTGCTTCAACAAAGCAGTCAGGCTTAGGTTGCTGTGGTTCAATCCCCACAACTCAAGCCAGGAGTACCAAATTTTAAAATAATTTCAGGAAGAAGGACTTGGGAGATTACAAGTTTGTGGATTTGAAATCAGTCAAACTTTTAAGGAATGGATAGCTTTATAGTGAGGAATGGAGATAGAGGGTCCTTTGTAGGTGGGCTCATACAGACAGGACAATAAAGGATTTAAACTGAATTGTTAGAGTCCCCACCAAGCAGGCAGGGAATTATCAAGTTGCATAAATTGTGTGTTGTTGAAGTGGAGGCAAAGAGAAGCTATTCATGAAGAATTTCTCATTTTCCAAGGATAGAAAAAACTGCCAGGCAATCATGAGAACAAGTGTCATCTTATGCTAAAAAGATGGGAGAATCCGAGGTAGTCAGTAGGGCATGCACTCTGTATACAGACAGAAGATGTGGCCTGCTGCTATTTGAGGACTATCTGTACCCCAAATCCCTCAGGCCTTTTTCATTGTGTGTGGTGTGATATCTACAAATATGAATGTGTTCCTCCAGCACATGGATTTTTCTCCTCTTAAAAAAGAAAAATAGGGCCAGCGAGATGGCTCAGTGGAATAAGCACTTCCATGGCAAGCGCAAGGGTCTGAGTTCAATCCCCGGTTCCGCCCAAAAAAAAAAAAAAAATTCAGTCTTTTCAAGATTTTTGGCAATTTCTTGTTGATTGCTGTTTTACCTCCGGAATTCAGGTTTTGTTTGAGGAATGTAGTGGTCTCTTGCAGCATTTCCTAGAGCATGAGATGCGATGGGGAAACTCACAACCTCTAGAGCCGACCCTACCATAGATCCTACCATTCTGCCATGTGGGAATGCTGGCTAAACGGAGCCCTGGCCACATTGGGCAAGGTCCTAAGAGGGTGCGAAGAGAGGACCTAGAGGTTATGATTGAGGTGAACATGACATACCATACATCATGTGGTGTCAATGTCCTCAGTAAAGTGTAGGATGGGACTGTGGACCGGTGGCACCAAAGACTTGGAAAGAGAGGTCCTGTTCCAGCTCCATGAGCCTCCAAAGGTTGGACTGGCACAGCAAGCAAGCAGCTGCGACCTGCCAGTTGTAACAGGAGCCCCGGCATTGTAGATGGCAGGAGCTGCGCTGTTCTCCATCTTCTGTCAAGTTCCCTCTATAAAGGGAAAATAAAACCAGGTTAGAGGGTTGCAAAGTGTGGGGAGGAAAGTGAGAGTGTAGGAGGTCTCGAGAGGCAGTGGTGACGATCAGCATAGAAGTAAGAAAGGCTGACGGAGCTGTCAGGAAAAGGCACCGGGGCCGGTACTAAAAAGACAGATTACTGCCTCATGTCTACAGCTAATAACCCATCCGACCTTCGACAAGCCGCCAGTAAGATATCTTCTAGAAATAAAGTTTTATTACTGATTTGACCATAAAGTCTGGCTGGGGAAAGAAATCTAGTTAGAAAGGCACTGATAATTCAGTTCAAACACAAACAGATAAGGGCCTGAAATCTTCAGTAACGGAAGATGGAGAGCTCACTTAGCGAGAAGGAAAAGGAGAAACGCCAAGTTTTTTTTTTTTTTTTCTTCCTGCGAATTCTCTCTTCCATCCTTTTGCCAGCAAGTTTCCAGCAGGTTGCAGGATACTTCCAAGTAATAGCTTGGGAGGTAGGGGTACAGTTCACTGGTAAATCACTTGCTGACCACCTTCAAGGCCTGGGTTCAGTTTTTAAAAAGAAGAAAAATAGCTTTGGGGTTTATATTCCTGTTCTGCCTCTTCTAAACTGTGTGCCCTGGGGTTCCATTTGCTCGCCTCAAAAATAAGGATAATTATACACTGTGTACAACATACACTGTTCCTGATGCAATACATATATGATTCTTAGAATTAATGCTCTAAAGCCTACCTGTCCTGTTTCTAAAAGATTAGAGCACAATTCAGCTTTCCTTATTCCTAAAACACTTCTTATTCATGTTTTGACATTTAGTCATTTAATAAAACACCTCATCCCTTTTGTTCCTGACAGGACCTGTGCATGTATTTGTCTGTCTGTCTGTCTGTCTGTCTGTCTCATTAATGACACAACAGCACTGGTGAGCAGAAAAGCATGCTGTAGGTTCCTTGCATGTCCCACTCAGTGTTTACAGCACACAGCACCCAGCAAGTTCTTGTTAAACAAATGAGGGTATAAGCCTGCAGTGCAAAAGTTCCCTGTGCTCCATATCAATTACCCAGCTTAGGAGGAGGCAGGTGTAGAATAATTTAGCTCGGGTTTATGTGTTTTTGTTTGTTTCCAGTCAGTCTGTGACTATACATAGATTCAATCATAATGAAGCTGACAAAGGAGGGATGACATTTTGGAAGCAGAAGAGAAATTTCGGATATTACGGCCCAGCATTTGTCACCTCCCTGGCTGATAACAGCACCCGTTAGTTCCCTTTGGCTAAATTTGGATCAAATGCTGGCTGAGTGCACTAAGCAAGCTCGAGCTGCATTGTACCTCTATTTTGTGACATATGAGCTCCCTGCTTTAATCTCCCCTCTACTGTATAAAAGAGGATCTGAGGCTGTTAGACTTCAATCCGGTGATTCATGCAGCTGGTACACAATAGATTCCACCTCTCTCTCATTGCTGCACAATATCCAGCTAAACAAAATGTCTTAGAAAGCTTCAGTACATGTAGTTAGCCTGTCACAGATCCCTCCTCCACCCCCACCCCACACACTCCCTTTTTTTCTTCGGCTGAGCAAAAGAGTCCGAAAGCCCAGCACCTGCCTTTTTACTGACATTTCCACAAAGGTAAAGGAATGAACCTTTTGTCAATTCCAACCCAACGATCTGTTTTGAAACAATGAGATGAAAAGCCTGGGCCCCTCTCCTTGCTACTGGATTACAGTGCAGAGGATTAAAATAAAAGACACTTGATTTTATTGATTTAATGAGGGATGAAGGCTTTCGCAGGCGCATCATCCCTGGTGGCAAAGGAACGAGTCTTGTGGCCAGGTACCTCCTCGGAGGCGCTTCTTCGCCATTTGTTTGGTGTTACAGCGGGGCTTGTTTACGGGCCTGGCTGCTAGGATGACCCATGGTGCTTCTTCCTGTGTTGCGTGAAGTAGTCAAATGCCTGCAGTGATTTCGTGGTGTGTCTCAAGACAGGGGGAAAGTGAGACAGGCGAGCGGGGGACGGGGGCTGGGGAGCTGGGGTGTAGGGGTGTGGGGTTGCGGGGGCGCGGCTGAAGAGCTGCAAGGAGAAGTGAGTAAAGCCGTCAGAGCAGACTGAGCCAAGGCGCTCTCACTTCCGAAGAGATTGTCTGCACAACCTGTGATTTCTCAGCGGCATCTATATCTATGCCAGCTAGGTTTCTAGAGCCCTCCTTCTGCGGCCCATTCTGCCTCCTTCTCCGACCCTTCGCCCGCTTGTCCATGACCCAAGTGTGAACAGTGAAGAAAGTAGCTGAGGGGCTGCAGGCACCGTGTCAGCCAGAGACGGGGCCTGGGCACAGCTCGATACTCTTTCTGCTTTTGTTCTCTACTTCTTTGGGAGTTCTCATGATATTGCTATTGACATTTTCATATGGTAATTGTTGGCATTATATGGTTCTTCTTTTATAGTTGCTCTATTTTTATGCAGCCCGATTCATTGTCCACTGAGCCGTGTGAGAGGAACATTGCCGGTCACCTGCTGACCGAATTTAAGCAGCGATCTACTTTTCATACTGAAATAGACTGTGTGTTTAATAGACGGGTCCGGCCAGCATTTCTGCTAATACAAGCATATGTCTCTATATACAGTGTATGTTTATTGAAATGCATTTATGCGGTCCACCCATAGATTAAACACCCCCAATTCCCTCTGGTGTTACTGTCTCCTCCGTGATTGCTAGCTTAAAGAGAAACAGTTCCTAAGAGCATATGGTTTCCAAAACACAGCCCTCCCCCTCCTTTTCAGTTTACACAAAATGAGCGACCGCCACCCCTCCCCCACCGCCTCTCAGCCTAAGCGAGTCTGAAACCAGGGGGCAAAATCATTAGTTCCCAATTACCTTAAGCCATGCAAGATAACCTCTCTCAAGGGCTGTTGGTAAAATATGCACACGGTTCCAATGTCTAGACAGTTATGAAATATAGGTGCAAGGCTCGGCTGCTGCGGAACACACAATGCATCTTAAATGAAGTGATTTTATTAAAGAAGCATAATCACCGCGATAACTAATTACGTCAATACCACATAGTTAATTAAACCCATTATCATTACTATTCCCATGGAGAGGAGGTCAAATAAAGCGACCGGCTTCTTTATGCCACTATGCTAACAAAAGAAGGAGAAATTAAGTAAAACACAAAACAGACCTCTTCATTTTGTGCCTTTTTAAACCTTTAATAAGTGCCTAGCAAGTCATCCAAGGTCTTCTTCGAGTGTAATTCCTACCCAGTGATTGCTAGGTTGTTCCAAACATCACCTTGGAACTCACTTGGGCTAGGTGAAGAGATTACCAACTGTTTGTGTGATTTGTGCCAGAAGTAAGGACAGGGAAAGGTGGAAGGCAGGATGAACACCCAGTGGACTTTTATTAATATCTTAGAGAGAAACGTAACGGAGGACAGGGTTTAGATTTCAGCTCACCCTAGCTGCTTGATCAATGTCAAAAATGTGGTGCCGTGAGGCTTCTAGACCTTAGCGGGGATTGTGAGAGTGACCCACTAGCGCTAGGTGCTAAAGCTCATTTTCCAGCACACAGATTACACATCCTGCAGTTTCAATGACAACAAAACCTTCGTCCACTGACACCAAATAAAAGGACGATTCCACTGCGAACATGGAAGCAGAGAGAATTCAAGAGCTCTATTTTACAGTGACACTGTCCTCCAGAAGAGTTTGGACAAAAATATAACAAACATAAGCCTATGCATATGTCTCTACACACACACACACACACACACACACACACACACACACAGCACAGCACAAAGATCTTTCAAATACTAATCTCTAGAAAATGAAATCAATATATTTTGATTCTTCTTGTCTGAAAATTCCCCAGGTCATTATATCACTGTCACACCTTCTTCTGAAAGCAGTTCATTGTACATAAGGAGGATTTGCATTTACTTCTCCTGATTAACAAAGAAAACTTTGTATAAAAGGGCAATGCACTGAGACGTGCAAATGTGGTCAGTCTGACCCCCTGCAGGAGAAGGCAGACAAGCAGTAGGGAGAAGAGGTAGATGCGGACTGAGAAAGAATGCTTTGATCCCAGAACAGCGCACACAATGTAGCAGGTGGCACACTCCCAGCAAGCTCTGACCCTAGCAGGCTGAAGTTTGGCATGGAGTCAAAGAGTGGGAAACAATATAATGAGTATAGTTTCATGCAATGGTGAGCCACAGAAGGCTGCAAAATTCCTCCTCTTGCTGGGTTTTGTCATTACGGCTGTTGTGATTGT
This sequence comes from Octodon degus, assembly GCF_000260255.1. Lineage (NCBI taxonomy): Eukaryota > Metazoa > Chordata > Mammalia > Rodentia > Octodontidae > Octodon > Octodon degus. The sequence goes on along the minus strand of NW_004524600.1, from coordinate 13,440,125 downwards.
TGCTGATGTTATGCTGCTATTGTTGGTATTTTCCAACTCAGAAAATTATAATATTGCTCCAACTGCAAGATAGACCTAATTATTTTCATACACATTGGATGCAAAAGACAGCATGAAAAATCACAGAGGCCGAACAAAAAACAAAAGGTCAGGTGTTAAATCCTTTATTTGTCCAAGAGGTTTCAGCTGATATATGAAGCTCTTAGTTTAGATGTAAAGCAATTTTTTTAACCATCTACAACCCTCACCTTTACCCCCAACGCTCCTCCTTAGACTTCTTTGTTCTCCTCTGGAACCATCACACTACCAGCCAACCAGACAGAAACAGGGAGATGGCAGCCTTCTTTTTTAACTTTGTCTCCTTTTCTCCCTTAGCAAAGCAGTTGCCAAGATGGTCAGAAGACCTCTTGCCATCAGCCACTCCCTCCACTACCCTTCCTACTACGACCTTGCCCACTTCTCTGTCCTCCCTGCTTCCAGTCACCCTCCTCTTGCAACCCTTGTCACACAACCTCCAGATTCATCTCTGTAAGTATTATTCCCATCTGGTGACTCTTGGCCTCAAAAGCCATGGAGTCTCCAGAATTGCCCTGTTAGAATAGTTTACAAATGCCTCACTTGAGCATGAGACCATCTCGGCTGCATGTGCAAATTAACACCTCGAGATTTTTTTCCCTGTGATTTGTTGGGACCTTACTTCCACTACTCCAGACCTTTGTTTCCTAAACAGACTCACATTTAACCCTCTTACACACTCTCCCACCTCAGCCCTTCTAAAATTCAATTCATACATTTTTCAGTGTGTACCTTAATGCCGCCACTTGAAAGCCTTTTTTAGACACCTGAGTCACAGATGACCCCTTGTTTTCCCAGAACATGTTTTTAATATGTTTGTTATGACCATTATCATCCTCTGCCTATCATAATTATAAGAATTAAGCACATCGCTTATTCAGAATTTGAATTCCATAAAACAAATTCAGGGATCGTTTCTTGCTGATGCCTGTAAGAGCTTAAATAAATATCTGCCTGCTGGAATTGGATTAAAATGTCATTTATGGATTTTGGAGATTTCTTCCACATGGGATACATATCTGTCTACTTGAAAAAGTGTTCTCCCATTATAGTTCAAGCAAGTGAATGAGATAAACACTTCCAAGCATTTTCACGTCCATCATTGTACAATATAAAGAAAATGAGCTTCATGATTGCTATGGTTTGAATACGGGTAGTGTCTACCAGGGGTCCCCAGGGCTGGTGCTAGTAAGAAACGGTAGGACACTCGAATGTCCAGCAGGAGGCAAGCCCTCACATGAGGGTGGTACCCTACTTGGGCTTGTCCTCTGTCTGTTTCCTGGTTTAACATGTAAGCATTTTATTGCACTATGTGTTCCCTCGCAAGAGACCCAAAACAAATGTATCTGCCTAATCTTACACTGAAATCCCTAGAATCCATGATCTAAAATAATCTTTCATTCCTTATAAGTTAACTGCCTTAGGCATTGTGTTATAGTAACAGAAAACTTGGTAACACAGTTTGCTATAGTTAACCTGTAAGACAGCTGAAGTAGACACTACAGTACATGATTATTCACAAAGCATTTCGACCCAATAGAATATTTTGTAACTTTGTTTAGTATTTATGTTGAGAAGTTAATGTTAATGTTATTCTAAAGTCACTTTTGTAAGGATAAAAAAACTAGTAAAAAAAATAAATACAGAATTTCACTAAACAAAATGATAGAAATTGAACAAAGGTAGTTACATTGCATATTACATTGCTTTGTATAAAGTCACATTATACACTGATATTCAAGAAAGCAAAACTACCTGAACTACCTGGCAACTATAATTTTTTTTTTTTTTTCGGGTACCGGGGATGAACTCAGGCCCTTGTGCTTGACAGGCAAGCGCTTATTCTACTGAGCTATCTCCCTGGCCCACTGAGCTATCTCCCTGGCCCTAAAATTTTTTAACATTACCAAATTCACCTGCCCTAATCCATGCCTTTGCAATTTTAATAATTAAGTAGATTTGAAAATCTGAAATTATCTTAACCTTCAAAGCCTGAGACAATTGTATACATTAATGATAATAAGGGAGAATAGTACAGAGAAAAATGTAGATGTTTAGAACTCATGAGATCTGAGTTCTGGTTTTACCTATTTACCATTTGAAAGGGCCAGCCAAATAGCTCAGTGGATTAAAGTGCCTGCAGGGAGGTGCAGGGGCCGCAGGTTTGATCCCAGGGCCTGCCGTGCTGGTCCCACCCCGGAGACACACTGAGACAGTTATTGAGACTGGGCGTGGTGGCACTCACCTGTAATCCCAGGTCTTGGAAGGCTGTGAACATTCGGATCACTACGAGTCTGATCTAGTAGAGAGACCCTGAACACTCTGTAGACCCTTCCCTAAAAATTAAAAAAAAAAAAAATTGAATGTAATTTGAATAAATATTTAAGAATTCCTACACACATATACACACCCGTACAAGCATACACACAGAAACACACACACAGAGCCACAAGGCTGAACTTTACAATGTTTTAGAAAGAAATGAAAGAAAAGTTTAAAACTTATTCATGTAAACAAACTGAAAAGAATTGAACATTTACTCACAATTTTAAGGTGCACGGTATTAGAGTTTCATATGATTTTGGCAAACAATAAGATATTCTGCTTATTTAATATTATAATTCAATGATTAATTCAAAAAGAAATAGAATTAGAAATAAAAAAAGTGCAATACAAACTTGGAGCAAAACAAGACAGAAAACCACAGTACCAAACTTGTGTGCATTTAAGACAATACTCAAGTCACTACTACCACATACATATAAATATAGAAGCGCACAGAATAACAAAGTAAACTTCGAATTAACTTTACCAAAGTTTTGAGTGGATGTATAATTGCAGTAACACAAAAGCAACAAATTTCCAAGCAACATGAAAAAATCACTGTCTTTTCAAGATGTTAGTGCTTGTATAATGTCTTTGCCTTACTTGCTAAGAAAAACAATTTGGGAATTGAAAGTGATTTTATTGCTTTAAAATGGACTGAAAAGTCCAGGGCTGGCCAAATAGTTCAGTGGATTAAAGTGCCTGCAAACAGGTGCAGGGGCTGGGGGTTGGATCCCCAGGCCTGCCGTGATGGCCCCACCCCCAGGGCGTGCTGAGACTAAGATTGAGACTGGGGGTGGTTGCGCGTACCTGTAATCCCAGCTCTTGGGAAGCTGTAAACAGGCGGATCACTATGAGTCTGATCTAGTAGTGAGACCCTGAACACCCTGTAGACCCTTCCCTAAAATACAAAAAGTAAAATAAAATAAAATAAAGTGGATGTTTCTAGGCATTGAATAAATTAAGATTAAGCTACTGAAATGCAACAAACCCTGAGCCAAGAAACTTAGAAGTTTGACTGTTTCAGGCCAAAGTCAACCCTGGATAGTTCATAGTTTACAGTCACCTCTTCTCAGTGAATACTGAGTAGATATAAGCCATCTTCATCCAAACAGATCAGCCGGAAGGAAAGGAAAATGTACAATCATGCTCCAGACTGAAGGGAAAGAAAAAAGAATAAAGAAAGGACAGGAAGAGGAAAGGGAGGGAGGGACGGAGGGAGGGAAGGAGGGAGGGAGGGAGACCCAAGAAGGGAGAGAGGAGAAAACTAAGCTAAAAAATCTGCAAGAAACAAAAAAGTTTTAAAGATTGGAAGAATATAACCAATTCCCCTGCTTCCTCTCATGAGCACCACAATCTGTCTATTTCTCTTCCCAGTATGGGTTTCTGGCAACCCACTTTTATCACCACTTCACCAGGAAGATGACACTATGTAGATGAGGCATAACCATAACCTTAAATAGGGGGGATCCTGAGTGTAATGGTGAAAAGTTTTCCTATAATTTCAACAAACATACCCAGTGTAAACAAAAATATGCCAATGATGTTTCAATATACATAAGCGCTGTGTATGTCATACATGCAATATTCCCCCTACTTAGACCGCTTTACTTAAAATCATCACCATAGTCTGAGTATCTTCCCATGTTCTGTGAGATATGTGGTATAAGATGTTCCCCAAAAACCAGACATGATTTAATTTCACATTTTTCATACTACCTCTAGTCACTTGATTTTTTTTACATAAAAATCAAAGGACATATAATTACCTATGGCTGTGCACAAAAAAAAAAAAAAAAAAGGGAGAAAGGCTAGTAAGATAGTTCAGCAGACTAAGCGCCTGCTTAGGCAAGCACAGGGGCCCGGGTTCGATCCCTGGCACCATGTACTATGGCAACCCTGCCCCCAGTTGAGCTGAGCCAGCACCAAAACCAGGCATGGTGGTGCATGTCTGTAATCCCAGCACTGAGAGGCTGAAAACAGGAGGATCACTATGAATCCAAACTGTGTAGTGCAACCCTGCACCAAATACATAAAAAAGAACAGAGGAGGGATGGCTCCCCTCAACAAAAGATAAGCAGTTCACCCAGGAGCGTTGCAGTGTACGGCAGGTCCTCCACCAGCCTCCCGTAGCCTAGGAGAGCTGACACTCCCTCCATCAGAAAACCCTCACCTGCAGCTTCCTTCCCATGAGGACTGAATTAATTCTACTGGATGTCTTATTTATATATATGTTCTCTTCACTAACCTGGAAGTTCTGAAAAAGCTAACATTTTCAATCATTTTTGGAAGCAGAAAAACTTAGTAGTGTAACTGATACATATTAATAAGAATAGTTAATAGACACATGCAATGTTCAGAAGAATTCTGCTATAATAGAAGTTGTACTAAGCTCTAATAAGCATTCTTACAGTTGTAAACACCTCATGGCTGTAAAGGCACTTCTACACAATCATATTTTATCACTAGATTTGCAAAGACATTTTTATCCTTAAATTCAAGTTAAGAGGCGTGACTAGATCAGACAAACTGATCAGATAAACTAATGAGGAGTAAATTCTAGAAAAAATAGTCAACTACCCTGATTCTAAGTTTGTATACAAGCAAAATAAAAATATTTGCCGTTAGTCTCATTAAAGTCTCTTTGCCTCTCTGTCAAGGGGCTAAATGAAAAATTACAAACAGGCCAAATTGCATGATTACATTAATGAAGCACAAGCAAGATCAAACTCAGATGGAGAACAGTCATGAGCTGGGGAATTATTTTTTGGCTCTTTGTGTAAATCCTGCAGATGCCAAAGACAAGAAAAAAAGCCTTTGGAGTTCAAAGAGGATAGAGAAATTACAAAGTATCAAAAGTTTAAAAAGAAAACTATTGTTGAGAATGCATGAGCTTGTTTTATAGCTATCTAGCAATCTTTTTAACCAGTAAACACAGAGGACATTTTTTTCTAGCACACATAGAATATTTAAAGATAATCTGTTTGACAGTGGTCCACAAAACACAAGGGGTAATCAAAATATACCATGAATGCTCAAAGATTTACTTCAATAAAAGACGTATCACTATTAGTTACTCTCAAAATAGTCCATTTTGCCTCTAATACACTTAGCTCATCATTCCTGCCCCTTTCTGCAGTGCCTCTGGAAGGCTTCTGTGTCATCGCTACAAGGTATGATCCAAAATATTCCAGAAAAATGTAGTCTTGGAAAAACAGCATGCCGTGTCCTTTTCCAGCTCATCCAGAATTCATGAGAATTCTGGATCTTTCCAAAGTCAAAGTTTTCCCATGAAAACAAGTACTTTACATCTATTTAGGATATGAAAAGAACAGTGACCACACAACTAAAGACACTCACAAAAGAAAACTTTCAGAACTGTTTCAGAAAGTGTAAAGAATGATGGTTTATGCACGTTTGAAGCACTCTGGAGCATAGCAATTTTGAAGAGGATTCACAGCTATATGCTTTTACTATAATATGTGTTTTGAAGTTTAAACATACACCATATTTTAAGGGGCCGAGGAGATGGCTCAGTAGAATAAGTGCTTACCTGGCAAGTGCAAGGGCCTGAGTTCAATCCCTGGTTCTGCAAAAAAAAAAAAAAAAAAAAAAAAAAAAGATACTCTTTCTTAGAAAAAATGGGGCATACAGATGAATGTCCATTTTGTATCTGTGTATTCAAAGAGGTTGGGATAGATATATAGTTGCATTCTCTTAATGAATAGAATGATTTGTTCTAATGATGTTTGTAAATAGGATCACAAGTCCACATCTTGTACAGCAATTAACCACTAAGAAGAATATATGCAGTGTATTATTTGTTGAAACTGTACTTCCGATTTGATTTGAAACTGTCTCATTGCTATCTGTTTATCAATAAAACTTTGAAAAAAAATACACCATATTTTAAATCACACTTTGAAATGTCAATAAATTCCAAAGAATCAGCATTATATAGACTCTTTATAACTTAGCATAGTTCAGTAAATTGGGGAATCAACAATAAATGGTATTTTTTTAAAATTCTGCTATTCTACATTATTGGAAACAGTAAAACTTACTACAAAAATTTTGAGGGTGAGGCCAGTTAAGAGAAAGACCAGAAAATTGTTAAATATTTGTAGCTAAATAGCAATGAAAGTTTACAAGTCATATCCTGAAAGTTAATTAGTATTAAGAGTTCATTTTAAAAACATTTAGTAGAAAGCAAAAAATTTAAAGAAATATGTTAATCACTCAATGAACCTGGAAAAAAAGTGAACACGTAGACCAAAAGAATGGAAACAATGAAAGCTAAAATCAGGTATTTTCCGTGAAAAGTAGTGGCCTGGATGTGAGCCTTTTAATCCACTCCTCCAGAAAAATTAACAAACTAACGGTGCAAGGATTTTTTTAAAGTATATAACTACGAGAACAAAGGGAACAGAGAGTGGCAGAATACCAATAAAACTTCAGAAGCCAAAAAGCAAAAGAATTAGTATTAAAGGACTTTAAGAATTAAAAGGAGAAACTAAACTGCTTAACAAGAAGCACAGAAATCTGAGAAATGATTCCATGTTTTTGTCAAGACCTTCCTAAAATTCAGATTTTTTTCAATACTGCACACCTCTGAAAGTGGGGAAAAAGGGAACCCAAGTACCCAGCAGGAGGACTGACTAAGGCCTGTTCACCACCCATCCATCCCTACACACACCTTCCTCCACTCTGAACCAGCCCTATAACCCAAGCGAAGACTTGCAAGCACTTTATTCTCTACAAGCAAAGAGTGAGGGATCCCCTCAATTGGTGAACACCACACCTATGGAAAAATTAAACCAAACAAAAAGATGGTATCCTGAAGGCAGAGAGATTCAACAAAAGCTCACAGAACTGTAAATCTGCATAGCTCTCTCTTACCCATTGCCAGGTCCTCACAACCAGCCTTATGATATTGAGTTCAGAGATCACTCTCTACAAAGGAGTGAGGCCCAAAAGAACAGCATGCCAGACTCTGAGAAGTCTGCCCAGTGCTGGGTACCACAAAGCTCCCAGGAGACAAGCACCATCCATGAGCACCCAGCTCCCAGTCAGCTTCTCAAAGTCCCTAACTTACACCTGCTGAGATTTAGAGATGGGACAGATAAGAAATAGTTGGAGAAGATGATATTTTATATGAAGAAAAAAAAGAGAAACAAAACTATCAGTAGTTCTAGAGAAATAAGATGCTGCATCCACAAGTCAAGAAGAAAAGCTATTACAAAGGAACAGTCAAGGAACCAAATAAAATATTGGGCATTAAAATTATCATAGTCAACATAGAAGAGTGTGCGTTGTTGACATGATCTAAAGAACAACAGAGCAAACAGACTGAGGGATGAAGCATAAGAGAGAAATTTAAATTAAAGTTAGAGGATTGATGGCTAAATATTAGCTAAAATCTCTTTTAAAACAAACCAGGAAGACCTCTGAATATCTAGAACAATCATGTAAGGAGAAGCAAGGACCCTGCATCTCATGACAGCTATGCAGCAATGAAACCCAGTAGATCAGAATATGACCCAAGGCCTATTCAAGTGTATGTGACCTGCTGGCTGTCGTGGCACACACCTAGAATCCCAGCACTAGGGACGCTGAGGCAGGAGGGTTATTGCCAGTTGGAGGCCAGCCTGGACTACAGAGTGAGTGCAAGGCCAGCCTGAACTGTATAGCAAGATCCTGTCTCAAAAAAGACAAAAAAAAAGTTGATATGGACTTGGCATTTTGATACAAGTGAAACCATTCATTTAGTCAAAATAAATACCTATTCATTAACCATTGTATATGTTTCAGCTATGTACATAGAATTAATTACAAATTTTGTGACGTGGTCAGTATTCATTTTATTTCTTAGTTACAGCAATGTCAGTTTCATGTAGTTCCGCCTGAGATTAAATAATTAATACTTATCTAGGAAAACTGGGGAATAGATGCAAAGACATGGATTTAATGTAATGATAAAAAAAAATACAATATCCCTGAACTAAGAGGAGGAATAACTCGGTTCCATGCACCAGTCAATGACGACGAAGAAAGGTTTGTAGACAAGATTACAAAATCGTAACAGATGGAGAAATTACCACGATACAGCCTAAAGTTGTTATGCTAAGAAAATTGGCAAAAATTTAAAAGAAAGAAGACAGATGAGATAAGAAATGAGAAAATGTCTTGGAAGAGAAAAAAAATTTAAAAAAAAGAATGCTTAATGATGGATAGTTGTAGCTATGATAAAAGGTAAGCTTAGCTGAGCAGAATTTCAGAGAACAAAAAATTAATCAAACTATTAAGACTTTAAGGACAAAGTTAAAAAATTAATAATAATTCAGAATACTTTCTAAACAGAGAGAAAAAGACAGCCTGCTATGCTTTTCTAAAGAAAGAGTGCTAGCAGGGAAGCCAGGCAGATGTCCAACACGCTTTCACACCTCCTACCACCGCTGCCACCCTACTCATCCTTGTGTCAGACACATACTAGGTTCACAAAATCTGCTTAATGCAGCCTAGTGGGAGCGGGCAACTCCAAACAATTTCTTTTTTCCCCTTGAGAGTTATTTTTTCTTCGGATTGCACAATTTCTTAAACTCTGGATGTAGAAAAAGACATAGGGTTCATATATTTTTCCAGATAAAAGTCATTATCTTGGACTTTTTCAACAGACACTTATTAGGGTAAGAATGAAGGAGAGAGAGAGAGAGAGAGAGAGAGAGAGAGAGAAATATAGATGGAGAAATAAAGATAGAGATAACTCAGACTTGACCATGACAGGATACATCTTATGCCCACCAAGTATCTAATATAATGTACTAGACAATAATGTCACCATTATTCACAGAACCTCAAATATAACAGTAATCATTAATCTAAATAACTATGCTTCATTTTTAAGAGAAGCACAATTTTATTTATTTATTTACTGTATTTTTAGGGAAGGGTCTACTGCTAGATCAGACTCATAGTGATCCTCCTGTTTTCAGCCTCCTAAGTGCTGGGATTATAGGCATGAGCCACCATGCCCAGATTCAATCACTGTCTCATCACACCCCGGGGGTGGGACTCACACAGCAGACCAGGGAAGAGAAGCACAATTAATAGTTCAGTTTAGGGCTAACTCAGGTGGAAGGATTAACTTGGAAGACGGAAATATAATTTCTCAACTACAGTAAGGATCCCTTGCACATTCTTCCTTTGTTCCTTGCTTCCCTGAACCACTCTCTTTCTACTGTGGTGTTGCATTCAGCTAACTTCCTCAAATAGCAACATAAAGGGAATTCTTCACAATTTTCATGAATGAAATAAAAAGTACAATAAATTACTGAGATCATTAATTGAAACTTTAAAGGTTTAAATATCATATTCAATAATTTCTCAAATAAAGACTCAACAGTGGTGCTTACACTTACACATACCAAAATTTCACGTGTTTTCCCCTTTTAATAGATTTTAACATTTAATTTGCCCAAATTATTACTTTGTTGATACAAATAGGCTGTTTGCTTAGCCTCGCAATAACTGAATGAGGAAGCCAAAATACTTAATTGCATTCCAGAGTAAGAATCTATGAATCATAGCATAATTGAAGCAAGTGACCTCACCAACCTAGGACTTGTTGTCAATTTGCAGCACGAGACCAAATGAAGAAGCTAAGTAGACCATTTAGTCATTTTAGTACACAAACTGGATCATTCTGATTGAAGTCCTAAAATTCTGACCTCCCCAAACATCAACTAGTGTTCAAAACCACTCTCCAGTCATGATAGAAAATGCAAGTGCTCAAAAGTAACTGTTGACTAAATCAAATGAGACCATCACCTTAAATATTTACACCATTTTGTTCTCATGAACTACAGACCCCTGCACACACTTCATCTTCTCAACAAACGATGCCTGTAAGTATCGTGAATTCTGTGAAATACCTGCTACACACATATTAGGTAAAATACAAATTAATTATGACTTCTTGATATTTCCTGTTCCATCTCACGTTACATATGCATACAGAAGTTCTTATACAAGTAAAATCATTAGTTTGTAGATTGACATCTTTGCAAATTGCAAAAGGTTTTCAGGGAAATGGAAGAAAGAGACCAATAACTAGAAAGAAGTTAAATATACATCTTTAAAAGTCTTTCAACAAAGCCTTCAGAATTATATATGCAAATAAATAAATTCAACCTTTGCTAACTACAAATAGTGTGATCCTGACTCATGACAGTGAACTAATCTCTTTGAACCTAAGTTTCCTATTCTTTACACTAAAGATAAAAAACAACTAAAGGCAAAAAATGGGCCAAACAAAAAGTGATTTGTTCATTTTAAAATCCTACTCAAATACATTAGTGTCTGTGTGCACCACCTACTTTAGATCTAGACAAGGTGTAAGGGAAATACAGGGTGTACCCTCTTCCCACAAGATTAATACATATTGGGAGAACAGGAAATAATTAGCAGCCTGCAATGAGTCTGTATAAAACTAAGTCGTACTACCCAGGTTGTGCACGCAGTCACAATTCTAAGGAAAGAATTTAAAATGACCTGGAAATTATGACCATTTTCTTTCCAAAGGGGCAGGCTAAGCTTTGCCTGAACAAAGAAGCAAAGATATCTAGCAGCTGCTTACCACTTTCTGTTGCTTAAAATATCAGAGGAGTATGAGGTTTAGGCAGTTCTGAGTCATCTTCCTCCTAGCTTGGTATTTATTCAGGACAGAGTACTAGCCTTGGTGACAACAGCATTCCGGACCTTTGAGCTGCTCAGAGCACTAAGACAGGACTGACAGTGAAATGGACACCTCCTTCACATTCCTGTGTGGTCAGTTACCATCCCCAAGTCGGCCATGACTGCTTTCTTGTTTGTTCCAGCATTATTTCTCAATGAGAGAGTCTGCACAGCTGAAGAAGAGGAACTGAAACAAAATAAGAAATATCCTAGATTTTCTTCTCATGACAATACACAAGGCTCACAGCTGAGGCAATCATAGGAATGGCTGGAGCCAGAGTCCATACCAGGTGGCCTTGTAGCTTGGATACCAACAAGTCCAATCAACTCAATTCAGTTGTTCAAGTTCCGTGGGGGCCTGTTTTGAACAAAGCCCTCTAAGTGTCAGATATGCAAAATTTAATAAGGGAGGATAATCAAAGATTTGGAGAGTGACAGACAATGTCACAAATCTGTTTTGTGTTCTGGTCTAATCTAGTATATCTGTAAGCCAGGCTGTGTTGTCATTAATTTTGAAGGTGGGGAGGGTAGGACCCAGCTAGTTTTGATGACTTGGCCCACAGTCACACAGTTTATAAGCTGCAGACAGAAGGTTCAAATCCTGCAAATCCTGGCCTGTGATCTTTAAACTTACATGTCAGACAGAGCAGCATGATTATGCACAGGAGTACTGTTTTAAGGGGAAAGGGCTCAAGGAATAGAAGGTTGTTCTGCTGCCAGATGCTGGGGTATTTTCGCAATAGATGAATTGAGCAGGAGTACGCTAAGAGGAGCATGATGCTGTGATGTGAAGAACTCAGCCAAGGGTCATCACTGAGCACTCAGTTACACAAGCACTGGGGAGGGAGTCACTGGTGGTGCAGTATTGAGGCTGGGAGTGGGAGTTCTGGACACAGGAGACAGAGGAAGCTCTGTCTGTAGGCAATCTTAGGCCTATAATAAAACCCAGGCTTTCTGATTGTAATCTTTACCTCTTGCCTACAGTTCTAAACAGTGAAATGATAAAATATTTCTTCTAAATAAAAAAATATTTTGTAAGACGAGGCTTTAAGCTATTGCTGCTTTGAAGTTGAGTTTTAATATTACACTGTAAAAACCCTTTACATTTAACTTAGGCAGACAGAGTTAGAATTATAAACCAAAGAAACAGTACTGAGCTTCTATGAGATCATCCGAAGTTCTCTTTTTTTGTATAAATGCAAAATGTACATTTTATTATAATATTTTCACTGCAAATTTTAGTTAATACCTAAAATACTCTCTGAATTTGAGTGATTTTTTAAAAATACAGTTTTCTTTCCAGGTCATGCTTTAAAAGAATCTTTTGCATTTATGTTATCAATTACTACGTAAAAATAGTTTCATCTCAAGGGATGGGTATTAGAAAAACTATCTATCAAGATATCAGAAATGCAGGGAATGCCAGTGGGAGTCACTGAATGCCTAGACGGATGAAGTCACAGAAGAATGTCCAAGATGAATCATAAAGTCGTCACCAGAACACCAGTCTGTCCGTGTGCCTAATTCTAGATGGAGAACCTAACTGGAGAAAAGAGAAAAATGTGTGTAAGTTTCAAAGCAATAAAAAGTGCTAAGTTCGAAGAGGTATTCCCACACAAGGCCTTGATAGATGGTAGCATTTTCACGGAACACAGTCAAGCTTACCCCTAACTGGTCTTTCTGTCCGTGAAAGTAGAGTTCTCAGTTTTTAATCACCAGTAGAGAACACTGCACTTTTGGGACTCAGTAAGAAATGATGCTTTTTAGAACTTCTTGTCATCCAATGTTTCAGGAAATGTCAGCAGCAAAAAAAAAAAAAAAAAAAAAATCATTCTTTGGGGTTATTTTTACAGATGCATGGTTGTCATAACCTATATTGTTGTTTACAATTTCCAGTGCACTTCCCTCTGGGAGGATTGCATATCTCCATTCTGGAGAAGACTGGATTGGCCTGATGACTAACATAGTTTAGCCAGTGAAATGTCAACAGGAATGATGAGTGTACTAGACAGACTTGTTAAAAGCCAGTATATGATTTTCTGTGCTCTGGCCTCTGTCTTTGTGTGCACAAAAGCAAGAGGCCTCTGTTTACCCAGGTTGTGGAGTCATTGTTATGAGCAGGGCTCTGAAAAAAAATAAATAAATTATATATATATATATATATATATATATATATATATATATCCTACATGACTAAGAAATGAATTTTATAGTTTAGAGCTAATGAGAACTTCTGGAAGTTTGTAATCACAGCACACAAGAGACCAACTTAATTGATAGGGCAGTTCTTCCCCCGGGGAGTTACTCTCAAACCTATTCTAAAACTTAAGCAGAAGAGAAATTACATGAGGAACTAAATTGTAGCATTATATATATACCAGAACTGCTATGGTGACAGCACTTGATGTGAAGATCAATACTGAAAGACACTATACTCATGGTGGTCCTCACTTAAGGCCATAGATGATGGGTGTCACACTAGCATAACTTCAGCACTCTGAAGAGCTCTGTGCCTGGACATTTGGACTGAGAATTACAAAGGTCCTCCTCCTGAGCAGAACGAATGATTCTTCTCTCTTATACACAGTGTATTGTGTATCTGATTAAGTACCAAATCTATTTTAGGTTGATTTCCAGGAAGCTAAGACCAAAATTTTTGGCAAGTATGCATGGCTTGGCAGAATACAGTTTTTATTTAGCCTTAAATTTTCCTGTTTTGTGAAGCCTGTGTTATTTTCTTTTCCATGATTTTTATTTATTTAATCTATGTAGTTTTTCTTTCTTTAATCTTGTTAACTTTCCCAAGTTCCTTAAAGAACAAGATATGGATTTTTTAATAAATAAAATATATACAATAGGGTTATTGCTATGCTATTGACTCCTTCCAACCCTGTAAATGTTTTGTGTCATGTCATCAAAATTATTCCTACTCAATATAAAGATTTAGTTCCATTCAATTAATAAGTAATTGATTAGAAATTTCCTTGAACTTGAGTGAGCCCTAAATACTTCATACTCATATCAGATGGAAGAAATTCTTTCTGGAGGAGAACTGTCCTTCTCATTGCATTTGCTTTAGCATTCTATTTATTTCTAGAACCTTGGAGATTCAAAATGGACAGACTTTTAATAAATAAGTTTATATTTGTAACTTCAGTGTGCTGCCCTTCACACCATGTAAAGCTCTAAAGACCATTTGTTCACAGAAACACATGCAGAGTGTATTCCTGGTTTGCTGGAAGTTTTTGTAGTCTCCTTAGGGAGTTCATTTCAGTGACTAAGGTAAAAGGGTGGCCAGTGTAAGGACAGGATTGACTGGAGGAGGCTTTCTGGCGAGGTAGACGTTGAGCCAAGTCTACTCATCACTATTCCTTCAAAGCTTCCCTTATCACTCTTTCCTATCCCTCCTCCCTTAAAGATTAAAAAAAAATGGCAGTGAAAATGTGTGGTCAGAAGACTTAGCACTCAGCCTCCTCCCATGCAGGGGCCATCCAGGATGGGCCTCGGGACCCCTAAGGCTTTTTTTCTGGCTTAGGTGCAGACCTGCCATTTGTTGATAGACCCTTTCCCAGCAACAAGTACGCTGGGGTCACTGGGAAAGAGAAGACATATGAATAAATTTGAAAGGGGGTCTGAAAATTTAGATGAATGCCAAAGGCATCCTTTGTAACTAAAATGAAGCAGTCATTGCCATAGAGGATAAATGTTTTAAGGGACTCTGGCCCAAAGCAATCTCCCAAGGTTTCCTCCAGGAGGCGGAGGCATGGGTCTGTGCTAAATGGCTTAATTTTCTTAATCAACTATTTCATTGTAAGTTTTTAATTTCATTCCCATGCCTATTTTTTTTTTCATTTCACCATAATACAGCTCTAAGTACCGTGGCAAACATTTGACAGTTTGCTCAGCAGGTGTTGGGCTCTGTGGAGCTTACTGAGCTCTCTAGCTCTTATTAATTGGTTTTCAAAATGTGTTCTTGTGTGAACAGAAGCTAAGTTGGGACTATTGTACCTGTCAACATGAAGCTGGGCAAAAGAAAATATTTGGAATGTGTTTTAAAATAACCCATTGTGAGCCTGATGGGTAAAGAATTTAAAAGCAAAAATATTCTTTAATGTTGAAATAAATAATCATGCAATCAAACCAGCAATAGAAATTAAGGGTGTGATGGAGATTGTTCACAGTTCTTCACTATTTGATAAAAATGAGAACATTTTCTTTGTGTCCAACAGGTTTTACATTGATGTAATCGTTCTGAAACACATCTTAATAAAATCAAAAATACCACTACCTGGGAAAGTAGAAACTGCTTATAACTATAAGGCTTTCTAAATTCTTCTGGATATTTCCAATTTAATTTCATCTCAAATTTGTAATATTATTTGTTTCTTATCAAGGAAAGTTCTAGATCTATAATTCCACATTTCAGGTTTAGCAACTTGGCCTGAACTTGCTTCTCTGAGGAACAGATCTCTCTTTTGGTATAGCTGCAGTAGTTTTGTGACTCTTTTCCTTTCTTCATATATATGCTTCAAGTTCAATGAACTTTAATGACACACATCCTAAATCTCCCGCTCAGGGCTGGAGATCAAAGGGAGGTGAAGAGAGAGCAGTCAAAATTAAGGCACAGCTCAGAGATGTGTCAGGTCCTCTCTTGTCATTCTCACTGCCAATTCCATCATTAACTCCACTCATCTATGAAGTAGGGAATATTGTCTGTGTCCTCCTGAGGGACTATTTAGGCAGATCCCCTAAAGAAGCAAAAACCGAAAGAACTTCCATTGAAGAAAGAATATATTATTATTTTAAAAATCCTGAAAAGCTGTAAAACTGGATGGAGTGGAAAAAGCAAAATGCCTCTGAAATTCTACTTTCAGAGATGGCTACTGTTTCAGTTAAGGCTTTTACCTAACTGAACATTTTTGTGTGCAATTTATACACATGAGCATACACACACTTTCTAACAAAAAAATGTGGAGCTATATCAAACAGTACTTTTCAGCTTGCTTTTGTAAACTCATCAGTACATCAAGGACAATGTTTTCATTTGATTTATGAAGCTGGCAGGTCTTTTTAATCTCTGCCCAGTGTTTCTCTGACTGGATGGAAAATAAGTTTTAACTCAATTCCTCTGGAAAACTTTTATGATTTTTATGATATCAATATTCCAAGCACTTACATGACTATTTTTGGAGAATCCATTTTTAAGGACAGTACTATGGAATTAAAAGTTTAAAATACTGTTAGATATTTCTTCTATACCAACAAAATGTTGTAACAGTCTTCCATCAGAGATGTGTAACGTGTTATTTCACATATTTTATACTTTGTTAATCTGAAAGATAAATATATCTTAATTGCTTAATTTCACATTTCTAACTAAACTGAAGTTATTTAAACATGTTTAGTTGGAACTTTTACAAAATTGTCATCTCAACAAGGAATACAACATAGCTTTTTATTTATTAATTCCTCCTTTTTGCCTTTCAGTAAGGTTATATGATTTTCCTCATTGCTGTCTTATAAATTTCATATTAAATATCTGTGTATCATATCATGAAATTTCTGGCAAATTAGAAATGTTCTATTATATTTTCAAGTGATTTCACTAATGTAAATAAAATCTATTGATGTTTCAATTTTTTATATCTAGCTACTTCACTAAATTCTTTTAGTTCTAGTGAAGTTTCTGTTACTTTCAGGTGCTTTCTTATTTTGTTTTTAGGTAAACTGTAGTAATGCTGAAGATAATACATTTTGCCTTCCATTTTCCAGTATGCATGCAGTAATCATAATGGTCATTTCTAATTTTAGAATCCTGTGAGGAATCCTCTAGCTTTTCACTGCTCATGATAGTGTTTTATCAACTGTTTCAGGCCTTCAGACACTTTGAGAGTCTAATTATAGAGTCTCTTTCTCCCCCCTCCCATGCATATACTACACAAACAAGCAATTTTTTTTCATATATTTTCAGTTTATTCAGACACCATTTGCAACTGGTGAATATACAGAAAAACACATCACTGGAGAAGCTCAACTGGCATAACAGATGCTTCAACAAAGACTGACCAAAAGGAAAATCTCCAAGTAGGTGAAGGGTGTCAACGTAATGCAAGCAGCATTTGTTGAGCTCTCTCTCCTTAGGGTTCTAGTTACCCAACAGAATGGTTAGCTTTCCAAGGCAATTAAAAACAGACACTTTGCAAGGCACTGGCTTGTAAACTCTCCTCGAATTACTTTCTGTCTATCTAGAGGGAGAGGCAGCTAAGTAAACAAATCAACATGAAAGCAGTATTAAAGATGTGCATGTCCTGAAGAGAGCATACCTGGGTATTGTCTTTCATCAACTGCAGGAAGCTTTACAGAAGGTGTGTCTTTTGCAGTGATATTTAAAAAATGATATTTTAAAAATGGTATTGAAAGGGCATGTAAAGAAACAAGAGCAAAGATAGTTATTCTGGTATATTTCTAGCATGATAGGCAGTCCCTCTACCAAGAACACAGAAAAAGTGCGAAGATTTTCATTTCACTGTCTGCAGTGACTTTGTTTTTATGGAAGCCTTGGCCAAAAGCAGTGCTATAAATCTTGCAAAATAAAGATTCCTCAGAATTTTGTGTCAGAAAACTCACACAAATTGTGTAACACTTCAACTATTTTGTTTCAGAGTAAATCTTCACAGGGAGTCTGTCTTACCATCATTGGCTTGTCTACCATTTAAATCTTTTATCCTTTTCTTACTTAATAGATCTGAAATATTGTGAATGTTTTATGCTGAGAACGCCTGAGGGTTTTCTTTGTCTGGTATCAATCTCAAAGACTTGAGGCTTAATGCATAGTGGAAATTGTGAGCAGTTGCTGGAAATTTAGTGTGAAAAAGCAAGCTTTGGCAAGATTAACCAAAAAATAGCACTTCTCTACTTTATATCCTAGCAAAGGAAAAGCTATGCCACTTGGGAATACTCACTCACCTTCTATTCATCTCAATTAAATTCCTAAAATATGTTTGTCCATGAACAGCATACCCCTTCCCCACTGCTTCCATCAATTCTTTATGTTTTTTTTTTCTTTTCTGTCTTGATCTGCTCTATCTTATAATCTTTTTCCGTGGTCTTGCTGCTCTTCGTTATTTGGCAACAGTCATCAGCACTGGTCATCCAACTAGTCTGGAAGTCAAAATCTGTTCTTTATATTTTCTTTGACCTCAACCCTCAGTTGAATCAGAACACAGAAGTCAAGAATGAGGCAGAGATGAGACTGTGATATTAGTACTCTTGTACACTCTTGAAGTGATTCTCATGAAAAGCCAGAACAAAAAGACCCTGGTACCCACAGTATCCCTCATTAATCCATCGCTAGAATCTCACAGTTCCTTTCCCTACCTTTGCCATTCATGCTCAGGTAGGCTCTAATTAACTAAATCTTATTTCTCATAAAAGCCAATAGCTATACTCTGCTATGAAAATGATTGCTATTACAATTATTTTTATAATTACAAATATCCATGAATTTTCATAATTGAAATTGCAAAAAGCATACAAGAAAAGAAAAACTGTTCTCAAGTAAGTATTGTTTCCTGTGTCTTTTTCCAATTACTATCTGCCCAATATAAAATTACCAAGTTTTCTGTCCTTTGTGCACTGGTAATTTGGGTTGTTTTTCTCTAATTTCTGAATTAATGTAACTGGCAGTATATTTAGATAGCGTCCTTGCAATGGCACTAATGTATGAAATTTGGTGCTCAAAACACAAAAAGGTAACTATAATGTTGAAAAATGCCTAAAGGAATTTTTCAGTCCTTTATAAAATGCTTATATAGAAATATTACCCAAAATATTCCATGTAAGTGCCAAGGTCTCCTATGGGCACAAATTGAACCAATTTCTATTTTCATTTTCTTTTTATTTCTTTAGCTTTATCTGCACCATTTTAATAAGAATTGCTTTAGTAAATTTGTTAGTATTTGTCAAATTATTTTGAGATTCAACCACCGTCTGTTTTGTTATTATTGTAGTCATATCCTCAAAGTATATTTTATTACACTCTTCTCAGGTGATCCTTAAACAAGCTGTTAGTAAGCATGTAATTATAGCATATACAGTAGCAAATTTATTTTCTGAAAGTGCCAACTAGTTTGTGAAGCCTCTGGAGAATTGTAAAAGATACAACACTGAAGTGATCATAAATTTGCTCTTTTTATTTCAAGACCTGTTCCTCTTGGTTCTAGGATTCCTAAACTTCTCACTCATCAGGTACCAAACAGTAGGTGACAACCATCCTCAGGGTACACATGACAATAGCGGCAAACCTCAGCCAGGGACTTCATCAAGTACTCTCTCTTTTGCCAAGAACATTACTAACTTCCTTGAATACGATCCAATTAAGTGTCAATATTTTTCAGGGCAATATGCTTCCCCAAAACAAAATGCCATATTTATACTTTGAAGCAATTCAAGATAGTTAAAAGTTTTAGTAGGTCAAAAACAATTTTCCTAATCTCAATTGATATCATGCCCACCAATAGCATAAATTTATTTCCATGCAAAAGTCCTTAAATCTTGCACTAAGAACTGAAAGACATGGATTCTATTTTTGGCTCAGCACTGATTTCCTGCTGTAAGTCTTTTAGTTTCCACATTTGTAAAACCAGCAAGCTAGAGAAAAGCAAAACTGTTGTGTCCTTGGGGCTTACAGACCTCAAGAATTAGTGAGTTAATAATTTACACACAGCACAAGTTCCTTAGGGGGAAATAGCCTCATAAGGCACCACAAGCATAAAGTTAAAATAACTAATGATGACAGAAGTAGTGAACCCCACTTACTTTGTGACATTGATGGCATTTTGATTCCACCAATTCTGCCCTAACATGTGGTAGCACTTAGCCAATACTCCTAATAATATTTATAAGTAGATTGAGAATTAGCTTGCAGATACAATTCAGGAAGTTTATTTTGATGATTTGTTTTTCATGTTCTGTGAAATGAATTGCATTAGAGGTCAGAGAAAGTGCCTTAAAGGGGCACTTCTCTGATGTTTAAAGTGAAGTTGATCTAGTTGAACATTATAAGATACACACAACAGGCATCTCTCCTGGGAATCAAGCTCTGACTTTCTGGCTGGTTAGGCAAATTGTTGCATAATACACAGAAAGATGGCAAAATTGAGTCAGTATTTACCGGGTTTTGCTTTTTTTTTCCTTTTCAGTCATGGAAAAGAGGCAAACACACTACTGCATGTGAAGATAAAGTGGGAACTAGGACCTAATTCTACAGGGGCTAAATTCACAATTGTGAGAGTTTACTGCAAGCCAAATGCAATTCCTACCAAGTATATTTAATTTGACCCTTCAAGCCCTTAACCTTTTTAGTGTTCTAAATAGAAGATAAGAAAGAAAAATAACAGCTGTCAGCCAAATCTAAGGTAGTCAGCTCTCAAGGTTGACATCAATTCCTCAAACATATCACTAAATACACACCTCCAAATCTCAACTTCCTTCTCCACAATCCCTTCTTTATACTCTAACCACACCTACCACTGCCACCATAGCACGCACACATGCATGCACGTGCTCACGTGCTTCACGTGCACAGGCAGAACCAAGTATCTATTTCAACACCACCAGTACAAATGAACCACTTACAGAAGAAAAAAGATAGAAAAGGAACCACTTTAACAAAATGATTTGGGGGGAGCTGGGGATTTGGCTCAGCTGTAAAATGCTTGCATAGCAAGCTGGAAGCCCTGGGTTTGGTCCTTGGCACCAAAAGCAAAACAAAAAATAAAATAAATAAACTTCCCCTAAAACACAATTCAACCAAAAAAATACAATGAAATCCAAAAAGACCAAAAACAAACAAGGCAACTGCACACACAATTTTAGGGCTGGCAAGATAGCTCAGAGGAATAAGCACCTGCCTAGGCAAGTGCAGGGACTGACATTCAATTCCTGGTACTGCATGCTCAACAGTCCCCACCCTTGGGCTCGCTGAACCGACGGAGTCTGGGTGTGGTGGCCCATGCCTATATTGCCAGCACTGGGGAGACTGAAAACAGAAGGATCACTATGAGTCTAGCTGCGTAGTGAGACCTTGATCCAAATACATTTTTAAGTGATTTTTTTAACAAAAGAAATATGAATTTGCATATACTTTTGTAGAGCACTTTTCTAAGTAATGAGTTGGCAAAACTTCTACCTGAAAAGGAAAATGATGTACTTCACAATGCAGGTTTGTAAACTTCAGTAACCATTTGAATATGTTCTTAATTTTACAATGCAGCTAAAGTTCACTTATGACCTACTAAAGGAGGTGCCTGAATCAGAAAAAAATGACTGGGGATGCTTGTTAAAATGTCTATAGTACGTGTCAGACACGAGAGCATGCTGGGAGTTTAGAATGGATGGAGCATTTACTCAGAAAGAAAAAGCTGTATTTTATTGAGTGTACATAAGTTTAAAAAAAAAAACAACACCTTAAATTCTCTATTTGCCTCTTGATGAGGAAAAACATGTCATTCAAGAAACTAAACATTAAAAAAAAAAAGCTTAGTAAAACATGTTGTGGACATCTCCTATAGTTACAAAGACTGAGATTTTTACATCTCTCCATACGGCTGTTGATCTCCAATTTTCATCGGGTTCATTTTTTCTCTACCAATGAAATTTGACTTGGTTCTCCCATTTTAGAACGAGTCAACAGAAACATAAAGCAGATCATTGTTATCAGACCTATTCTAACTAAAAACAGTTGTCCATATGATAGCAAAACTTTTACGTTTCAGTCTGTTGAACATTCATTTTCCTACTATGTACACGTTTCCTCACCTAAAATCCAAAAATCTACTCAAAGACGTATGTATATTTTGCATACTAAGAGAGCTAGTGTCATGACTGCATTCATTCTATTCTCTCCGGGGTATCAAAGAGCTTGTAGTATGAGCAGCAGCGCTATGTAGGTATCAAGGAATTCCCCCACAAAATGAGACTTGTGCCACCTGAAAACAAATCATTTTTGTCTCTCCATTACACAAGGAAATAAGTCCTCCGGGTGACAGAAATAGCAATCCTGACATTCAAACAGTAAAGCCCATTTACTTCCTAAAGCCCTTTCCCCCTGTTTCACAAAATTTTAAGAATGTTAGCTATGTATTTCTAGACCATAGCGGATTAGAAGCTGCAAGAGTAAAAAGGATAGAACTGAGTAAGAGAGCAGACATCCCAAGAACGACAAAGATGAATAGCTAAGAGAAAAACTACCAAAAGCAGGCAAATAAAATATAGTAATTTGAGATAATATACAGATTTATTGAAAAGGAAACCTTCCCCATATTGTAATGGACCATAAGTACATTCATACATTTGTATTTATAGTTATGTCTGAGTCATAAAAACAGCTGTTTAATGTTCTCCATAAGATGTTTAAGAAAGCATAAAATTTTTGAATATAATCATAAGTATTTGCAATAAACTAAACCCATTTTAAAAGGCTTGAAGTTCAAAAGTATCTAACTTTCAGATATTTAGAAGTTTCACCTTGCGGCAACCACAGAATGAAGTAGTATCTGACATTGATATAGTTCAATTTTTGTACTGACTATAATTCAAATTAGTATTTTGTTGAACTAAAATGTTATCAGGGATTCAAACGAAAGACAGTGAAGTTGTATGTGGAAGAGACTAAACCTATCATTGAACTGAGAGTATTTTTGTGGTCCCCAGATGAAGCCAATGAGTACAGCAGGATTTTGTTGAAGACTCTGGTTTTATTGTATCTTCACCAATTAGTGGTGTTTACAGAGCAAGGTCAATTATCAAGTGAACCTCAAAATCTTAGGAGGTAAACCAGAGAAGTGCCTTTGTAGTACCTTCACTTCCTGCTTGGGATAGATCTCGTACATCTTTGGTCCCCAGAAGTTATTTTTTTAAAAGGAGATTCTTTTTGGATGATTCACTTATACATAAATATGCACATACTGATGAAAAAGTATGAGCCCTACGTTCCCTTAGTTTTTGACAAGGGAACCTGGAGCAGAAACAAGGCAACACAGTGGTGTTCAGCGTAAGCATTTTAGAAGGCATACAAAAGTATTTCAATATGAGTTTTCTTGAGCAAAGCAATCTGAAAACTTACTAGCTAATATTCAAAATATTTATTTACCCAGCCTATAGTAAACATTCACTCATCAATTGTTTGAATTGGACATTTTTCCCCTAAGATGAAACACCCTAGGAACTAATTACTGTAACTCCAGGATGCCACCATTGTATCCTCTTGTCCAATCCCATCATGCTTTTCCAGGCGATGCCAAACATCACAGTAGTAACACAATACCTAATGTCTATTGCTCAAAGAAGGGAATGCTCAGTGCAGGTCTTATCCCACTGGTTAGCTGACAACTTACATCTGATCCAGATGTCTGAAGACAGTTTTAGCCAATTCTGTAGTCTAGCCAATTAGTCCTAATACTGAAGCAATTGACTTACCTGCTGACAGTCTGAGTCAACAGATAATTTATGACTCTAACTTCTATAATTATTTTAATAGCCTTTTCATACTCTTGCCATTCTATTTATCATAATAGGATCATTTAAAATCAGAATTCTTCACTAAAGGAAAGTGTTGTGAAGGTCTTAAAAAATATCTTAAGAAATCAAAGACCTATCCTTTTTTAAAAAATCCACACTGAAAAATTCCTTACATTCATTTCTTGGTTTATTGGTCTGGAAATACATTGGACTCTCTTTCACTATTTTGAATGATGGCCTCTTATGTTATAACCTGTTAATTTCCCATACTGAGAAGACTTTTGCACACCTCAAAGATGAACTTGCTCTTCACAAACTTGTAATTATTAACAGTGGGAGCTGATTTCCTCTCACTAATCAGGCCAAGGATTCTTCCCTCACAGAGGCCACCTTGCAGCCAAACTGGCGCTGCCCTGTGACCACTCTGTGCTCCTTCACTGCCCACCATGGGAGAGTGTATTCCCAGCACCACCTACACTGATGACAGCCAAATGGTATAATACAGCGCACTGAATAAGGAAGAACATAGAACAAGACAAGTTTTGAAGAAAAAATGAATGAATTGTTTTAGTCTTCCTAGCTAACTAAAGAGGCTATTGCTCAGTATTAAACTGCAATACTTCACTACATACCACAGAGCATACCAAAAAAAATATTGCCCGGGGAGATACATGTCCAAACCTTCCCATCTGCAGCTGCTATCAATTATTCTGCCCTAATGTGACCAGAAAGCTCAGTTTTCAATAGAGAAATACGAGTTGTAAAATAATCCTTATTGCCACCCCCCCTGCATTCCGCCGTCCACCCCCACCTCCTGGTTCTGTTTTGCTTTTCCAGCACTTGAATGTCCACATACCCTGTACCCTAGCCCACTGGGAAGTTAGAAAAGCAAACTTAGCTAGTTTCAAGGCACAGGAGAGATTCTGTGGCTTTCAGAGCATTGCCATTGGATTACAAAAGCTCATAAAAGGGTACCTTCACCCTAAATTTTACATAAACAGAGAATTGTCCAGTGTGTGTGTGTGTGTGTGTGTGTGTGTGTGTGTGTGTGTGTGTGTGATTTACACTCTTATTGTAGATCTTGAATCTGTCTTTTTCTCCATGCTGGAAGATAAGTGAAGGACAAAAAGACTATTTAGAACAGTTAACCTGATCATTTTTTAAAAGATGTGCTCAAATCATTGAGGCTGAGATCTCGTTTGTCAACCAAATTGTCGGGAAATAATTTATTACCGACAAGAACAAAGTGTGCAGCTGGATATCCCAAACAACAGCATGCTAAATGAGCCAGAGACTTGTTATAAATATCTTCCCCAGGACTGCATTTCCTATAGTCTAAAATTATTCTAAGAGCAGCATGGTATAAAGGAGCACGCATTGTACTGGGCATCAGGATGTCTGGGTTTTCTTTAGCCTGTTCTAATACCTCGCATTGCTATTAAATTATTCCCTCTCCTTATTTTGTTTGAAAAATAAGGAAGAAAATAAAATAATAAAATAACATAAAGTGTACACTAGATGATCTCTGACTATCTTTCAAGGGCTAGCATTCTATGCTAACACTATTTTATGCAAGATACATGTCACCCAGCTAACATACAAATTAATGTAGACCTTTTCCAAAAGAAAACAGAATTTGGGGAAACAAAAGGAAGAGAAAAAATATGAAATAGACTTTTGATTTTGTGTAAATTATACAAGCAAGAGATTGTTCTTCCAGCAGCTAGTATAGTAACCGTGAAGGGGGAAACTGTTAATCATAAGTCAAAAAGAAACAAAATGATAAGGAATGAATACTTCACTTTCAAAACTGATTTTTTAGAAGATATGGTAATAAACTAAATCCTTTTCTGCAGAACTCCCAGTCTTACCTTGTAGCATTCCACCTTGTTTTACAGGTCCCCGTGGGTGTACCTTCTCTTCTAGACTGTAAGCTCCTGTGTGGCAGGGGCTGTATTTTATTCTTGTTTATATTCTTCAGAGTGCTCTGCCCAGAGAGGTGCTCAATAAATCTGTATTGAATTACATCCTGTTTTCAATATATTAGATGAGTGGGGTAAATACTTAGCGAAGCAATCAACCAAACTCAATTTAGCTTTTTATAAGTCTGAATTTTAAATGAATCCCCAAACTTCCTTCCTTATAAATGAGTTGGAAGATTGAAATTTCATTTACAACCTGTGCAAAAGCTACTGATTCAGAGGTTTTGTTTGGTTTGATTTGGTTTGGTTCATCTAAAAAGAAAAAATCATAACCATGTAGCCTTATTCTTATCTATTCATAGTTCCCTGTCACTCATTTTTCTGTCCATTTGTCCTCCACATAATGGACATCAGACATTCTGAACTTCTGTTTTAGAGCTTTAAATGAGGTGTGGCCCCTGCTTTCCACAACAGTGTTATAGTCAACAAAGGCACAAAGACAATGTAAAGCCAGCAGATAATTGTGGTCATATTGATACGCATGCATGGCATTGGTAATATGCAAGCAGGACACCTGGCTAATGGCTGAGTATCACTGCAGGTTCCTTACAGGAGGCCAATAAAATTCCAAGTCAAGAGGAACAAGGGCCCTGTGAACTTTTAGACAAAAGCAGTAATGTTTTAACCTGGTGTAATTTAAAAATACAGTGCATGTTTAAGTTAAAAACTGTGGAAGTCATTACAGTAGAATGCATGTTGCCACAAATCCCTCTCCAAGGACCCACTCTCATTTCACACACACTTGAATGAATCTGCACTCTTCTTCCTTAACCCATTGTTCTTGCCACTTTCTGAAGCAGATCTGGAAGTCCTCTTTCCTGAGTGTCTTGATGGCTTCAATCAATTTAAAATGTTTCCAGAAAGAAACAAAAAAATGTTTCCAGTAATTTCTGCCAAACAAAAACACTGTGGTATGTGCTCATCCACCTTATTCACTAGATTTGGCACCAG
>NW_004524600.1:13405462-13412380 GCF_000260255.1 Octodon degus | reverse complement strand
CCAAGCGCACCACAGTTCTGAAGACTGTAGAGTTGGAGATTTAAAGTGAGTTTTGGAGCAGTCGGTTTGAGTGCCTCAGGTGAGGAGGAGGAGGTCTTCTTGGCTGAGCTGCCCTCTGCCAAAGCTGTCGCTGGGCTGTCGCAGGGCCACCGCTCCACGCGCCGCGTCGCCCACACACCTACCATGACGAAGAGCGAGAAGTCTCTGAAGGAGAGCTTGGCCGCGTGGAAGCTCTTCTTGTACAAGCCGACCACCTTAGAGTTTCTGGGGTGCACCGCCAAGAGCTGCGGTTTGACCTTACTCTTCTACTCAGTTGTTTATGGGTTCCTGGCTCCACTTTTCTCATTCATGATGTGGGCTACGCTTCAGACTCTGAATGATGAGGTTCCAAGGCACCGCGACCCAGATTCCTAGTCCAAGACTCATGGTTTTCCCAAAACCAGTGACTGTATTGGAATATACATTTAGGGCTTCTGATCCACATTCCTATGAAGGGTACATTAAAGACCGTAAGAAATTTCTAAAATCGTATTTGTTAGAAGAACAGAAGAATCTCGCAACTGCACTGATGGAGTGCTGTTCGAACAGAAGGGTCTAGTTTATGTTGCATGTCAGTTTCCTGATTTCTTACTATAAGAGTGCAGCAGTATAAATGATCTTAATTTTAGCTATTTCCAAGGATGACCTTGTATTGTTGTAAAAATGAATAGAATCATTGGATTAAAGCCTGAAGGATCACCAAGGATGGCATGTATTTCAAAGGATGAAAATCCACCAATTCGGGCCGGGGAGATAGTTCTGTAGAATAAGTGCCTGCCTGACAAGGGCAGGGTCCTGAGTTCAATCCCCGGTACCGAAAAAAAAAAAATTATCCTAATCATGGCATCATAAACTTAAAGTATTTTCCACATTATGGAAAGAAACTGTGTGTGGGCCATCACGTCATTTGTTGCTGTCTGGGTCTCCTTTGAATCTAAAAGAAGCAATGGTAGACTGCAAAATCGAGGGATCAAAGAAGCTAAGAATCTAGGACAATCAATCGTGACAAGTCCTTGGGAAGAGTTTCAAAATCAGACCCTGAAAAAAACAGAGGCTTCTGGGATGGTAACTGAGGAACGAGGAAGGGTCAGGCTAGGCAGAGCAGTACTGCTAAAGATGCTCTCTGATTTGGGATGGGTGGGGTGGGGAGAAGGGTCTTATGAACACAGCCACGGTAGAACGACCTTGCTTCACTCACCTGCCCACTCCAGAGGGTCAAACTGGACCCCTAGCAGAATGTCAGGTCAGTGGGGACTTTCCAGGCACCTTTTGTGCTCTTAATTTATTCATCTCCATTTACAGGAGTGATTTGAAACTCCAAAGCTAACCAAAGAAGGAGGAGGAGTAGAATCCTGTAAGGAAAAAGTGAGAAAGCCAAACTTCTTCTCCTTCCATAATCACAGGGAACAAGCTTTATAAAGGGGCTCTTCATGATTCAAATGAGACAGTGTTTTATGGCTTAAAGTAAAGGTGAAGCTCTTCCCCCGCTGAAAACATTGAAAGAGTTGTTGAGGGATACAAATACAAATGTCCCATGACTGCGCGATTCACACTCAGATGAAATCATAGATATGATTCATTCTCAAACTATGCTGCCTAATCTGGTCGACTGCCAGAACTGTGGCTCATAAGAATATCAGTAACCCCCATCACCTGTAAATTGCCAAGGGAAGCCCGGGTGTCACTCTGGGTCACCCATAAGGCACTTATAAGTCTGCAGGTGACGTATGGAAAAATATCCCACCCAACCTGCAGTCTTGGATGTGGATGTCCCCTCCAGGTCTCACCTTCAGACCTGACAAAATGGGCTTCTCCACATGCTCACGATTCAGGATACACACTGACCCCACAACCTGTCCCACATACTGCTGGGTTTGTGACTTCAGCCCTGCCTAACTAGGCATTGTTTCTCACTGTGTCTTTTCCAGCTTTGCTCCTGCAGTACAACTGGTCGCTCTCCTCTCCCTGCAGAGCTTCAGCAGAGCAAACTCAGTGCCTCGCACAACGCTCCTGCACTCTTGGCTTTCCCAACTCCCTCTCCTCTTACCTGTCCACAGAGCTACCCTGGGTCTTCAAGCTGAGTGTGTGATTAAGGGCTTGCCTCTGAAACAAAACGGTCTCCTTGGCTTCACCTACGATGTGTTTTTATGGCCTTGGATAAACTCATCAGCCTTTTTAACCTCAACTTTCCAATCTTTAGAATGAGGATAATGTCATATACCTCATCAGGTAGTGGTAAAAACTCAATGATATGATGAACAATAAGTATTTAGCTTACGGTCTGACATGTTCAGCAAACACCAACTGAACAAACTTAATGAATGAGCAAGCGAGCAATAGTGTGTCTGGTTACCCAATATTGCAAAGTCCTCTCTACCATCTGCTTGATAAAAATTTGACTGACCTGCAAACTTCGTACCCAGGATCCGGGGTCACTGCAGAGAACGAGCACCCTCTCACTGCTTTGGTGCCTTGACCTCTGGTATTCACTGTTAAATGAGAAAATACCACATGTGGACACCATTCCCAAGGAATAGTGTCATGTTAAATTTAGCATAGGAACTAGAGAAAGTGCCACAGAAACATGTGTAAGTGTGTGCATTTCTGCTAAGTGGAAACACTGAAACAATAAGCCAAAACCTGATAGATGCTGTTCGAATTAAGCCTTCCTAAACAATAAGGTCCCCTTTCAACCTGTATAAAAGTGGTGTGGATGAGCACTGGGGTCACTTAGTGTTGGACGACATCATTCTGTGTGAGTCCAGCCACTATCTGCACCCATGGAATTTATTTTAAAAACCCACTTTATAAGGAGAGGAGCAAAAAGAGAAGGAAAGAGAATTTGCTTTCTGTCAAGCAACAGCCCTTGGATGTGGACTCATGTGATTTCACAGTCCTATGGGCAGTGACAAGTTTACAAGCAAGAAAACGGATGGTTGGAAGCCAGAGTCCAGTCATCTCACCTTTGAGCTCAGAGTCCTGCATTCCTCCTGTCACACAAGGTGGCCTCTGAATGCCGTCCCATGGAATAGTTGACAAAAGAAGCATAACTGCTACTTCATCATTGAAGTTATTGCTGAAGATCCCCAGTAGTGACGCCCTGGTCCTGAGGCCCTTGCCGCAAAGCCATGAATACCCTCCCACCTGGAGCATAAATTCTTTAATGGCAGTCTTGGACACAGCTCTACAGCCACTCATGAATTTACATAAACCTGCTCTGCTCCGACATTATTTCCTCATATTTCTATATGTATAACTTTATGTGCTATTAAATTCTTCACAGAAAAATGAAGACTATAAAAATACAATGAGTTTCTTTTGGCATCCATCGTTTTAATAAATCAGTACTGATTTCTAATTACCACTTCTTTCTAGGCCCAATACTCAGAAGTCAAGAAAACAACAAGCTAATAAGCTTCAAATAACTTTTTAGAAAATTATATTAAGGCCATTATCTTCTGTTTTTTCTGAAGTCTACTTTTTAAAATATTGGAACAATTAAAGTGTTCATCTATTTTTTCACAGGGTAAATGGAAGATATTTTTGCACTTGTTGTAGTTTTCTGTATTTGTCAGATGTTTTTTCAACAACTATACAAAACGTCCTGAAAAGGGACTTTTGTGAGCCTAGGTACATCTCGTGAGGTAAAGAAGGAGACTTTCTACCTCATCTTACCCGTCTTGAGCACAGATCCATCCCACTGGTTGTGCTTGCTCCATTCTAGTGTGAACGCCCCAGATAAAGATGCATGTAGGACAAGTCAGTAGCCACACTTTCCCTGCGACGTTGTCTATCTTGTGCCTGGTCCAGCTTGCCCTTAGCTTTCTTCCTCTAGGTAGTACTTTCAAAGTCATTTTATCTTAACAGATATTTTTCCAAATCTCAGCTCATTTCCAGTTGAACCTTTTGAGCTAAGTTTGTTGACATGGTTGCTGGTGATCAGTGACCCTGTGTCCTTCTTCCCATCTTATTTACACACACTCTTGAACTCTGGCATCAAGGATGAGTGAAGTCACACAAGTCAAAATATTTCTGTAAGCCAGTGTTGTTACAGTCTTAGATTCAAAGGACATGGTCCAATTGGTAGAAGAATGTAGGCTCTGAGAACACTGCTAAAACGCCATAACATCAGCATACCCTTCTCTGCTTTCCTTTCCCCTGTTTTTCAGTCCCTATAATTCATGCATGATGACATTGATAATTAATCTTCCAAACAGAGCCTATCAGCACAAACATTACAGTGGGAAGAGGGTATCTCTGTTTCCATAACCTATCTACTCACTCATCAGATTCACACAGACAGGGACACTTTTTAATTGTCAGATGGAAAGTTGGTACTCTTTCTTCAGGGGTAGACTCATTTGTTTTGGAAATCAGATTTTCAGAAGTCAAACTAGAGAGCATAGGCAAATTATGTGCAAGCCAGGAAAGACTATTTGCTTCCTGGGGACCAGTGTCACTTGCCTGTCCATTACTTTCCTGTGTCATCTAGAATTCAGTTAATCTTTCCTTTGCTGTCCAGAGTCTGTGTGGACCTTTCGATGTCAATGAAGACAAGGGGGAGCTCCATAGATTTAAACTCAGCAAGCCACTGGCACATTAACTTAAACATATTCATCTCACTTTACTTTTAGAAAAAGGGTAAATAATACCTTTGAAAAATTTTCAAAGGGCCAAATTTCCTAGATAAGATCTCAATGAGTAATTTTTAACTTCTTATTAAGGGACAGATTTCTTTGCTACATTTTCTCCAAGCAGCCACATATTCTTTCTCAACAGGGACATCATCAGCTCAGCATTAGCTTATCTTACAACCAAGCAGCTATTTATCAAAGGATTAAAAGCATTCAAATACTACAAGAAGCACGGGCAACAATCCTAACTCAGGCATTGACTTTGACACTGTTTCCAGGCCTGTGCTATTATAAGTGATGCCTTTTTATAAATCCTCTCCCATATCCAAGGACAGGTAGAAGGAAAATCTAACATTATTCTATTTCTTTTTTCCAAAAAAGCCTCTCCTTCTACTCTTTCTTTCAGATTTAAATGAAAGTTTCACAAAGAGTCAAATTTAAATGAAAGTCTCATTGGCAGAGAAAATCATCATTTTCCAAACAGAGTCTGTTTATTTCAAGAGAGAAGAAATTGGCGATAGTTAATGTCTAATGGAAGAAATTGTTCTTTGGACTATGCTCTATCAAGGCCACTATAGGAATGAATCATCAATTGAACTTTTATTTTTATATATGTTTACACCTTTACACATGTTGATTTTACTGGCCAAGCAGATTTCTTAACATCAACAATAGGAAGAAGTGAAGAAAAGAACTCTATTCAAGAGCAGCAAGAGATTTTTAGCAAGTCCATTTCACCAATGCCTGCTTGGCAAACAGTCTAATCATGAAACTGACTCCTTTTTATTTGTTATTATCTATTTCTATTCAGACAAGAAGTAAGGGGGGACACTGACAGAGCATTAAGAAAACTTAGGCACTAAGAAAATAAGATGAATCTTGTGTCACTTAAATGTAAATATAAGGAAAATATGTCCAAACAAAATAACTGGAATTTTCAAATAGGTCATAGCATTACAAATCTGACCCCAGATCTCTCCTATAGTATGTAATTTTTAAGAGTTTAATCTAAAATATTTTAAGTTCCTTTCTAATTCAAATATACAGTGTATGTAGGTAACTCCACTGCCCAGCAGAAATTTTCATCAGTAATCTGTTCCATTGAAGGGAATAGATGTACCACCTCCAGAATTGTTGACTATCGTACATTTCAAAATACTGTCCTTCCCACTTCAAAGGCTTAATGGTCTTCTCCACTGTTTTTGCTACATATCCTCCTTTCCTTCAACAGCATCTGGTTCTTTTTTTAAGAATCAAAAAGGAAAGGTGGTAAAGTGACCTATCCAAAGCCACACCAAACTCCTAGAGAGGAAGTGGATTTTTGTTTCATTTTCATTCCCGGGTTCACTTTGTGTTAAATGTGGCATTATTTAATGATGCTGTATTTATCACCAGGACAAGGCTTTTGGGGTCCCTACTGGGTGCACAGCAAGTTACCAGACCCCCTGGGGAACTTTTGGAGCTCACAAAAGGCATGACTCCCACACATGCGCTTTCAATCTAAAATGATCCCATCTGTTTGACCTTTTGAGCATAGTACATAAACATCTCTTTGTCCTTCACTAAGCAAATAATACCACTATAGTTCAATTAAAATGGTGTTTACAGATGAAGAAACAGAGACTCGAGAGAAGTTAATTAATTTGTCCAAGACCATGTGTCTAGACATTCGTAAGACTAGAGATAGAATACAGAGTCTTTTTTCTTGTTCAACTTTTTGATCTAAACTATTTTATTTCTGAGCTGCCTGGTACAGGAAAACAATTCAAAATCCTACACAAGTTAAAGTGCTTTCTCTGAACACATTAAAAATGGACTTCCCAAGTCTTGGAACTTATAGAAGAATCACAGCGAGTGTCGCAATCTGCATTGGATGAAATGGTAGATTTTACTCATTAACTGAGTTATGTTGTCTATGGTTGGGGAAAAGCTAGAATCTCTGAGGACCTAGAAACAGGCTAAGCAATGAACCCTGCCCACCGTTTGGAGAAACAAGGCAATGAACCCTTAAAAAGATACTTTAGGAAATGGGTGGAAAGTGGCAATTCTCTGGATTCACTGACTTATTTGAATCTTCTATTTTTAGGTTTCTGGTTATATAGCTAAAAAAAAAAAATCTTTCCACAATGTTAAGTGATCTCTAAGATAAAACTTCCGCCAATTCTTGACAGAAGAGTATTATACAAACTTTTCTGGGTCTGTGTGTGCGTGTGTACATATCTGTTCTCTTCTCACTCTTGCTTCT
>NW_004524600.1:13325306-13405251 GCF_000260255.1 Octodon degus | reverse complement strand
ATGCCAATATTCTTGTTTTCTCTTTATATAGAATTATTTCTCTGACATCTCTTATATGAGAGTTGAGCCTCTATGTATTTCTACTGAATAAAGGTTATCCTTCCTGGAGCTATCTTATTCCATTTGAAAGGCCAACTCTAGATATTAAATGTTTTCTATAAGTATTACAATTCTAAACTTATTATTACAACTGAAATAAGGGTAACACTCCGAATCAGATGGGTATGTCAAGCTGTTGGAGATAACGGGGTTGGACTAACTGATGGAAGAGACATTCAAGAAACATAAATTTAATGGTGTCAGAGGGGGAGGTCATGTTGCATAAACCACATTGTTGGCTTCCCTATTTCTCAGTAGCCTCATGGGCTCACTGCTGGACCCTGGAAGAGGCACATGCATGGAAAACAAAGGGGAAAAATGAAGCAGGTCTCCGTATTTTAAAGACAGAGTCAAATATAGTTCCAAGTAGTCCTGAGGTATCAGGCTCACAGGTCTAATTTAATAAAATAATCTTAACTGAATGCTGGGGTAAAACATAGGGTGACAGCGTAAATCAGGTCTGGCTCTTTCTTGCAAAGAGCAGAGAAATAGCCTACGCATAGCTGAATGGGAAACCAAGACACCTGATCACCACAGCACTCTGTGTTTCTGACCAATTGGCAGCTTCCATCAGGGATGTTGCCGAAAGGAATCAGAACTAGAAAAGTGCTGTATCGTGTCTAACAAATGATAAGGGCAAAGGGGTGGCTAGGAAGCCTTGTCTATACATAAAACTCTGTCTAGAAGCTTTTCAGAAATACCAGAGAAGGTTCTCAGCAGATGAACAATAGGGAGTTGAATTAAGAAAATATTTCTCTCACACCATTGAGCACTGTGGCCCTATTTTTCTGTGAAACTGAATACTCAAGGAGAATAGCCACAAAGCAAGCATTTGTGATCAAGCTAGCTCTTTTTATATGCTTTCCCCTTAATGCTGATCACAATACTGTGAAGCTGGTATTAGCATTGTTAGTTTACAGTTGAGAGAAACAGGTCTCAGAGGACCTAAGTAACAGTCTCCAAATCCATGGCTAGTAAGATGTCAAAGCAGGATTTGAAAAAAGGTCAGACTCTTCACTACATCATGCCATCTCCTAGAGGAACATGGAAAAACATAGGTTACATAAATATTAAATCAAAATCTGCCTCACTAAATTTTCCACCCACTGATTTGAGTTTCACCTTCAGAAAGAAATGTATTGTTTTGGTGGCCTACTCTTGCTTCCCCACAACAGCTCTTCAGGGACTGGAAAACACCTGTCTCAGAGCTCACTGGATTTTCATGCTGGCTTCAATCCAGTGTCCAATTTCCTCTGCAACTTGGTCTTCATTCTCTGGGAAACCTACTTAGCCCATGTCTCCAGCACTGTCAGATGTTCTCTGATCCTTCTAAAAATAGTTCTCATCATCCTGTGATGTTTTCCCGAGCTCTTAGGATTCCTGCACGTTTCAACAGCTCCCCTTTTTTCCCAGGATTTGGCAAAAGACACCATCTCAGCACCATCCTCCGGTTGCTGCAAAGGTGGGCAAAGTCCCCCAAGTTTTACAGGCCATGTGAATTAATTCTGTTGAGCCCATCTTACTGCCCTCCTAATGTAAATGTTATGATAAAATATTAAACTATATGTATCATTGATGATTACTTTATAGTAATTCAAGGTCTTGCTTGTTTGAATAAAATTCATTATTTACCATTTCCCACTAGAAGTGATTTCTTTTTGTTGATGTCTCTTCCTAATTGCCTGAACTGTGTGACACATTTTCCTAGCAGCACAGAAATAATTATTATATTCCTTAGTTTAGTTAGTGTCTAAGTTCTGATAGTGTTATAAATACCCTTTTTGCATAATGAAAAAATGTCTGTGTTTAGGTTTTTCCAGGAATATTTATAGGCAGATCTATTCAGTGCAAGTTATGCCCTATCCACGATTGAAGGGACCCAAATGACAGACCCCACGTATCTGAATTCCTCTCCTATTTGCTAAGGGCTCTACAAAACCTGTACTCTCTGTTTATAGATTAAAGGGTATGTACACACAGTGTGTCTTGTCTTTTTACATTTAAACATTTTATGTAAGTTTAAAATCATAACATAATTTATGTTGGAAAGTAACATGAAGTTGGAAAATATATACTTTGGTCCCACCTATAGGGTATATGAAAAAGGAAGATAAATTGACCTAACCTGGAAAACATGCCAAACCATCCACTCAACAAAGGCAATCCCATGAGACAATTCCTTCGGTACCTGGCTGAAGACTAAACTCCCTTGAAGAAAACAAGAGGGAAAGAAGCCCATTTCAGGGGCTGGGGAGATGGCTCAGTAGAATAAGTGCTTCCCTCACAAGCGCAAGGGCCTGAGTTTAATTCCTGGTTCCACCAAAAAAAAAAAAAAAAAAAAAAAAAGAAGAAGCCCATTTTTCTCCATATGAGAACATGTAGAATTTCTAGATGTAAAAGACAGGAGAATTACACTTACTAATGTGAATTGAGCTCTTTTCCACTATGCATTTGCCATATAAAGAGCTAATATTTTATAATTGTTATCAATTTATAAGATGGGCAATCCAATGATTAATAAGGACTAACAAGAGAGCATGATGGTGCACACCTGTAATCCTAGCACTTGGGAAGCTGAGGCAGGAAGACAGCCATTGAGTTTAGTTGGAGGCCTACCTAGGCTAGACAAGTGAGTTCAAGGCCAGCCTCAATAACATAGACTCTGTCTCAAAAAAATTTAAAATTAAAATTAAAAGATAAGGACTAAAAGCCATACATCTTTGCCTAAAGGAATGTGTATCTGAGACAAGATCTTCAATATTTAGATGCTTATTCAACTAAAAGTCAGGTGAGGGTTGCTAATAATAAAAAGTCAAAAGCTTTCTTATTAATTTGTTATATCCAAGTATATGGAAGACATGATTATTAAACTATTTACTATTGTGTTCATTGTAAATAAAATAAAAAGAAGTAACTTGATTTTATGGAAAAGTACATTGAAGTGATTTCTTATTTTCCAGGTACCTTTTGTTTCCAAATGAAAAAAGCTACTCCAGAAGAATTAATTGCATGCTACCATTTGCTTAACAAGCACATGGAATCGCATAACATCCATTGCTGTTTTTTGTTTTGTTTTGTCTGTTTTTTTTCTTGTTATTGTTTTTGTTTTTAAACTTGCACTTCTAATTAGTATTTTCCTTATGATTATTCCTAAAATCTTTAAGGATAAATGCCATTTTTCATACTGCTTTACATCTGTATAAACCACTGAATACTGGCCTCAATCCATTTCATTCTTTAAATACTGGACACATTTACCCCATTCTCTAAGCAGGATACAGTCCTGGCCTTGGAGAAGCTGGCGAATGCTGCCCTCTGACACAGAGGGCAGGCACCTTAGCCTTGCATCCTGGACCAGAGAGTAGGAAGATGGATGGAATTAAAGAAACTTATGGAAAGGAGGAACCGCGTGGCTCTTTTGGAAGAAAAAATGAGTAGGAACTGGCCAGTGGAAGACAGGTGGGAAATTGATGTACTGGGGCCTTCACACGTACTAGGCACCCGATAAATAATTGCCTACTTGTTCTGGAATAAGCGGTATTGACTTGAAATCAGTGACCTTTTAACTCTGTGAATCTATGGGTCTCTGACTTTTTTAAACCATTAGGACCTTACTTACTAAGTCAATGCTTCAGGCTTTCTTTTCACCAAAGAGTGTTTCTCTCTACTAGTAGAACAACAGGACTGCTCTTCCAGAAGTGGGGGGAAACACTCAGGTTTGATGTCCACGTATCTATTCTAAAAGATAATGAACATTCATTTTTACATTTTAAGATGAAGAAAAAGTGAAAATAACCACACTTCTCTGTTGTTAGTATAATAGTATGTTTTTTCCGGTCTATTTCTTTTTCAATTATTTTGGTTTATTATTTTTATATAGCTGCGGTGGTATTAATTACCAGTATGTATTTAAAACTAAAACCCATAGTACTTGGTGTCGTAAAGCAGAATGTGCTGAATTATTAATTAAATGGAAGTTGCCTCATTCATAAAAAGTCAAAAATAAACTTTCACAACAACATTATAAGTATCTGTGTCATCATTAATATCTGATTTATTAACTCCATATCCCACAGAAATTTTATAACATGTAAATAATGTAATCTACCATCTTCCTGGACATGTAGTTAATTTCAAAAATGTTGGTGTTCTTTGAACAGTCTTAGAATTGGGATAAATGAATCAAAAGATATGTTTTCAGGGTTCATAGTACATATTGCCAACTTGCTTCTTAAAAAGACTATTCCAATCTTCATTTATACCAGCCGTAAGAATGGTTTCTTATTCTTATTGGCCCTGAATATTATCGCTCAAATTCTTGTGCCTTTGACCCCTTTAAAAAAGGTTGTTCACATTTGCATCTACTTGATCACAGTGAAGTTGAACATTTTCTTTTAGACTTGATTATATTTATTTTGAGGGCCTAAATGGAATTGACAGCAGTTCAAAATCAATAGCTCAGCCCATCTCTATAAAGGCTTCTGAGTTTCTAACCATGAAGGTTAATTGCTCTATCATTGTTTTTGTGAGAACTAAAATATTCTCACTGATGACACAT
Source organism: Octodon degus (assembly GCF_000260255.1). Lineage (NCBI taxonomy): Eukaryota > Metazoa > Chordata > Mammalia > Rodentia > Octodontidae > Octodon > Octodon degus. The sequence goes on along the minus strand of NW_004524600.1, from coordinate 13,400,594 downwards.
TTACAAGTAGAATCTCCCTCAGAGCTTCTACTTCAGGAGAGCTGTGGGCCAAGAAGCTGAGTCCTCGAGCTCACCGGCGCTAGCACAAGTCAAAATTTCCTGAGAGACAACCCTTTCTTCCTCTAGTCCTCAGATTTGGTGTGATGCAGAAGAAATGTCAGGAATGCAACAGAGGTGCCTCTCTAATGAGATGAAAGCTCCAAATCCTACGTCCGCAGTCTGCTGCAGACTTGTCCTGCATTATCTGCTGTTAAGTTCTCACTGCTTAGAGCACTTTGTCCTTCTTTGACGAGGTATTTTGGCACACTGAATGCTCATCGCTATTTATCCATAAATTTCACTTGACCCTTCTAAATATAGGCTCACAGCAATCATCTCTGTGCTGCCTCTGAAGACATGGGATAATTAGCACAGAGAAATTCCTTCTGCCAACGTGTGCTATGAATAGAACGCTTTCGTTTGATTTCTGGGTATTGTCCAATTGTAACATAGTTTGTATACTAATTTCATGAAAATTCATATAAAATATATGATTTTAGGCTCAGCAGTAAATAGAAGGCAGTATGAAGGGGCAATGCATTGGCTGTACCATGTCTGGTTTCAGTAAATACTGTCTCTGTGCTTTTCTGGTGGACCGTTTATGAAGTTACCTCCTAGCAAGATCTGTTCTAGAAAGGCAATCATGTATGTCCATGATTCTACTAACATTTATTCAATATTTGTATATGCTTTTCACTGAGTTTGTGGCATTCACTTATTATCATATTCCATTTCTACAATAAGTATATTAAATATGGTAAATCTGTTTTTCCCATTTACTGTAGATGTGATTCAATAATTGATTTAGCTAGACATATCCAACCAGAATACAAACCAAGATCTCCTAATCTTCTGCCTATTTCTTGTTCTTTTTTTCACTTGTCCCCATGTTTCAGTAGTGATAACCCTCACATTCATCAAAGAGTTTATCACATTGAAATTCTTAAATTACTTCCTCCTCTCCCCAGATAGACTGTAAATCCTTAATTTTCTCTTTACTATTTTATCCCAAGAACACTGCAGACTGCCTAGAATTAGTGGGTATTCAATATTTTTAATTAATATATAATTAAATCAGTAAGTAGCTCCATGTTATGGTTTGTGTCTAGCTGTCCTCCCCTCTCCCCAAGACTCATGCAGTCATGGGGCGGAGACTTCTAGAGTTTGACACTAACTCATGATCCACTGGGATTATGGTTCTTAGTATTGGTGGGATTATGGGTGTGTGTACCTTCCCCAGCCTGAGGCCATAGCCTGATTGCAATTTAAGGGAGAAAGACTTCCTCTCTCTGTTGCCATTTTTGTTGTTCCATAGCCATGAACTGCTAGACTCTGCCATGTACCTCTCTGCCTTGAATCCAGCTGAGTGTGGACTGAAACCTCTAGTAACTGTGAGCTAAATAAACCTTTCCTTCCTTCATTTTGGGTGTTGGGTAATTGTCCCAGCAACAAGAGAAGAGTAACTAAGACACTCCAATTGGTGGAGATGTTGATATTTGGGTTATGTGCTGTGTGTTTTGCTCACAAAGAGAGCCAACAATACTTTACAGCTTACTTTTCTCCATCTATATAAAATTTATTTTAATTATTTACAAGCTAAAGCACCTCTCTATCCTATTATTTCATCTAGCCCTGACCAATTCAACTTTCCAACAAGTTGTAGAAAATTATTAATGAGTTTCACAGTATTTGAATCCATTGTATGTCACTTCAATACAGACTAGATATTTGATAAAGAAAAGAAGTCTAGATCAAGGATCTATGTCCGATGGGGGCATCATTGTCTTGTAGCAACACAATGGTAGACACTGCTGTGACAGCAAGAGTAGCGCTTCTCTCTTCCTTTTCTTATAAAGCCACTAATACCACCATGACAGCCTCGCTCTATTTATTTACTTAGTTAGTTAGTTGGTTAATTAGTTAATCAGTTGGTACAGAGTTTAGCTATGCAGCTTGGGACTTGTAGTGCCCCTCCTGTCTCAGTCTCCCCAGCACTGGGATTACAGGCATGCGCCACCACGCAGTCTTGGTGGCTATCGAGGCTCAGTGCACCCCGGACAAGGTCAGCACAGCATGTGGTCCTCAGGATCGAACCTGGGTCTTTGTGCCTGCCAGGAAAGCACTTAGACCACCAAGCTCCCTTCTTGGCCCCCAGCCACACTCTTACTATTTCATCTAATCTTAATAACCTCCCAAAGACTGTACTTCAAATTACCACCAACATGTTCATTTGAGGACTCTTTTCCCAGATGTGAACGTTGAAGATGCATACAAACTATGGTTCCTATCAGAGTTTGTTTCAATGCTTTATGTGAGTGAACATATTATCTCTATAGAACAGAGTTTAAGTAAAAGGATTTTTTCAATATTCCTCCATATTTTCCATTTTAAATCAGAAAGAAATTCTAATTGACTCTCAAATTCTCAACTAGATTCAGTCAGTTATATCACATCCAGGTGAATTGCTAGCACTTACTGAAATGGCTCCGACGCCAAGGAACTCTCCTCCACCTGATGGGCCGTATCTTACATTTTGAATTGCCCAAATGCAAACTGTAGAAGAATAAAATATTTTAATTGAGAAAAATATGAACTAGTACAAAAATAATATTACAAATCATGAAAGCTTAATTGTGCATGCATTTCCAGGAGATAATCCTAAAAATCTGTCTACAGGAAGTCACTAGAGATGCATTACACGATGTATGTTCAGCGATGTTTTATGCACTACCATTTATAATAATAAAAAAGAAACTAAAAACCGCTTATTATCCAACTACATAAAATGATTTCAGTAAATGATGGCATATATATATATATATATATATATATCATAGTGAAACCATTAAAAATATGTCATTAACCAAGGAATATTGCTAAATGAAAAATTATTTCATGATATACTACCCATAATGTAATATCTGTACAACAGGAAACAATCTGTCTTCTAAAAAAATATGTATTTGCATGCATAGGGAAAATATTTTTAAAAATGATGACCATTTCAGAGAGATGGAATTCCTAGTAGAATATTTGCTTTATACTCTTCTCTCTTGCAGAATTTCCAAAAGAAAGCTTGCTATTTCTTGAACTAAAATTCCTCTTTTTTTTTTTTTTTTTTTGAGGAACTAGGGATTGAACTCAGGCCCTTGCTCTTGCCAAGGAAGAGCTTATTCCACTGAGCCATCTCCCTGGCCCCTCCTCTTTTTTTATAATTTAGGAATACTTGTACTTAATGATATAAAGGAAAATTTTCCCTGCCCATGACAGGCCTTTGCACCTCCGAGGCGACCACAGTGCGCAGTCTCTGCCCCATGCCTTTCTGATCAGCTGAACATCTGCCTTCTCTGCTAGGCTCTGCAGCAGCTAGGCTGGTCCTATGTGAGCAGCAATCATTTCTCTGTGCAAAACCTTCCTACAGCTTTTCATCACACTTGAAACAAAAGCAGTAGCCATCGCAGTCCTCCGAAGCCCTCTCTGGCACTGTTTTCTACCACATTAATTTTCAGTGCACATCGGTCTCTGGGTTTTCTTGCTTCCGTGCCTCACCTCCCAGCCTCTGCTCTTACTACTCTTCCTAACTGGATCACAGAGCCTCCAGTCGCTGTGTGCTTCTCGCTTGGTCCATGTGGGTCTCAATGGAAATCTCCCCTCTTCAAAATTGAAGACCCCAAACATTCTCTCAAAACAGAACCCCCGTGACTCTGAGTTTTCTTGACCTACCTCATATTTCTTCCTACCACTTATTGCTACACAATCATTTTTATTAGTCTAATTGTTCATGACCTGTTATTTCAACCAGAATATGAATTATGTAAGTTCCACGAAGGATAAGGATTTTTCTGGTTTCCTTTTTTCACCACTATTGTCCCCACTTCCTACAAAAGAGACAGATTAGGGATTTAACACATATGCTTAAATTAATGAAGGAAGTGGTCTCAAGCTCCCTGAGCCAGCTGCTACACATCCAGGTTCCCCATTCTGAGATCCAGCAATGCTAGGCAGGACAACCAGGCTACAGCTAAGCCTGGCGTGAGGAGCAGCCTGCCCCTGTCTCCTCCCCTTTGCTCATTCTCCAAGCAGCTCCGTAAGATACCTCCAAATTCAAATGACATCCCAAGCTGCCATATCCCACTTCTCACTCACATAGAGCATCTAATGAGCACACCACTGTGAAGCAGGTATGAACTGCAGCTCCCAATTAATATTTATTCATCCTCGTAACAAATGAAGGGCCCTCAAAATACATATGTTACTTTATGGGAAAATTTACGTGCACAGCTTTCTTTTTTAAAGGTATATGGAAGAAATTCTCTCTAAGGTCAAAAACACTTAAAGACAAAGGAGAGAGAGAGAGAGAGAGAGAGAGAGAGAGAGAGAGAGAGAGAGAGTCAGACAGAGAGACAGAGAGACAGAGAGACAGAGAGAGACAGACAGACAGAGACAGAAGATTCAAATAATCCTGAAGCTTGCAGCACCTTCAAGCCCCAGCTCTACTGACAGATTAAACAATGAACAGCTTGTTTGCACACTGTCTTGGCAAAAACACCCAGCTGGGAAGGTGTGACTCAGAGAACAAGGAACAGGACATACAACAGTTATTCAGGCAGATCCACCCAGGCAGGCAGAGGAGCACCCAGTTCTCAAGTGTTTTGTCAATAATGTGGAACAAACAGGTAGATGGAGGAGAGGCCACAATATAAAACAAAATATGCCCTAATTATATGGCTAGCTAAATTAAGTTTGAGTTCACGGATGAGCTGTCATCCACAGAAAAGAAAAACCAGTCATGGTATCTGTGGCTGTCATTCCTCAGATCTGCTGATGTCCTCACTGAAGAAAAATGAATTAGACAACCAAATAATGTAGACAAGAAAATAGGTTCAGTGTATGATCATCAATTCGATTATACTGTTAGTCGTGGGGACTTTGAGTCATATTCAGGAAAATGGATGCACTTTGAGACCATAATGCTAAGTGAAATAAATCAGATGCAGAAGCTTAAATATTGCATGGATTTTCTATATGAAAAACCTAAAATATAAATAATTAAAAGAGAAAAATAAAAGATATATGACTGGTAACAGGTAGGTAGAACTTGTGGCAATAGGAATGCGAGAGAGGAGGGTAGGCAGGGGAAGGAGAATTAAAAATGATCCAGATGTGGTATGTGTGTGTAAGGGTTACCCAAGATGAATGTAATTATTGTGCACCACACAGAGACTAATAAAAAAGAAACTAAAAAGAGATAAATAAAAAAGGCTTGCAAATCATCACAGAAAAACAATGAAACAAAAGCTGGGATGGTAGCTATTACTTCAAATGGGAATCATTCTTAAGAATGTTTTTCTTCTTTACTTTTACGCAATCCAGGGATTTGAATCCAGGGTCTTCCATGTGCTCGGGAAGTGCTGTAGCGCTCAGCCAACTCCCTAGCTTGGAGAGGTTTCCTTGTTTGTTTGTTTTATATTTAGCACAGGGTCTACAGGGTCTCACTATATAGATGGGACTCGTACTGGTCTTCCTGTTTTCAGACTCCCAAGGGCTGGGACTACAGGCACCTGCCACCATGCCCAGTCTGTCACCCTGTCAGTGTACTCCAGGGGCAAGGCCAGCACAGCAGGCCAGGGATCAAACCCCGGCCACTGCGCTCTGCCTAAGCAGGCGCTTTAATCCACTGAGCTTTCAAGAGGTTTCCTTGTGATCTAGGTGTGCTGTCTTCTCCCAAAAGCCGTAACATCACTCAACATTCCAGCGCCAAGCTGACTCTGCTAAGTCTGCCATAAAAGACCAAACAGGCTTGAGGAAAATGGGGCTGAGGCATAGATTAGGATATTTTCACTTTTATTCCATTAACTTCAAAACATTGTTTCACTATAGTTTTAAAATAACATAAAGTTTACCATCTTACCCATCTTGAAGTATGTTCAGTAGTTTTAAGCACACTCACACTGTTGTACAATTAATCTCTGGAACTCTTTTCATCTTGAAAAACTGACTATTGTATTAGTCAGTTTATGTATTTTTTTACATTTTTTGGTACAGGATCTCACTATGCAGCTTGGACTCGCGGTGATCTTCCTGTTTTCAGCCTCCCCAGTGCTGGGATAACAGGTGTGCATCACCATGCCTGGGCTTGGTCACAAACTCAGTGTGCCTGGGGGTGGAGCTGGTGCAGCATGTGGTGCCCAGGATTGAATCCTGGTCCCTGTGTTTGCTGGGCAGGCACTTAGTCTACTGAGTTATCTTGCCTGCCCTGTATTAGCTCTTGCAGAGTTAGAATTTTTAATAATTAAAAAATTTATATCATGAAAATTTTGCATTTGCCTAGTGAAAGAAGATAATGTTTAATCCACATTTGTATAGAAAATTCAATCCTGAAATAAAAGCCTTAATAAGACTGGTCAAAATCTCAGAAGTCAAAGTAAGCAAACTTTCAAAAGTATATATATATATATATATATATATATATATATATATGTATGTATGTATTACATACTAGAAGTTATCTGAATGTTTAAAAAATATTTTAAGTACAGATTGAAAGACAGAATAAATATTAAATTTTGTTCCATTTCCTCAGAATCCAATGTCAAATCCATCTCCACTATTCACTAGCAATTGCCACTGACTACAATTACAGATAGTTTAGTAGAAATTTATCACTAGTAGGAACTCGTGCTTTCAAACCAAATGCACTGGAACTATGATCAAAATGTCCCATCTAAGCATGTAGGGCATGCATGCCTATAAGCCCAGCACCATGGGAGGGTGAGGCAACAGGATCACAAATTCAAGCATGGGCTGAGAAATTCAGTGATTTAGCAAGAACTGCCTCAAGCTTTTGAAATTACATTTTAAAAAAGAAAAAAACAGTTGAGGATACAGCTCACAGCTTGATCTAATTCCCAATATGAAGGAGTGGGGGTGGGGGAAATCTCCTTTCATCATCCTCTATGCATGATCTCAAAGAATATCTACACGTCAGAGGGCTCTATTGACTACACTAGGCAATGTAACTGGTGAATAGCGAACTGGTGGTCAACTTCTTATACCCAGATGAACTGAACTACTATGGTGCTGGTTGTGCCTTCCTGAGGGCTGTTGCCATCAACATAAAAGGCAGAACAGGGAGAAGTTGTTGAGACACTGTTAGGGATGTTGTTTGGAGAAGCTGTTGGAGCTGTTGGAAGCTGCCAGTTCTCTTGGGTTGTTCTGCTGGAGGACCTCGTCATGATGGCTTTCCTGATGAACTTAGCTGTTCTTGTCAGAGGAGAAGCATGGGACCTTCACTGTCACTGGGAATGGCTACAGTTTGTTTTGCAGGAGCCTTGGTTCTCATCTTGAGCATTGCTTCCTGGCTTGAGCGGTGGTGGTGGTGGTGGTGGTGGGAGAATGGTGCACTGTTCAGTCTCCTGGTGAAGCTTGTCTCACTGGCTTTCCTGATGGGAACTCAGCTTTTTTAATCTCTGGAGAAGCTCAGTACCTCACTGTTGCTAAGTACAGCTGTGGTACCTTTGGGGGAGATCTGGTGCTTGCCTTGAGCAACAGTGGCTCCAGTTCAGATCTTGCAGCTTGCTAGAAATGGATCCTTCATCCCACTGTCATAGACTTTCTAGCTTCCACCACTGACCCTTGAGCCTTCCCAGAACAGATAGTGAATCAGGCCTGCGTGAGATTTTGCTGGGGGCCCTAGGACTTGTGGGAAGCATTGTTGTGGGCTCTAGGATTTTGGCAGAACTCATGCTGGTTGTTAGGATCTAGGCCCTCACCTGTATTCTTTAGTGTTAGTGTGTGGACAGATTTTCTGCAATTCTTGTCTATGACTCCTTGGGTGATTCATTATAAAATAATATCATAAAATGTGTACTGAATTATATTGTTCCCCTTGAAAAAGTCCCAACTATGACAGTAGCTTTAGGGACTGAGATCCAGCAACAGGCCTGGGCACGAATACCTGCCTAACAGTTTTGCCCTTAATATTCAGTTTCCCTGGAATTTCCCTAAACGCTGACTAGTATTTTTTTTCATTGAATCACTTCTGCCAAATGCTGTAGTCACAGTGATATCACTTTGTTGGGATGGGGAAAGAATAGATTGTCTAAATGTATCTCTAGAATTCAGATATTTTATTTATTAATATGTTGTTTGAGTACATAAAGCCATAGTTAGATGGATTTCTGTCACCTGAAAAAGAACACTTGGATAGGAAAACTGAATTTCCTTCTTGACTGGGAGAAACAGGAGTAGTGTTTGGACAGGGAATAATTGTTTAATAGTTGCCTAAACTGTGACACTAAGAAAAAATCATGCTCACCATCTCAGTCTCATTAACAATATCTCATTACCAAAATGAAATGATAAATTTTCTTAAACTCCATAAGAACTTCCCACTTAGCTAATCCTAGGAATTATTAGTGCACTTTTCAATTATGAAAATAAAGATAGCACCTCATATTTACATAGGGCTTTAGCTTTTTCGCAGCACTTCCATGAACATTATCTCATTCTGATGCTCAGTACTGTTTAAGATGGCAGATATGTTATTTCCATTTGTTCAGATGAAATTAAGATGAAAAGCATTTGAGTAAATCGTCTTTAGATGGTGCGTCAAGTGTTGGCGGTGCCAGTGTCTACACCCGGGGCTTCCAGTAACAGTTTCTAGTTCTCATCATATTATTAGCCTGCATTTGTGGGTCCATTCATTATTTGTTTGTTTCTGGTGAAATTGAACACCTTTTTTAATCAGTAGGAAATAGCATATACTTTTTTCCTTACACTGAATCACCCCATTCATACACAGACATCAGACTTTTAAAATGAATGGCATAAAGCAATCTGCTATTGCATTATTTTATTTTTCCTTTTGCTAGTATAGATTGCCCAAATGGCCAATTGATCCAGATGTTATGATTTTATAATCTCTATATATTTGGAATTAGTTCAAAATGTCAGAGAGTTTTGATATTTTAGGTTTTACACTTTATGTTTTTCTCTTTGTGTGTTATAGCTCTTGCCAAACACCAAATTTAGCAGCCTCTCAGAGCTTTTTCTAGCCTGCCCCAAACAAGAAGCACTAGAAATTACCGAAGACAAGTTGGCCTTGTGAAATTTTCAAACTAGTTTCAAACCAAAGAAATTGAGAGAAATAAATTTAGAACACTTGGGAGCTTTGAAGGTCTACTTGGGTACATTTCAGTCCCTGCCAATGGGAAAGAAAGTGCTAGAAACATAAAGTGTGCTCAAAGTCTCACCTCAGAGTGACATTCATCCCTACTAGGTGTGCAAGGGCAGACTTCTCTTTTGGGGTATGATAGCATATTCTTGATTCAGAGGCCAAAACACTTTTAGATTGATTGGAAAAATGATTTTTGCATTTGTTGCCATTGTTACAGTTTTTGTTACTTAATTGGGCTTTTTAGAAAAAAAAATTCCATTTTTCTGGGGTTTTACAGAGACCTACAATCAAATCCATTTTTTTTTTTAAATTGTTACTATTATAACAAGTAATGGTTTTGTGGATTACAGCCTGGATCAAGAGTTTACTGCACTGAATTGTTTATGATAGTAAATTCATTACAAGGGGATCAATAAAGCAGAGTATCTATGACCCATCAATCAAAGGGAGGAAATCTTTTCAGTGAAGTAAACTATTTACAGAATACCAGAAATGCTATGGGTATTTCTGGAAAGCAAAATGTCAATACACTAAGAATTCATGCTTTTTGGCCTAATAATGAATTCGAGGAATCTCGTGTGAAATATCACCCCTTAATACAAGTAATGACATTTACCCCAAAGATGTTCATAAGGGTGGGATTTAAGAGAGTGACAAGTTGCAAGTAGTCAAATTATCTAGAAATTTTGAAAATCTATAACATACACACTGCTGTATGTTACCTTGTCTTTGTTTCTGCTATTTGTTTTTGTTTTTGCTTTTAGTATTCAAAATTAAATTAAATTAAAGAAACAAATCATTCAGAAGTAAGAGAATATCTAAGAGAATTATAAAATAGTCACTCAGTAAAATATCACTACATAGCAATTAAATATCAAGTCGATTTTAAGATTTGTAGGAATGCACATTGGACTTAAACAGATGAGTTTGAATCTTAATTCAAGCTTCAGTTAGATTTATAAAATTGAATCTCAGCTTTTTAACTTATAATGAAATTTCAAAATGATGTACGTACCCAGGTAATACAAATTTGAACACATTTTAAACACTCAATCGCGTATGGTTACTTTAGAATATTAAGTATGATGGAAAGACACAATCACTTACATGTCATCATAAATCTATGAAAAACTACATGTAAGGATGATAAAAAGGCTAGTACAAGTCCAAAAGCACAATAGAGATTGTTTCCAGAGAGGAAAACCTAAAAGTTGTATTTGTATATATGTTCATATGTTTTTTAGATTTTTTTTTCCTATATAGTATTGATTTTTATAAGAAGAAAGAGATACTATAGCCACTTAAAGAAATGTGTATATTCAGTCACATGGAAAGAAAGAACATAAAAAAAGAAAAAAGAAAGAGGACCAGCCAGAGAGCTCAGCATACTGAAGCGCCTGCTGAGGCAGAGCCCAGGGGCCAGGGTTCGATCCCTGCATGCTGTTCTGGCCCCGCCCCCGGGGCGCACTGAAATGGCTATTGAGATTGGGCATTTTGGTGGTGCACACCTATAATCCCAGCTCTTGGGAGGCTGAAAACAGAATCACTACGAGTCCAATCTACATAGGGAAACCCTGTAGACCCTGTACTAAAATACATAAAAAAAGAAAGACCAAGAAAACTTAACACAAAGAAAATGTTTTTAAATTCCCAACTTCAGATAATTTCACACTAACCATAGTTCATTTATTTATTTTTGTATTTTAGGGAATGGTCTAAAGGGTATTTAAGGTCTCACTACTAGATCAGACTCATAGTGATCCATCTGTTTACAGCCTCCCAAGATCTGGGATTACAGGTGCGCTCCACCAGGCCCAGTCTCAATCACCACCTCAGGGATCAAACCCCTGGCCCCTGTGCCTGCTTGCAGACACTTTAATCCACTGAGCTATTTGGCCAACCCAAGCCATACTTTATTTACAAACTATTTTCTGAATACCCTTATTTAGTCATCTCAATCTTTCTTGGTTCTCTCCACCCCAATGCATCCTTTGCAGCTACCTGAAATATAATCCCTCCAAAACTCTTTTCAGTTTCCTTAATAAGTATTGGGCTTTCTGTATCTGTCTTCTACAGTATCCTTCCTGGTGTTCTGCTAACTTAGGACATAACCATCATGAGCCTAACAAAACACTAAACATCATTTACGTTTATGTTATATACATATTTATGGTATTATTAAATTCTTATACATGTCCAATGAGTCAGACACTAATTATCTTGATTTATAATTATCTTGGTTTATCCTGATCCCCAAGGATAGTTTAAATGTTCTGATCCCCAATACTATGCTATCAATCAAAATGTTGCGAACTCATACTTGTTTTTGCCCTATGCTTGATATTTTAGTACCTATAGGATATTAGCAACACTTTTAAAATCAGACATGGATCAGACCAAAAACCTACAACTCTTGTTGCACAGGTCCTGCTTTACCTTGGTCTTAACCATCCAGTAGAAAAGTATGAAGATGAAATATAGGAAGTAAAGCCATGCTGTTAAGTTGAGCTGTGGGGGACTCAGGTCAATAATTTCTGACATTGCCAGTTAAACAGAAGACCCAATGCTATTATGGGCTACTGGACTCTTTTAGAATATTTTGCTGGGTTTACACACTTATAATATTCAATAACGGAACTTAGAAAAAATGGGGTATACAGATGAATGTCCATTTTGTATCTGTGTATTCAAAGTGGTTAGGATAGATATATAGTTGCATTCTCTTAATGAATAGAATGATTTGTTCTAATGGTGTTTGTAAATAGGATCTCAAGTCCGCATCTTGTACAGTAATTAACCACTAAGAAGAATATATGCAGTGTGTTATTTGTTGAAACTGTACTTCAAAAAAGAAAAATCAGACATGGAGTATTTTAGGCAAATATTGTTAGTTTGCCTTAATGGGATTTTACCTATATATGTCCAATCACATCTGTGCCTTAAAAATCTTTGTATCTATGTACCACTTAATAAATTTTCTTTATGATCTTTTTAATGGCTTATGCTACATTCTGCAGACACAGTAATGAAATACTACCGTGAAGGTCCTCATCTTCAAAGGGATGACTGATACATTAATCAGAGTTAAACAAATTTCAGTGCTACCAAGGATAAAAATGTGGTGCTACCTGGGTACATTAGGGAGAAATTTTGCAGAGATAAAAGTGAGACTAATGTTTGCCATTGAGAAGGGAAAGGGATAGAATCTAAAGTTCAATAAAAATGACTTGAACTAGAGATATAAATTGAGAAATGGTTAACACTAATGCTAAAATTTGATACGATTTTAACTATAGAAGTGAACAATAAAATAAAGTAAACTATAGAACAGGATGAGTTCTCCATAGAAATCAATGTAGGAAAACAGGGGAGAGATTCCAGGTAAGAATTCTGTAGTAGTGCATTTGGAAATCAAGCAGATGAAGCACAATCAGGAAACACATCCAAGCAGAAAGCAATATCAAGTAGCGGAAATGAGAGATTAGAGCTCACTGGTCACTGAGTGGAGCATGTCTTTCCAAAAGAATGAGTGACCAAGGGGGTCAGCCATTGCCAATAGGTCCAGTGAGATGGGGATGGAGAAATGACCACTTCATTTAGCAACATGACAATCATTGATGACTTCCCTCATTTCACTGGAACAGTAGGGTCAAAGGCCTTACTAAATTGACTGTGAGAGTGAATGAGTGATGAATTTTGGGTGTGAATGTAAAAGTAAATGGGATAGTGATTTACAGAAAGGAAGAGGAAAAAAAAGAAAGGATTTCTTTTTCAAGGACAGAAGAAATACCAGCATGTTTCAATGTTGACAAGAATAATCCAATACAGAGGTTAACACCTACAATGCAGGGCAGACAAGTAAAAGGTTGCAGGAGCAATTTTTTTGGCCAAAAAGGGGAGACTGGATCAGTCAAGTACAGAAGAAAAAAGACTGACCTTTAATTGGAGTTTAATTGGAGCAATAAGACATAAAGAAGAAGAAATAATCACAAGTCCAGTAGATAAATAGATAGCATAGCAAAGCTTGTAGAAATTCTCTTTTGATTGCTACAATTTTCAAAGTAAAGTAAAAAGTTGACTCATCCAATGACAATGAAGATAAATGAAACAGTACTTGTGCCTTGAGGAGAAACAATGATACCTGATACGGTCATCTGGGTCAGAATAGATGTACTAGGGAAATGTACCCTGATTGCCTCTCAGAAGTGAAGGATCACTTGAAGTAATTACAGCTAATTTAAAATAAAATGATAGAATTATTTCCTCAACTCTGTAGAGAAACACACAGAGTTGAGAGAGAGAGAGAGAGAGAGAGAGAGAGAGAGAGAGAGAGAGAGATAATAACTGGATTGGCTTCACCAGAAAAGTATACAGAAGAAAAGGGCAAAGGAGTTTATGAGAAAAAGAGAGAAGTGAAAATATTGGAGCATGGATTATGAAAAGGAGAAGATTACAGGTTCTAGTAGGACTTTTAACATTGTTAAAATAAGAATATTGGAAAAAGAAAGAAGATAGGAGGTCATAGTTGAAAAATAGGATGACTGAAATGATGATCATGCAATACTTAGAAATATTAGGATGGCAAGGTTTAGAGTAGTGGTGGCACCCCGATGGCATGCGTTCCACTATTGTCTGTGGAGCTGAAAGTTCTAGAACATTCACTGTGGCTGGTCTAGAACATGGCCGTGAAAGCCAGGTATGAAACCCCAAATGTAGACGAGGAGCTGGCAGTTCATGAACAGCGGAGTCCTCTGGGCAGTATGGCAATCTCAAGGAGTTACGATGAGTGTTCTGCTAGACAGACTACACAAGCAGAGGAAAACCTTCTGAGCAAACGTGAATGAGGATGCCACAGAAGGCTGCAATGAGAAGGGGCAGAAAAGAGCCAAAGATGCGAGTGCAGGTGAAAAGGAGAGCTCCTTCAATGGAAGTTGAAGGGAAAAACAAGCAGAACACTTCTCCCTCCGTAGCAGAGTCCAGGGGCACAGAGATGAAGCGGAGTCACCACACAGGGGGTTGCTGTGGAATTCTGAGCCATACTTTTAAGTCACCGCTCAGCTTAATAGTTCAAATCCAATTGGAGGATGCTAATCAACAGAACTCAGAGGTACCCTCTGGCCAATGAGCCTGAAGCTGCTAAACATTCTATCTGCTGCATTTTTTTTTTGATGCAGTCATCTGTAGAATCCTTGTCTACCTCTACATATTGCCAATCTTGAAAAGAGAAAAATTTCAATAGGATGATAGCTTGAAAACACTCTAAAATCTGAGTGCGTATCCTGGAGTGCTGGTCAGCTCAAATATATAGCAAATTGGAAAGTAAAGACAATCTAAAGAATGTTAATTATTTATTAAACAAATTCCATGTTTAATAATAAACATTATTAGAGGCTACAAGAATAGCCCTTTTATAGAAAATAGGCTAAAGAAAAACAAAACTGAGAAAAGCATAATATCTCCATTATTAGTAAAATATTTATAGTGGAAGCCGGAGTAATGATCTAAGACTGGCAGGATCATCAATTCCTGAAAATTCAGATAAAATGGAGGGTGAAGAGAATGCTTGGAATGTGTTGTTTCATTTTCCCCCAATATTAATAATTCCCGTTCGTGCCAAGAAGAAATAGCTACGTGATATTCTAGGGCAGGGCAATACAATAGAGCATTTTGTGTTCACGGAAATGTTCGCTATCTTCATAGCCCATCATGGTATCCACTAGTCACAGGAGGGACGCTGAACCTTGGAAATGTGGCTACCATGATCGAGGAAGAGAACTGGAAATTTTATTTAATTTCAATTAGACTACATTTAAATCCTCCACGTTGGACAGTAGAGCTTTCTAGCAAAACAGTATAGAAAGTGAAGAGTCCAAAAATGCTAGGCAAATACAGTGACCAGTCTCCACACCTGCCTCTCTGGAAGCTCAGGGTTGACTGCTTGTTCTGGGAAATTCGAGCCTTCATCTATCAAAACCTATTTCAATTTCTACTCACTCTCTGAATCCTACCAAATCATTTTGTTACTAAATAGATATTTTAAAAATCCCAAACTGGTTAACCTAACAAAATTGTTATGGTCTTATCTTAAGCTAAGTCACACCAAAGCTAGAAGTTCAAATGAATAGAGAAAGCAAACAGTTAAAAAACCTGGTAGTATGATTATTTCTCTTACAAACCAATACATTACTCATATGACTTATTATAAAAATTGACCAGGAGTGTTGGAAAGTAATTTTTAATGATGGAAATGGAAGAAAAATACAGATATTTTAAAATGAACGTTTATTTGATTTTCCTTTTGCATAAATGGATTTTATGTACCGAAAAGGTAGCTAATCTTGATAGATATGCCTGGAATTGGTTTTACAGCTGATGGCTATTGGAGCCAGCTTTCTCATTCTAATTTCTTTTCTGAAACTTCCAATTGAAGATGACATCAATATTTATGTGAACTGGGAAAAAGAAACGAGGGACAAGGTGCATAAAACTGATTAATGTAAACTGGAGAGGAAAACCCTAAAACCAAACCTAATGGCCCATCAAGCAGGAGCCACTCTTTTTCTTAACAGTGTAAATGCTGCCAATTTAAAGGAGCAACTTAGATCACACGAGATACTGAAGGATAGAGAATATATTGCTCTTAAGAAATAAGGTATCAAAGCTTATTAAAGTCAGAGAACAAGAGAATGAGAGTGCATTAGCACAAAACTGGCATCATTCTCCAATTAGCTGAATACCTTAGAGAGGACTGTGTGCTTTTGTGCCATATTTAAATAAACTTTACTTGTTAAGTTGCTCTATGCCACAATTCAAAATGCAGCCGAGAAATCACCCTTTTTACTGTACAGATGATAACCTAATTCCAACTATTTTTATCTACTTTGTAATTCAAGTGATGCAGGCTATATATTATTTCCCTAAGAGTCAAAATTATATTTAGAATTAAAATTGGTTTTATGTAGTTCAAGTTATTGCGCCCGAAAGCAATGAGTCATGCACCAAAAGTACACAGATTTGGGAGGCAAATACGGAACCATTAGCTGCTCAGCAAGGGCCTGCTCAACCCCTTGGTTTGAAAAAATAAACTTTAAAAATACTGTACAGCTAATGTGGGCTGAAGCCACAAGGTCACCTCTGATACTTTACAAAGGTGCCATGGGCTTTTTGTCTTCTTTCTGAAGCCATGGATAGAATCATGGTGTAAGAAAAATTCTTACATCTCATAATTATGTTCTGTAGTACATTTCATATGCAAAAGGAATGCAACTGACCTACGTTCTGTTCAGTTATTTTTCCTTATAGTGAAGGAGAGTAGACAGGGGTTCTCCCACACATTATTATCTTGTAGCTATGACAAAGAAGCCAGAAAGACAGAGAGGAGAAAGGCTTTCTGCTTTGTGAAAACTTCACACTCAGGACCTTGATCTCATTATCATTGTGATTTAACCAATTGGACCAACAAGACAAACCTCAGGCATCCTCGGTGGCACTGTACTATATACAGGGCTCGCTTTTCACTATTACACTAATGCAGAATGGTGAGGAGACTGACATTCATGAAGTGGTTGCCCCATGCCCCGCAGTCATTTCTTAGGTCTCTTGTTTAATCTTCAGGAAAGCCCTGTGAAGGAGGCCACTTCACAGGTGTGAAAATAGAGCTCTGAGTGATGAAGGATTTTTCCCCCAGGTGACTCAATTGTAAGAAAAGAGACCAGAACTGGAATGTGCGCTAGAAGATCATTGGATCCCTATTGTGTCATCCACAGCTCTATAAATCTTAACTATTTCCACTTTGGCTCTCTGCATCATTTGGTAAAGAAGAGAAGTGAGAGCTATGTGGCCATTTTTGGACATAAATCCTGTTAAAATTTTATCAAGGATTTAGAAAAACAAAGGAAGGCTTTGCTGGATAGTTTAGTTGTTTATAGCACTGCTTGAGTAAATGCAGGCAGGCACATAGGACCACGGTTCGATTCCCAGCTCCAGAAGTTATGCCAGACCTGCCCTTAGGGCAGCCTGAAGTAGCAAAAAAAACAAAACAAAACCAAAAAAAAACCTCCTTCTAGAAAACCAAAGGAGCCCTAGAAAATTTATGTAACTTTGGGATTCAGAACAACTGATTACTTACCCTCACTCCAAAATCCCTGTGGATCCAGATGTGCAAACCTTATATGACAAGTCTCCATGCTTGCTCGCTAAAGTTAGATGGCATAACAAGATGCTTATTTACTGCCAACTTATGAGAAATAAGGGGGAAAAAGTAGAAATGTACACTCAGGTAAAGTCATACTTGAGATAGTGGAGTTAGAAATAGCTCTCAAAGTTTTCCATAAGAAAAAAAAAAATCTACTTCCAACAGTGACAGAGAACTTTGTTAGACTAATTCTCCTGTCTAGAACACATGAAAATTCCTATTATAATAGGTACAATTATAAAAAATGTATGAAAGATATCAGAGATTCTCCAAGACTCTGGGATTTAAGAGGCTGATACTCCAGTGAGAAAAGAGGTGCACATGGGTGAGCATGACCTGCTTAGCCACTTCTCTTTTTAAAGTCCTCTCTTATTAATGAGTGGTGCGAAGCTGGGAAATCAATGTGGAAATGGTGCTCCACAGGTCTGAGCAAATTCACAAAGGGTTAAAGACAAAAATGGATTGTGAGGCTGATATGCTGGTCAGAATGAGTGGCTGACATTATAGAGAAAAGAAAATTACAGGGATATGAGTTCAACATTTCAATATACTGCATCATATTTCCCCTTTTTAAAAATGTATTTAGTATAGAGTCTACAGGGTCTCACTATGCAGATTGGGCTCATAGTGACCCTTTTGTTTTCAGCCTCCCAAGTACTGGGATTATAGGCACATGCTACCACGCCCAGTCTCAGTCACCGTCTCAGTGCATGCCAGGTCAGGGCCAGCACAGCAGTCCAGAGATCAAACCCTGGTCCCTGTGCCATCCTAAGCAAGCACGTTAACCTGCTGAGCTATCTGGTGGGCCCCACATTTCCTCTTTTAGCACTTAAAAAATTGTAAACTGCATGTGATGTGAAGTAGAAAAGCTAAGCAAGGAAATCACGGCTCCGTGGCTGAAAAGGTAACTAGGGATTCCTATGATAGAATTGTGCTAGAAAGACAAAAATTAAACAGTAATGCACACCAGAGAACAGGCCTTAGGAAATTCCACAGAATTTTAGTTAAGAATATGAAGGACTCCTAGGAGCAAGAGCAAACAGGAAATACCCTAACATGGAAGCACTCAAATATTCTAGAATCTTCAATCAAGGTGACTCCTATCCTAGAATCAAAGTGTGACACCTGGACTGAATAAAGATAATCACCTATTCCTCTAACTACCCAGCAAATGTGAAACAACATTCTATGGGAGGACAGAAAATAATCTAGATATAAAACATCTGACTTTTAATTTAAAACTACCAAGCATACCAGGAGATAGGCCCAAAGCCAAAATCTAAAGTAAAAGTACAGACAATAGAAAGTATCACATTGCCCACAAAGATAAAATTAGAGTGAATCAGATGCTGCTTTTAAAATATTTTTGGTTACTATATTTAAGAAATCCATAAGAAGATAGAGAATTTATCCAACATAAACCTATAAACAAAAATCAAATTGAAATTTCAGAAGTTAAAACTAAAGTAAATGAAGTAGATACTCAATTAGACTTGATAACAAATTAGATCCAATAAAATGAGGCAGAGTAAACAAATAGATTAGTAAATACATGCATCAAGAAAAATTATGGACACTATATCAAAGAGCATGTAACACTTGATGCAAAGGTCTAACATGTCTGAAATTGGAATCTCAGGAGAACATGCAGAGAAAGAGACAGAAGCACTACCTGGAAACTCTTGCCAAAATTGCAGAACATATCACAGATTCATGATGCTTCCAGAAAGAAATAATATAGGATGGTCCACAATTTTACATATAACTCAAGGGCACTTCAACTCATGAATGCTTTTGTTCTCAAATAATTTGGCCCACAAGCAGAGCATTTGGCAAAATTTTGTTCTCATTTGCAAACTCTGCATTGGGCAACAAACATGGCTGTGAATCTCTTTCTCACATGAACATGAATTTGGTCATCTTTGACAGAATTGTGGAAAGAATTAAGTTTGTGAACTGAGGTATCACTATAGAAAAATTGCTGGCTCTAAGGACAAAGAATGGAGTAAAAGCTGCTAGAGAAAAAAAAAGACACATGGTTTGAAAGGAGAAATAATAAAACTGATAGCTAACCTTTCAACAGAAATTATGTGAACTAGTAAGACTAAAAGAATTGAAAACTTTAAAATGTTGAAATACAATAACTGCCAGCCTAGAATCCTATGCCAGCAAAAAGAAAGGCCATATTTTCAGGTTTAAAAATAATCAAAAATGCATCTCCAGTGAACCCATATGAAAAGAAGGTTTTCCTAGTGGGGGTTAAAAAAAAAAAACCTCAGACAAAAGCAGAAAAATGCAGGCAGCAGTGAAGACAAATTGGAGGGGAAAAAACTAGAATGAATGCATGACAAAGGTAACACACTCAGGTCCCTTTCTGTCCCTCTCTTAGACAGAAGCTTTCTTTCCCCACTAAACATATTTTGCTCTTAACCTCTGTTGTTCCTACAATTCACTTTTTGGTCAGGAGTCAGGGAGATAGCTCAGCTACATAATCACCTGTCTGGCAAGAGCAAGGTCCTGAGTTTGAGCCTCAGTCAAAAAAAAAAAAAAAAAAAAAAAAAAAAAATCACTCTTCAATTTTAGAAAACACAAACTCCTCCCAGGTGTCTTTATCATTGGGAGTTTTATCCCTCTATACTATTTGGAGGTCTTCCACTGAGATCAGTGGATTGAGACTCAAAGGTATACATCTACCCAAGATGAAAATGCCTGGTATCTATCTTGGGCCTTTGGATAGAACCTCTGGAGAGCATCTCTAATTGCTGATCAACAACTACACCAACCCCTTTCAGCCTGAACAAGCCGCAGTGGTCATTGCCCATTGTTCCTTCACTGAACTCCAGGTTACTTCCTCAGAGAGGTAAATGTTATGGGCAGCTGAGTTAGGTAGAAATAGTATAGGTGGTCAGACAGAGCTGGGACCTCAGAAGGACCCAGATGGAAGACAACTGAGGGAGAGACAGACACTCTCACTGTGGGCCAGACCTCGAGAGAAAAGATTGAACAAATGGGCATCTGGGGTTGTACTCTAAATAGGTCTCTGTCACCTTGAAGAAACCAGGAAAGGTCACTAACCCAATCCCCTACATGAAAAGCCCCTGTTCTACATTCATGCCCTCTTGATATGTGTCCCACTTCCCCATTTGATCCCAATTTAATCAATTTTACCTGAGCAATTCTACTTGTAATCTTATTGGTGGACCAGTTTTGTTCCACCTCAGGTACAAGTTCCCATGTTTCCCACCTTAGATCTGCCTCACTTCTTGGTTTTGCTCTATAAAAAATACCTTAAAAAGACAGATTCCTTAGAAATCTACACAGGTTCCCTTCTGTTGCTCTCTTGGGCAGAGTTTTCTTTCCCCAATAAATATTCCCTTTTAAAAAATAAAGTAAATAAATATATAAAATAAATGCAGAATGATTGAGTAAAATAATATTAATGTTTCATGGAATTTACAATGGAGTTGTAATTAGAAGATATCACAAAAGTAGGGGAAAGTAAGTGGCATGAAAAATAATTTAAGGAATTTATATTTACTGGAAAATGATGAGATTATTATATTATAGTAGACTACAATAATCAAAAGAAGTCATCCATACTCTTTAAGGTAATCACTAAACTGATTGTTTAAAAAGTGCATCTAAGATATTCATAGCTAATTACTAAAGAAGGATGTATAATCAGAAAGTATTTTAAATTAATGCAAACAAGAAAAATGAGAGGGTGAATACAATGTAACAAATGAGTAAGAATGAGAAAAAGGCTGATGTAAGCCTCAATATGTCAAATGGCATAAAATATAACAAAACTAAAAAGACAAAATATAGTATATTGACTATCTAACCATAATTTCTTCCAGAATTCAATTGCACAGTACTTATAAAGGACATTTTAAATGCAAGGACAAAAAATATTAAATAATAAAGATTAAGAAATAGTATGAATAATTGACCAAAATAAAATTAACATAACTTTAGTATTATCAGTCAAAGTATTCTTTAAGGCAAAAATTGGTGCAGGTAAAGAAACATGCCATAAATATAAAATGCTAAATCCATCATAAATGATTCCAGAAAGCTATAGTAATTCTAAAATTCTGTACATATAGATTCAAAATATAGAAAGCAAACATTAAGAGTACTGAGAGAAAAATTTTAAATTCTGCCAATTATTTAGATAATATAGTATATCTCATTCAATACATTATAAACTTCACACATCTGCATATCCAGAAAAAGGAGACAAAATATTGGAATAAGAGTATAAATTTTACAGAGCATATCTATTGATGCAAACAGTTAAAACATTCTCCAATGTTTGGAAACTCACCAATACTTCTTTAAAATGAAAAAAAAAAAAAAAGACATTTGAAAATGTTTTGAATTTACTAATTATCAAAAAAAGCAGTATATCAAAACATGTAAGATGCTGAGTGGGCCAGGAAGATGGCTCAGTGAAATAAGAGCTTCCCTGGTAAGCGCAAGGACCTGAGTTCAATCCCCGGTTCCGGGGGGGGAAAAAAAAAGATACTGAGAAAGTAGCTTTTAGAGAGATTTATAGCACTAAATTGCATTTCTTGAAAACTAAGAGAGCCAGACGTCAAGGATGTAAGCCCCTTACACTAAGTAGAGAAAGAATTGTAACTTGGATCTAGATAAATATAGGTAAAAATACTCGTGATGTTACTAATTACTATAAAATAAATTTATAATAGAGAAAAAAATCAATCAAAACCAGTCCCTTTGTTGAAAATATAACTAGCAAGCCTAAGAGATTACAAATTACTAAATTGCAGGAGCAAATGGAAAATATCACTACATAACCTAAAGTTTTTTTTTTTTTTTTTTTTTTTTTTTTTTTTTTTTTTTTTTTGGTGTGTGTGTGTGTGTGTTTTACTGATAAACTTTTTTTTTTTTTTTAATGCGTTTGGTATACAGGGTCTCACTACACAGCTCAGACTGGGTGATCCTCATGTTTTCAGCGCCCCCTGTGCTGGTGTTGCAGGTGTGCGCCACCACACCTGGACTGGGTTACTGGCTCAGTGCGCCCCGGGGGTGGGGCTGGCAGGGCTGACAGGGCCAGCGGGGAACGCAGGATGGGGGCTCGAACTCCTGTTCCTGCTCTTGCCAAAGCAGGTGCTTAGTGTGCAGAGCTATCCCACCGGCGCCAAAGGATATTTTTAAAATGAAGAAAGATATGAAAATTTCAAGGGTCGGCCTTATAGTTCATCAGACTAAAGTGCCTGCTTTGGCAGAGCGTAGAGGCTGGGTTCCATCGCCGGCCTGCTATACCAGCCCCACCCCCAGGGTGCGCTGAGACTGCGATTGAGACTGGGCATGGTGTCGCAAGTCTGAATCCCAGCGCTTGGGAGGCTGAAAACAGGAGGATCACTAGGAGTAGGATCTACATAGTGAAACCCTGTGGACCCTCCCTGGGGGAAAAAAAAAATGTGAAAACTTAATTTCCAACACATTTGAGTAATTAATAAAATGAAAAAGAATCATGCAAAAAGCACAGTTCTCAAAAATAAATGAAATGAAAAGATTAAAAAAAGAAAGTTCTCAAAATCTGTCAGCAAAAAGGAAAAACTGCATTGTCCATTAAATAAAAATAAATCTATAATTTAAAGCCTTCCAGTAAAGAAAATTTATAGTACATGTGTCTTTTCTACTTATTTATTTCCAACATGGAAGAAAACTCAAACAATCTTAGGAAGAGACTTGAAAAAAAAGAGAAATATTTTCAACTGGTTTTATTAGGCTCATGTGACCTTGACCTCAACCCCTGGCAAGGACACTAAAGAAAGGAATGATTATAGGTCAATTTCCTTCAGGAAAATGGCTGAAAAAATCTTGAACAACCTACTGTTCAAACAAATCCAGCTACATATAAAAATAATTGTGGGGGGCCGGGGAGGTGGCTCAGTGGAATAAGCGCTTCCCTGGCAAGCACAAGGGCCTGAGTTCAATCCCCAGTTCTGCAAAAAAAAATAATAATAATAATAGTAATTGCACATCGCTGTTACCTTTTAGAATATATTCTTTCTCCTGAAATGAAGCTTCCAACAAAAGTATCTCCCATAACTTTTTAAATTGTGTAAACTGAAAATTATGATAAAATTTCAATTTATGATTATTTTTCAAAAGAAATCCTTTAAACCTGTGGAAACTCATTAATTTCTTTGCTAATATTTGTTTATCATGCTAGTATCATTCCAGCCCATCTTGCTGAGAAATCTACTGCTGAAGTAAAATTATTTTCTAAAAACAAAATACATTCTTTTTAATTTTTGAAAATGAATCAATATTGCTCACAAATAAACAGAATAAGGAGAAAATATGGCCATCACAAATGACATAAATCATTTGTTAAAAATTCACATGCTCTTCAAAAATTCTATAGCAAATCAGGAATTAAAGGTAACATTTTTTTAAAAAAAGTTTTATTTATTTATGTGTGTGTGTGTGTGTGTGTGTGTGTGGTCAGCTCAGCCCACAGGGGGTGGGGCTGGCTGGCATGTGGTGCTGGGGGATTGAACCATGGTCCCTGTGCTTTGCTGAGCTTGTTCTAAGTAGGTGCTTTAGACCACTGAGCCATCTCTCCAGCCCAAAGGTAACATTTTAAATATATGTATTTTCAAGTTCCTTCTGAAAAAAATCATATCTAGTTAAATACCAAAGCTATATTTTTTTCCAGTTGGGTACAAGCCAAAGGTGCCAAATGCATCCAGCTAGAGACCATACTCCTAAGTGAAATAAATCAGACTCGCATGTGCACACAGTGTATCACCTTCCTGGTGGGAGAAACTCAAAGAGTGAATAAGTTCTAAAATGTACAATGGGATATTGTGAAGTGAGAAGAAATTGTTCATAAGATAAGAGGAAGTAGTATGGGTGAAAGGAAAAGACAATAGGGAAAAGGAGGGAAAATGCAAGTCATATTATTAATGTCTCTTAGTTCATTAAAAAGAAAGGTTTGTGATAATACCAATTGAAGGGGCTGGTGAGATGGCTCAGTGGTCTGAAGCGCCTACTTGGAACAAGTTCAGCAAAGCACAGGGACCGCGGCTCGATCCCCCAGCACCACATGCCAGCCATCCCCGCCCCTGGTGGGCTGAGCTGGCCACACACACACACACACACACATAAATAAAATTTAAAAAAAAAAAAACCAATTGAAGAAATGCTTATGCTTATGTCTTGTATCCTGAGCAACTACTTTAAAGATAAGACATGTAATGTATTAACTATTGTTATTCTCCTATGATCTTATTGTTATTTTTTTACCTTTTTTACATAAAATAAAAAATAAGGATGTTTGCTACCTCTTCTGTAATTACATAAATGTAGTTCCTATCTAACAACATAAATTACCAAAAAAGGAATAAAGTGTATAAAAAATAAAGAGGAAGAAACTAACTATGACTAATCAGGATGATATAAATGTATATTTTATTTAAAAATTCAAAAAAATTTACAGTCACCTATTAAAATTTCTGTATGAATTTAGCAAATTTGCTGAATTCCATGCAACATACAAAAGTACCATGTGGGTGTACAAGCAAAATTAATTTCAAAAGAAAATTGCAAATTTTGATTTGATGCTATTTTTGAAAGCACTAAAATGTCAAATACTTAAAAATTAATTTATCAAACTCTGTGCACATCTTTTCACTAAAAGTAGCAGAACATTACTGAGGGAAATGAAGTTGACTAAAATAAATGAAGAGATAAACCACACTTGGGATATCATCCAAAACTGTGACAATGTCAGTTTTCCCCAAGGTAACTTGAACATTTAATAGAAACTCAACAAGAATTCCAAAAGCATTTGTGTGTGTATGTATGTGTGTTTACGTTTGTATGTGTAAATCAGCATGTTAACGGTAAAATTGATGAAATTACAAAAAGCCAAAAATAAATAGGACAGTTTTAAAGAATAAAATATTGGGAGATCTTAAGCTACTGCATTATCAAGATTAATTATAAAGCTCTTGTAATTAAAGCAGTAAACAGTATGTTATTGGAACAAGGACAAACACCAGACACATGAATCATAATTGAGAATCTAAAATAACACTTTATTTGTGGCAATGGTGCCACAGAATTAAACTATGGAGAAAAAAAAAATTTCCAAAGTTGAAACAGAAGTATGAATTGTATTACTCTCTAATTGGAAATTCCTCTCCTATGTAGGTACATGTAATAGATGACACAAATATATGCCAAAAGATATAAAAAGTGATTATAGGTGTGTTATTCATTCTAATTTCAAGTGAGGAACCCAAATGTCAATCAGTAGTGAAAGATATGAAAAATAAAACACTATAAAACATTTAAATAAAATATTCTTGTATGCAATACTCTTGTGTACAACATACATGAATCCTAGTAAAATATTGGACAAAAAAACCCAGCAGACATAAAAGACTATATAATTAGGGCCAGGAAGATGGCTCAGTAGAATAAGTGCTTCCCTGGCAAGTGCAAGGGTCTGAGTTCAATTCCCAGTTCCACTAAAAAAAAAAAAAAAAAAATATGCTTTCATAGATATATTAGAATAAAGACCAATACTTGGTGGTGGGAGTTAAAAACAGACTTCCTTGAAAAAGTAGATTGGTAAAGTGACTGGGAAGCTACATAGTTTGAATAAGGTCCTTTTTAGTTGATATTTCTACTTTTTGTACAGGCATGTCCACTATAAAAGATTGAGCCACTCACTTATGATTTGTGTAATTTTTGAATATATGCTATGTTTCACTACAATAATAATTTTATAAACCACTACTCTATCAACCTATACACACATATCTCCACACGAAAATAAAGTTAAAGGGAGTTTCTTGCCATGGTTAAATTGTTTATGTTTATAAATAGTTGGCTGAGTGACCCAGTCATCAATAGGTATTATAAGAATGATAATATCCTCTTAGAAAGGGCTGCTCTGGTCAACCCCAGTCTTTCATTATCAAATGCTGGATTTCATGTGACATATGTACTAAAATCTCTGAAGTTAGTACCGCTGTTTTTGCCATAACAAATATCAGTATGAGTAAATGGAAGTATCGAGAGTTGAAGCCATTTTCCCAGGATCACAGTCATGAAATTGCGGAACTAGGATTTCAGCACCAATGAAAAGTCATTCAGTCAACTATCAGCAGGCAAGTCCTTTGTCTTCTGCAAAGAACTCCCTGCTGAAAAAGTGCCTTTAGATCAATACTCCATAATACCCAGTAATTTAAGAGTTATAGTTGTTGACCTTTTGATAAGTTAAAAGCAACAGATATTTACTGGGTTTAAATTAAGTATCAAGACTTCTACCAGATCCTGAGAGCTCAAAACTAAGGATACCATCTTTATCTTTAAACACTCACAGATCCGGTAGACTAAACAATATAAACAGAAAAATCGAGGTTCAAAATCACTGTGGTCATTTCAAATCACTGCCTCTGGTTTTTGACACTTCTTCCATCCTGGGGAAGGTTCTGTGCACTGTGCTTTGAATCTGTGTGAGCTTGTGACTGCCTCAGCCGTTGGAGTAGAGCTAGGTAGAGAAGGGTCACAAATGGCCATGTGACTTCTGTTCCTTTGGAATGCTGGCACTCTTGGAATGCTCCCTCCCAGCAATTTCAGCTTCATCCAGCCCTTGAGTCACCACAGCCCAAAAGCCAAACATGTGAGTGAGAAAGCTCTCAAAAAAACCAAAACCTTGGGGAGATCCTGAACCCATCCCTTTCAGCCTTCCTCCAAACTACTCACAGCCCCTGAGTCTTCCTTAGTGAGACCCTCAACATCATGGGACACAAGCAAGTCATGGTCCTGTGTCTTACACAAATACTTGAACCTCAGAAGCTGTAAACATAGTAGACACTGTTTTCTAGTACCTTTGAGTCATTTATTTGTGCCCCTGAGGTCAGTTACTTCCGCAACAAAGGTAACCGGAAGAGTCAGCTTCCCCTGTGCATGTTCTTGTCCACGTCTCTGAGTTGGAATGCCTACAGAAATGGAAGATTTCTAGAACCATCTTCATTAGTTTTGAACCAGGATTTCTGGGAATACTTTCTGAAAACTTGGATGTTGTCCACTACCTAGGCAATCCTTAAATTTGATATCACTGTCCTACACCAAGCATGTAATCAGCTACATGGGAAACTACGCAGATAGTTATCTCTGAACCTGTCAGTGATCCTCAAACATGAGTGCTTTCCAAAGTAAACAGACTGATCCATGAAATAAATATGGATAATTAAACCTAGAGAAATCCTGTAGCCTTGCAAGCAATTTGTGCCATAATGTGTCAAAAGATGGGTGAAGGGATTGTGTGCCAGGAGCTGAGCATGAGGGTGATTATGTCTCCCACTTGGTCAGAAAAGTTTTCAGAGCAAATGGGACATTATTTTGATTGTTAGAAAATGTGTATTTATTCTTCAAGGAAGAAAGACCCACCAAGTTTCTGTGTAGGCTCAGCACTGGCAAGTGGGATGCAGCTTCATAAGACAGGGTGTGTATTCCAAAAGAGCACAGAAAAGTGAGGTGGTGAAGGGAATTTGCACTTGCCTGAGAGCAATAAGAAGCTTCTAAAGGGTTTTAAGAAAACTAATCACTGTGCATTTTTCAAAACCCTTGACAGCAGGATGTAGTGGCACATGCCTGTGATCCCAGCACCCAGGATGCTGAGGCAGGAGGATCCTTCAGAGTTCGAGACCACCCTGGGCTGCAAAGTGAGCTCAGAGCCGCATAGTGAGACCCTGTCTCAAAAAGGCCAAAAGAGAATAGAAAAAAAAAATCTTTGTACTGGGTTATATGAAGGAAACAATTAAAGCCATAAGAATCCTACTGTAAATAAGTCAGGCAAGAAATAACTGAGAGGAAGGAGAAATGGTTAAATCATACATGTCAGAAGGAAGTCCACAGGACTTAATCTCTGACTGAGCTGGGCACCCTCAGGTCTAGGGCAATTCCTCGGGTTCAGTCATCAAATTAAAAAAGAAAAAAACAGGAGTCTCTCATCTTGCTGCAGAGACCAAAAACCCATAAGTAAAGGAACAAGGTAAACTCACTCTTGAGAAATATGACAAAACAAGAAAAAGTGCAAAGTTGTTACTAATGCTGAGTAGCAGACATTGTCATTCTGTAACCTATTTCCTAGAGCAATTTTTGGAAAATTTTTGAAATAATTAAAAATAAAGTATAGGTTTATGGGGAGTTTTTTGCTACCAAGTTTGATGAAGATCATTTCCTCTGCAGAAAAAAATAATAATTTAAATTGGTAAAAGAAGTAAATATTCTAATTTAAAATGGTTCCATTTAGCCATTCACTCAGCTGATGCTTTTTTTGGCAAAGCTAGACGACACTAGAGCTATTATTAAGATTTCACAATACGAAGAAAGATAGGATGAAATACATACCATCCTTGATTGGGCTGTCCATTCAGATAGCTAAAGACAGGATGTGTGTTATAATAAAATCTTAAATCTGTGAAAAGAATTGCCTCTGACATCTCCAACTAGGCAACAGGCTGCCCAAGCAGGACTGTTCAGTCACTAATTCTAAGCCTAATGAAGTGAGAAGAACAGTGTAGACACAAATTAAAATCTACTTACCAAGCACAGTCAGTATTTTTCTTCTTTTTGTATACTTCCTTGTTTTGTGAAGAAGAAAATATCTGTTGGGAATAATCACCCTTTTTATGGGTTATATCAATGCAGTAGACCTGTTATTAACCACAAGAAATGGCCATCTAGTAACTGTAACCTGCTATTGAATCCTTTGGCATTCAAAAGACTATTTCTGGATACTTTTAAGGCTTGTTAAGCAGGTGATATGCAGTTATAAAAGAAAAGGAACCAGAATAAAATAATGACTATTTCTCTTATTACTTAGTGAGAATTCTTAGGGAGATTTTTACTTTCCTTTTTTCCCCAGCACAATGAAAATTTGGAATGCCAATATTTCTGTGTTCTGAGAAGAGAAAACTTTAGAGAATTTCATGTTAGTTATTTCAATGCAGAATGATGTAAATGATTTAAGATTTTGTCTAATCCCATGGGCTCACCTTCTAATGATCATAGGTTTTATTTTTCATTTTTTTATTTTTAAGGAAAGTAAAAATTAAGATTAAAACAGAAAAATTACAAGTGATGCAGAATTTCACTTAGCACAGTAATATGAATTTCACAGTATTTGTTGTAATACATAGTGTTGTCTTCCAACTAGTTACTCATATTATCAGATACATACATGTAAAATTGGAAGAAGAAGGTAAAAAATAAATATACGTATAAGAAATTAAGAAGAGAAAAAGTACAAATAATTGAAAAAAGGACATGAAACACATTAAGCATTAACTGCTCCTTTCATAGACCAGCAGAAATGCACAGTACAGTTGTCCAAACTATACTATTTACATACATAGATAACTTAGACAAAATATCAACCTTCCAATATATAACTCAATACAAAACAGATGTCATATTTTTGTATCACTTCTGAGTAAAATGGAAGCTGAAACACATTTTTTGTGATACAGACTCTTCCATAAGAAAACAAGGTGCTTAACATATGACAATAAGTCAGCTATCATTAAATGACCAATTATAGTGTCACACCTCTAATTTAGAGTTCTACTGTTCAAATAAGTCTCTCTGGCTTTGAGAAATGAAAGGGAAACATCACACAAATAATTCTACTTGTATTAGAACCAATCAGAGATTTGGATAAACACCATATATGTAGCATATTTTCAAACATAAATTTGATTATTATACTGCAATGAGAAAGATAGCATGACATAAGAAGGGAAAAATGAGAAGGGAGTCAAATGGATTAAATTTGAATCACTGTTTTGATCCTTCCTTAGTTATTCTGATCAAATTCATTACCCCCTCTAATATCAACATTCTCCCCCTTAAAATGAGAAAATAATGCCTCAGTGTGTAAGTACTATGTATGAAAATTAAGTAAAATGGTAATGTGAATACATCAAGTTGAATCATTTCAGAAACAATATCAATATGAAAGGCTGATGGGATCCTGAAACAGAAAGAGTACATACATTGGTTAAAGTCTAAGAAAATTTACATAAAATATGGACTTCAGTGAATAATGACATGTTAACATTAGTTCGTTGATTTTGACAAGCGTATGATATTAATATGTGATGTTAATAATGAAGGAAACCAAGTGCAAGGTTCAAGGGAATTCTCTGTATTGTCTTTGCAACTAAATTTAAATATATTCTTAAAATAATGTAAAAATTATTTAGCAAATTAACAAAACATCAGAATCCATCTCTTTTCTCTTTCTTGTCTGTATTAACCCTTCCCCTTTTTCTTTGAAGTCACTGAAGGCATTGGTAGTGGTACATATGCATGTTTCATCCAATTCTACAAAGACAATATGTTTCATATTGCTCCCTCTGAGGGCTAAGGTGTCTCTACTGTGCCTCCTAATTAAGCAAAACTGAAAAGCTTCATGGAATTCGAAAAACTAACCAATGATAAGCATCCATTTAATTATGGAAGGCTGCCCTGTGGTTCTAAAAAGTCTAAAACTGGACTTGGGTTCTCATACAATCTTTCCTATATTTTCAATGTGGGAGGGCTTTCTGGTTAGCTCAGTTGTTTAAAGCATCACTTGAGCAAATGCAGTTAGGGGCAGAGGACTGTGGTTGGATCCCCAGTTCCACAATCCACACCCCACATGCCATAAGGCAGCCTGAACTAGCAAAAAAAATAAAATAAAATAAAATACTTGTCCAATATCCTCAGTGTAACTACATGCACACACACACACACACACACACACACACACACACACGCACCAGGGTTGAGGTAACCACAAAACTGTTGTAGATCACTCACCATGAACATCACCCTCTCTTCAAATTCCTTCTTTGCTCCCACTGCATACCATAGATGTGGATTATGTGGACACGTGGCTCAGTTTCATGCAGGTTCTTATTGTTAACTATCAAGGTGCAAACACAGCAAAAGCCTAAATATTTTTTGTGTCCTGGGCAAATTATTTACTAATACACACGAAGTATTCAAATAAACTTGAAAGAAAAAGAACTTTGGCTAGAGAACTGTGCTTACATGCATTTAAAGGGTTTGGTTTGGGTTTGGGTTTGGGTTTTTTTGACTACTGTCAAACAGCTTTGCAGTTCAGTTGAACAGACAGAACAAACAAGGAAATAACAAAGAAGAGTTTCTAGGTTCTTCTTACATCTTAGTGTACCAAGGGCATGGCAAGCAACATCCAATTTAACATAGCATGGGACGGTCTGAAAAGGTAAGCATTATTCTACCCATGTCACATATGAGAAAACAGGCTCGGTGAAGCAAAGATAGTGACTCCAGGTCAACACAGCTGGAATAAGGGATAGGCCTGCATTACCCTCAGTACAATGACTCCACAGGTCTTGCTTTAAATCACTGTGTAATGGCACCACCATTTTAAAATCAAATTGAAGCACTTCCTCACAAACCTTTCATGTGGTTTCTAAAATAAAAACACAAAATGGGAATTATCTGTGGCACAGCTCAGTAGCACTGAGAGGATGTATTCAAAGAGGAAAGCATGAACTAGGAAGCCTTGCTAGGCCAAACACTGAAGTGCCCTTGAAAATGACCTCATGGTGAGTGTCATTTCTGCAGCATATGTGATCCAGCAGTCCTCTGGTAGCAAGAGCCCAGCAGACTTGAAACTGCTGTGGCATTCCGGCTCCTTGGCCATTCTGCACATTCCTGAAGCGTTACCATGATAAAGTGTTCACTGATGCACAGATAACAGCTAAACCAACAAGGGGGAAACATGACTTTTGGAAGAACATTTCAAGGTCAAGTGTTACCCAACTGTGCAAGACCATGTTCAACTCTTGAATTATGAAAGTACAGACCCAATTTCCAAAGGTCACCGGCATAAAATCCAACTCAAATTGTTTAAAAGAGAGAACTGCTATCTGTTTTATAAAGAAGCATTTTTGTGGAACTTAGCCAGCTTATTTGATAACATTAGACAAGAGGAATTTTTCAGAAGTAAACCCAAGGACTTTACAGCAACAAATTAAGAACTATGTTCTTTTCTGGTGCGGATTTAACACTTATCTCAGGAAGCTCTTCTTCAAGAGCATTAGAATACACAACTGCCTCTGGGACTTCACTTCAAACCCATTGGAGAATGCCCTGAAGTAGCTCCTCATCATTCATCCTCCCAACTCTTAATATAAAGAGAGTGTTGGTTGATACTCCCTAAAGAAATTTTTCCCAAAGTAATGAATGAGTGTGGTCAAATGATATTTATGGAAAATTTACACGTGCTCTTTAGCAACTGAATTTCCACTAAGCTTGAGTAAACCAGAGTCTGACTACTGAGATGTAAGCCATTCCAACATCTCCTTGCCAGAAACATTTCTTTTACAGAGTGATGGGCTAAAATATTGAGATATTCATTTAGATTTCATTTGTTCTGTGTTGTTTTGTTCCCACTCATCCCATTCCAGAAGGGCAGCCAAGCCCTCTGCTACTGGCCTTGTTTCAGACATTGCCTGAAAACATCCCTGCTCCCTTCCTGACTCCTGTGCTCAGAACACCTGGATTACTTAAGAAGATTAAGCTGAAGTTCACAGAGGGGCAAAGAAAAGAATGAGTGCTCTGGCTAGGAAAGCTGGAAGGTGGATGCTGCTCTAGAAAAGAGATGGAATGGTAGTGGGGGCTCCTTGGCAGAACACTGGCTTTCCATGGCCAAGCGCCGTACATCTGTGTCACTGACCAAAGGAGGACCAGATCTATTTAGAAAAAATTTGCATGCCTACTGAGCACTATTCCTCATATAATACAGCTTGACATCTATGTACCTATTTACCTACAATTTATATTGTACACAGTGTTATAATGACAGAGAGAACATTTAAAGCACACAGAGGATATATACAAGTTATAAGCCAATATTCTGCTATCTTACAGGAGAGACTCGAGCACCCCGCATCTTGGTATCCATGGTGATCGTAGAACCAATGACCCGCAGATACCCACTGAGAACTCTATGTTAAAATGTAGCAAAACTTCAAGATGAAACATTTCCTGATGGATATAGAATGCTGGATCCTAGAAAAACGGAGATCCTGACTCTGGCAATCACCATCACAGCCTACTTGGCACTGGGTAACAGAGAAATCCTTGTTCAAGTCCCCACTATCAAAGCATGGACAGTGAGGATTTCAACAGCAACCCTGATGCTTATCCTGATTTTTCAAAAGCCATTTCAGCTATTGGTTGATCATAGGGTCACAGAATGACTCCACTAGAGGCCCCCATGTACCCCTCAAGTTGAAAGGAGATTGATTGATTTAGAGTTTGTGACTGTTCTCTCGTACTTGAGTTCCTCTGGCTCTAACACTATTGGAACTTCATTGATCGCCCGGTGTTACTCTGTGCTCAACTCACCCTTCCCACTGCCTCAGTCTTCTGGCCTCCAGCCCACTTTCTCTGTCTTCCTGCCTCACACATATGGCCACAAATAAATCCATGCAACCCTCTTTTGCTTGTATTTGATGGAGTTTAAACTTCCAATAAAGAGAATAATTATTTATAACTTGCATGTGAAAACCATAAGGATTTATCTTCACTTAAATATGCAACTAGAAATGTCAAATAATTTGCCAACTCATTACTTTCTGAAGAATATCCTGGAAAATATGAGCTGAAATTAAGAGAAAATTTTGCCAAAAGGAACATCTGAATTCTGCTTTATTGAGCTATTAAACTAATATGTTCTCTTCTTCAAAGTTTCGGCTGTGGCATGTTTGATTCGAAGCAATCTTCCAATTGTTTTACCATTAGCTTGAAGCAAAGGAAAATGAAAAGCATGACAAGGCATAAAATTGGCCCTCGCAATATCTACGCTGGGCTCAGCCGTGACCGTCAGCCTCCACACTCTTACAGGCTGAGCAAAGCATCCATAAAATCGGGTTATTGTTTTTAATTTTACAACCCGTGATTTATTTTGTTTAACTTCATTGACAGCCTGTGATCCCAGTAAGTGTCTCCAGTTAGGAAATGCGAGCAGGGAATCAAGGCCCAGAAGTCATTAGCTGTAGCATGGATTCATCTCATTTATCTTCTTGTATAACTGCCAGAGTACGATCCAGTGATTCCTATTATGTAAACTAACAATCGCAATTCTGGAATAAGGATGGATCATGGAATAAAATGAATCTTACATTGTTGGATTAACTATCTCTGATGTCCTTACCCAGAACAGCTAGAACCTGTTTACTGTCATTTACATTCAAGGTTTCCCTAAGCAAAATGTTCATATAAGGAAGTGACACAGATTATTGCTGAAAGCACAAGTTCATATTCAGGAAGACGTGATCTTTAATAGCTGTGTGATCTTTGATCATTCTATTTAACTCTTTAGACCTCAACTTCCTTAGTAAAAATAAGGAATGATAATGCTGTCAGCACTAGGGTCACTATTAAAATATGAAGCAATCGATACAAAGTACTTAATATAGCTACCTCTCTGTATTTGTCATTGTTACGATGTATTGTGGTTAAAGGGAGGAGGATGGTGAGAATGATGACAGTAATTAATGCACGAGCTTTCTGTCCTTTGTTTATGCCAAATTAGCCAGCTTCTTAACAGAAAGGACATTCCCTTTCTATATCACCGTGCTACTTTTTCTCAGAATCATGTAAGATTATGATCCATGTTTCCACAATATTATTTTGAATTGCTTAAAATTTTAAATGCATAGCTATCATTTGTTCATTTTTTATACTGTATATTATACATCTAGCAACATAAAACAAACCACCCCAATGTTGAATGGTTGGAAACAACTTTCATTTAATCACGTTTCATGGTTTCTCTGGGTTGGGAGCTTAGGTGTGTCTTTGTGGACAGTTACGGATCAAGAT
Organism: Octodon degus; assembly: GCF_000260255.1. NCBI lineage: Eukaryota > Metazoa > Chordata > Mammalia > Rodentia > Octodontidae > Octodon > Octodon degus. The sequence continues at coordinate 13,365,258 of NW_004524600.1, read as the reverse complement.
TTCTTATGACACTGGGGTCAGAGTTCAGTTGAGGCTTTAGTCACTTAAAGGAAATGGAGAAGCCATTTTCATATGATGCACATAGGTGGCAACTTAGTGATGCTCAAGAGAGTCCTTCCGTGGAGGCCTCCTCTCAGGGTTGCGGGGGTGTCCTTATGTAGCCCAAGCTGACTTCCCAGAGCTGCAGATACGTGCTGTCAGAAGATACATGCTAGCATTTTTGCCATAATTGGTTGGGCAAATATGTCAATTCTGATTCAGTATAAACAGGTAACTAAATGCCAGAAGGAACACACTCTCTCTCTCTCACTCTCTCTCTCTCTCTCTCTCTCTCTCTCTCTCTCTCTCTCTCTCTCCCTTCCCCCCACCTCCAGCCCAAAATTGCAATACTGTTTGTCCTATAACAACAGCAGTTCAGAATCAAGGTTAAGAACTCAACATCTAGATTAGGCCTATGTACAGAACAATCAGGTGTTCCTCTTCTTACAGTTCTCCTGTAGAGCTTCCTTTAACCTGAAAACCTTGAACTATGGGGTCACATTATCTGTCATGTACACACTAAGGTAAGATAGGCAGGGGATAACCATTACTTATACTTACATTCCAAAGGTGTACAGTGGAAGGCACATTGAAGCCACTGGTCCAAAGCAGTTCTGCATTGTGACAACTGGGCACAAGATACAACCCCTTGTTTAGGGCTCCATCTCGCTTCTTCCTGGGAATGACTTTCTGCAGTTGACTCCTCCCTCTGGACTCTGTTTTTGCTGCGATGCCTCCCTGCTTTAAGGTATGAAATTCTATTTTATTTCTCTATTGTCACACAACAAATCCCTTCCAATCTTGGTGGATTAAAATAACAATATATTTTCTCTTTGAAGGTTTCTGCAACTCATGAATTCCAAAGCATATTGACTGGGCCACCCTAACTCAAGGGTACCCAGGAAGCTGAAATCCAGTTGTACCTGGGCTACAGGGACCTACGAGCTGTGCTAGGGCTTAAGGATGTATTAGGTGGCTCAAACATAGCTCCCAAGTAAGTTCTTTTCATGCAGTTTTGTATACAGGACTTCTTGAGAGTTCTCTCAATATGGCGGCTGGCTTTTCTTAGATTAACTGATCCAAGGCAGCACTGAGGAAATTGCAGCACATTTTATGAGTTTGTCTTAAAAGTCATGCATGATCACTTCTACCATATTTTATTTGTCACATAGGCCAGGCCTTGTTCTCTTAAAAGGAAATACAGAAGAACAAGCACACAAAAGATGACTAGAAACTGGCTTTATCTATCCCTTCCCAAAAGAGAAAATTTACCATACATTTTACTTAAGGTAAATAATAACTCTACATTTTTACTTTACACTTAAATAGGCCCTTTAACACATTCAAATCAGGAAAAAAAAATTTCCCTTAATAAATGTAATACAGAACACTTTGAAGAAAAGTAGGCTACACGGTCCATGGTCCTGGGAACGGTAGGCATCCTGACACAAGAAACAAGCCTGACTCTTAGGGTATGTGCATAGATGACCCTCAAAGCCTTGTATTGTCATAGATGGGGCTTTGTGAGGAGCTAGATCTAGTGAGCGAATAGGGATTAAGGCTATGTGGTAACTAAGTTAGTCTACTGACTGGATGGATAGTTCTGGATGTGGATAATGTGTGGCAAGCACCATGCAGTAAGGTCTGCAGTGTGAATGGAATAAAAAGGAAAGGGAAGTTTGATGGTGTTGCTTCCCTGCTTCCTGACTCCCCTGCCCTGGTCTGTTCTCTATGATGCCTTGGAGCAAGCCAATAATGGCATGAAACTGCGATGATCCGTGAGCTAAAATAAACCTTTCCTCCTTTAACTTATGGATGTCAGATATTTTGCCCCAGTTATGAAAAGTAACTAAGACACTGAGACTGACTTGGGAAGTCATCAGAATTTGGACATATTTGTCCTTAAGTTATAAATATTAAATTAAATTAGATGCTACATTAACAAAATAACTCACCTTTGAACAACAGATTACATTTTTTTATTTTTTTTTATTTTTTATTTTTATTTTTGCAGAACCAAGGATTGAACTCAGGCCCTTGCTCTTGCCAGGGAAGCACTTATTCCACTGAGCCATCTCCCCAGCCCCAACAACAGATTACATTGATGGAGCTCCCAAGCTGATATATAAAACCATATTATCAGTTTCTTTATTTAAAATGAGGCCACAAATACAGAAGTTATCACAAATGGTGTGATCACAGTCACACTAATAAATATAGCTACAATAGAAGTAAAAGTGTGACTTGAAGAATTGCTACTATTTGTCAGGCATAGTATCACACACATCAAGGAAATTTATGGGACACACTTTCATCGAACTCCCATGAAATAGTAATGTGCTTTTATCTCCATTTATAAGGACAGATCTGGCAAACAACTCTGTTCTAGGTAGGATGGCCCTCAACAGCATTGGAACGAAGACAACTAGTGCTTTCTACTGTTCTTCAACTTTTCCAATGTGTCCATGGCTGACCAACTTCCATTATTTCCTTGCTTTACGTATGTTACCTTTCTTCATATTATAGACAAATCTATGGCCACCTAATTAATTGAAGGCAGAAGGATTCATAACGTGCTGTTTTGTTTTGTTTTGCTTTGTTTTTGTTTTGTTTAAACTTGATTTGTCTAATCCTCATACACCAGATAGAAATAACTCATTCTTACCAGAGGTGAATTTAAGTAGGGATGGGGTGGGAGAACTTTAAAATCAAAATGATTATTTCATGACTATGGGAGAAAATCACTGTTGCCACTGTTAGAAGGATTATAGTTTAAGAGCAAGTAAACATGGTACACACCTATAATCCCAGCACTCAGGCAGACTAAGGCGGGAGGATGAAATGGTCAAGCATGGCCAAGGCAGCATAGAAATTTAGAGAGATCCTGTCTCAAGATAACAAATACACAAAGGGTTGGCAATGTAGCTCAACACAAAGGCTGTGGGTTCAATGCCCAGAACCACAAGTGATGGCCTTATAGTCTGAGGCAGGTTTCAGTATTTCCAGAGTGATTCATTAAATGTGTTCATAGCTTAACACTCAGAGTTATTTCCCTATGTTCAGATTTTGATAAAGTGTATCAATTTAGCTCCCTAATCTGTCTATGCGCCTTAACTTTTGGCCTAAGTTTGGAGACTGGCCTACTTTCTTTTAAGGTACTAGATTACATAATGGTTGGGCATAGTAGCTTGAGAAGCATAAAATTAGCTAACTGGCCTTGTCTCAAAACTTCCATTTATCCAATCACTGCCTAGCTTACATATAACCATTTGGACCCAAGGGTCATTTGTGAGCCTCATCCTCTCATCTGTAAGTCCCCTAGGTCATGGCTATGAGAACTACATCACTGTGTCCTGCCTTTTCCACTAGCAATCCACCCAGCCACCAACAGTCCTCTCTCCAGCTTCCACCCAGATTTCATAGCCATCTAACTCTGTGTTTTCTGGAGTTTACATTCGCGAGGGTTGGTGTTCCTCTCTGCTTGTCAATTGGATGTGAAGTATAAACTTTCCCTAGACTCACACATTTATGCGAATTCTGCTATCACTCAGATGTTCAATATAATTGGTGTTGAAATGGCTAAATTATAGTAACTCTACCTTTATACTTTCCTCTCTTTCTTGCTTGTTTTAAATGTGTAATCTTTAAAATAAATACATACAATTATTCTATTGCCAAGTGGTCTCTCCACCTTTGTAATGATGTTGTTTTTTTTTATTCCAACATTATAGTCTGATATTTTGAATAGCAATAAAAATAACAATTTACAGCAAATAAAGGCCAAAGCTACCCAAAAGATTCTAGGACAGTTACATAAGCTGGCCAGGTATCCACTAATGAGAAGCTCTGAATTTTAGACTAATAGGCACTGCCTCATTACAGGCAATGACCCTTGTGGTTATTTATTTATGTGTGCATTTTCATTCTGTCTAGTTTTAAGGTATTTAAAGAGACCTTTATAGGAATGCTTAGCTTTCCTCTTGTTGCCAGGTAAGGTGCAGGACTGACGGAGCTGTTCAAGAAGCACATCTGCATACTGCCGTACACCCACACAGGGCCACCGCCCTGGGGATGTATGAGATATGAAGATGCCACACTGAAGCTCTCTTCCCACCTGTGAAGGCAGAAGTCCGCTGTGCCTCACATCTCACCATTTCCTGAGCAGCTAACAAAAGTTCCACACAATCTCATGTAGGGTCGTCTCACAAGTACTCTGTCACTATCAGCAGGGTAAGTTCTAGTAGTCCAAAATCGATTTCCCATGGGATTATGGTCTGTGGAAATTTCCTGAGGCATGGAAAATCCTGGCAGTGGGCTAGGGCACTAGTCCAGTGGCACAGCACCTGTCAGGGAACCACAAGGTCCTGAGCTTGATTTCTGTTACAAGAAACAATGGAGACATCTTTTATGCTAAACAACTTACCTAAAATATCCATAAACCAATAAAGTATTAAAATTCAGCTATTTCATGTCTCCCAGTTGACTCTGATGAGGAAGTCTCATTCTGGCAATCTAGGCTGATGTCCGATGATGGGGTTTGTCTAAACATTGGAGCTAGCTTTGCTCTTGATCTCATTTAAAGGCTGTTTTCACCAAGTTGAAGCAACAAGAGTGCTTGGCCTTAATTTATTAATGCAAGATCTCAGCTCATAGCCACCCTTTCAGTAGCACCACCAAATCTCTCTTGGATCATTCATGGGACTTCCAGGAGGAAGAAGGGCTCATGAGAGCTCAGGACTAGTGTGCTTTTGCATCCCTCAAGGCCCTCAGGGAAGAGCCGCATCTCTCATAATGGTGAAAGAGGAAGCCTTGTAGGTGTGATATTGCTGTGAGGAGTGACTTGCGTTTGTGATGTTTGTATACGGTCTATATGTGTTGTGTGTGTGTACCGTGTGGTATGCATATTTATGTGATACTCCATGGTGTATATGTAGAATTTGTATGTGCAGTGGGTGTCTATGTGTTGTTTGTATGGTTTGTGGTATGATGTGGCATGTGTGGGAAAAGTCGCTTTTCCCCAGGCCTGTAGATTCACACATTACACCTGCCCTATGGAGACCGTGATCTGGATGAAACTACCGCTACGTTTATTAGAACTCATGCTGCTGGTCCTTCCTCATGTCCAGCTCAAGAGGGATTTATTAGGTTATTATTCTCATGCTTCTCTTGCAGGTAACCTGCACTCCTTGCCACTATCAAATTACTCAAAACACCCAAATCCCTCCAATCTTATCAATCAGTATAATCAATAGTGCTGCATAAGGGTCAGCCCAACAGTTGACGCATCTATTTTCTAGCTCACCAGAGATTTTATATCAATCTACTCACTAATAAAGTAACTTACATACTCAATACATAATCCTAATTTCTTATCTGTTCAACATAAATGAGTAGCTAGAGCCACAACATTAATAAGATAAATAAGGGGTATCTGCAGGCACCAAACTTAGCTTAATGGGAGAAGCATGCAAGGAAAAGATGATTATAATACCATACCATGGCATACACACTTGGCTGATGAAGACAGAATTTTTTTTAAATGTATTTAGTACAGCGTCTAGAGGATCTACAGGGTCTCACTACATAGATCCAACTCATAATGATTCTGATTTTCAGCCTCCCAAGAACTGGGATTTCAGGTACGCACCCCCACACCCAGTCTCAATCACCATCTCAGTGCACTCTGGGGTCAAGTCCGGCACAGCACACCGGACATTGAACCCCAGCCGCTGCACTCTGCTTAAGCAGGTGCTTTAGTCGGCTGAGCTATCTGGTTGGCCCAAAGACAGAATTCTAATGGAAGATAATGGTTGAGAAAACCCTAACAGGAGCTTTAACAAAGCTCTCCCCAGGAGGAGATGTTTAGATAGAAATCTGACTGACCCGCAGGGGTATAGGTGAGGTATTTGAGAAAGCCTGGCGTATATGTGTAAAATCTTGAAACACTGAAAAGCGTATATAAACTGCAGTAAACCTCAAAAGCTAAATGCAAAAGGAGAGTGCTAAGAAAATAGAAACTACTTTGGTTTTGCTCGAAACATGGTCCAAGGATTACTACATAAATCATCATTATCGGACTAATTTTTTAAGTTGATTTTATCAGCTCTCCAGATTCATTCCCTCTGAACTAAGGATACAGGAATCTACATTTTAAAATAATTTTCTAGGTTGTACTTACCAGTATAAAACTGGAGAACCACTGTACTAAATCAAGCCATTTTAAGAGTGTGGACTTAACTTTAAAATGAATGGGAAGCTACTTTGTGCAATTCAGTGACACAACAGAGGTGTGTGTTTTGAACACCTCACTGGGGCAGCAATTTGGACAATGAGTAAGCTGGGCAACAGAGACATCTCTTTGCAAAGTCTTAGCTGTGATCATCATATTGAAGTTTAAGATTTCTGCACAAGGGGCAGCCAAATAGCTCAGAGGATTAAAGCATCCGCTTAGATGCAGGGGCCCAGGGTTTGATCCCTGGGCCTGCCGCCTGGCCCACTCCCCCTCCCCCTGGAGCACATTGAGATGGCAATTGAGACTGGGTGTGGTGGTGCGTGCTGTAATCCCAGCTCTTGAGAGACTGTAAACAGGCAGATCACTACGAGGTCTAGTAGTAAGACCCTGAACACCCTATAAACACTTCCCTAAAATTAAAAAAAAAAAAAAGATTTCAGCACGTTTACATACAGAAACAGCTAAATTTACATGTGCACAGTCTTCTCAGTTTCTAACATCCTGCTTCTAGATGACCAGCTATCTTTTTTGCCCAGAGCTGAGGGATTTCCTACAGTGAGTGACTATAGAGCTAACACCAGAAAAATCCTAGGCAACCTGCAACTAATTGGTCACCTTGCATTAATTTTTTTTTTTTTTTTGTACCAGGGATTGAACTCAGGACCCTGTACTTGCCAGACAAGCACTTATTCTACTGAGCTATCTCCCCAGCCCCACTCTACATTAATTATAATAGTTACCAAGAAGAAGCACTATAATAATCAATAAGGTTACCTAAAATTCTTAGTATACTTCTTTTAAAAACAGTGTGAAATTAAAATAGTTTTTGAAAATAAAAAAGAAAACATTAAAGAAGAGAACAGCATCAGAACAGTCATTGGCAGTTTTTGAAGTCTCAACCACAGCGTTGCTTGAATGCAAATTTAAAACAAACAAAAATTCTGGCAGTGCCTTTCAATTTGTAAGAGCAGACCTCTCAAGCAGGGTGTTGCAATCAGTGGAGGGCCATGTTGCAAGGAAATTGTTTTTTTACTACTCATAATTAAAGTACTGGGTTTGTAAATGATTTACTCTTAAAAATACAGAAAACCAAGGTTACCTTGCTTGCAATCTGTTATACTTTCTTTAGTAGAAGAGAAAGTGGTTGAGTTATGGCAGCTCTGCCTAGAATCACCAAAAGCTGAAACTGGCTCAGAGGTTTGCATTTGGCAGAAAGATATCTTTCTTTCTGTATGATTGAGATATTATAGCTGAGTAGTGATTTTACAGGTCTACCACTTGCAAACTGTAAATAGAAAGAAAGAAAGAAAGAAAGAAAGAAAGAAAGAAAGAAAGAAAGAAAGAAAGAAAGAAAGAAAGGAGAAAGAAAAAGAGGGAGAGAGAAAAAGAGAAAGATCACAAAAGGGAAAAAGAGAATGAAAATGCCTAAATACTCAATAATTTTAGCAGGATAGTTTTCACCTCCATATTAGTTGTGTAACTGATGTTTAGGTTATACTAGGTTAGAACATTTTAAATGTTAACTACTTAATTTACTAAGTAATAAGAAAATACATAAAACTAATACATCAAATTTGTGTTTCACAGATATTGCTTAAAATAAGGTTAAACATAAAAATGTCAATTGTAAGCATCTGCCTGGCAAGAACAAGGTCCCAAGTTCAGTCCCCAGTACAAGAAAAAAGTCAATTTAAAGGTATCTAGTAAACAATAGTGTAGGTGGCAGTCTGCAAACAATGTGTGAAAACAGCATAGGGAAGACTCAAAAATGAGAAGTGGTATAGTTGTCTAAATGAGAACAAAAGCAATTTTATGCCTTTTTTCAAGATAAAGAGCAACAGAAATTTTACTTTACAGTGCTGAGTTCCTCAACTTGTTGAACACAAAAAAACTTCTATTCATACATTTCAATTGAGAAAAAAGAACAGATCAAAACAAATGAAAGCAAGGTACCTAGACAATAGAACACTTCAACTGTGATTTCTAACATCATTCAAATCACAGAGAATCTAATTTTTCAGCAACTGTGTGTCACAGTCAAAATACAATGGAAGTTCAAATTTTCAACTTGGTTACTTAAGTGGATAGCACCTATCTAAGTAGAACCAGGAAATGAAACCTTTTAAAGAAAACACAGAACATAATAACATCACTTAATCAGTAAAGTGCTTCAATTATTGTATCTGTAGCTCGTCTATTTCACAGATGTTAAAACACAGACTTCTAAGCCAGGAAGATAGCTCAGTAGAAAACACAGACTTCATTTGGAAAACCCATGGAATTCTTAAAAACTAGGATTTAGTGTCATTCCTGATATTTCTCCAAATACAAGCTTTTCCAAAACTGCATTGCAAAACTCTATAATGCAAAAAAAAAAAAAAAATTAAGGAAATAGCATTCAAGATTTGATTTTTTTCTTTTAAGTACCAGTTCCTGAGTTCAAACCCTGGTAAGAAAAAAAAAAAAAAAAAAAAAAACCACAAGCTTTAAAATGCTTGCTGTCCGATTATATTTTCTCTCCTTTACAATCTAATTATTTATCATCAGACCACATTTTCAGCTGGACTGACTGCTTTATGATTTTATAGCTGAATAAGTACAGTTCTCCTGGATCTGAGCAAAGTACATAGAACTGGACTCTTTATACTCAAAATCATATCAAGTTAACAGGATTTTTCTTTCTGGAGAAAGTACAATTTCTAAAATAAAATCAAATCATAAGGCATGGTATTTCAACTTCAGCTTTGTCTTCTAAATAATCCTGTACGCTATTGTGCAGTTTCTGAAATCATGTTCTCATGATCTCTTGGAAGATAGCAACATTATTCTTAATTCCTTTTTAGTCAATTTTCCAACTAAAGAGGAAAAGTCTTTTTTTGCTACAATTACGTTATAATTTTTAATCCAGTTCTCCAAACATCCATGTTCCTATGGGATCACAATGCTTTTGGTGTCATGTGATCTTAAAACCCTAAAAACATCTTGAGTGTCAGGTTATTTTTAAGATTTATTTACTTATTTGGTATACAGTCTGGATACACAGCTCAGAGTCATAGTGATCCTCCTGTCTCAGCCTCCCAATTGCTGAGATTACATGCATGTACCACCACACCTGGTTTTGGTGGCTGGCACAGCGACACAACACCCACTACCGGGGATCCAACCCTGGTCCTTGTGCTTGCCAGGCAGGTGCTTAGACCACCAAGCTGTCTCCCCAACCTAGTGTCAGATTTTGTACAGGCATGTGTATCTTTAGTAAGAACTCTGTGGCACATTTTTCCATCAGGAACTGAAACAACAATTTGTGTCCCTCTGGAAAAGCACAAAATGGCAAGTAGCATTCATGCAAGGGTTGGAAGCAGGCTCTTCCAGTTCCATCTCTTCTGCTTACTCACTGTTGACTTTGAGCTGTTTAGTTAAGCGCTGACTAGGCCTATCAGTAAAGTAAGGATTATTACAGGATCTGTCTCAGGAGGTTGTTTATAAGCATTAAAATGTTAATACTTATGAATACTCCAAAAGGTATCTACCACTGAGTTCACTCAGTAAATTAGCTCTTATCATAAGCCTGAGCCCATTCTTCCCCAGCCTTGTGCAAGCTGCCAAGAACTGATCTGGAATCACTATTTCCAAAGATTTATTTCCTGGAAAACAGACTGGGAAATATTAATAGGAGATTTTCAGTTAAGGCACTCCATGAGCGGCAACAACATGATGATTAGATGACTCAGGAATTCTTCTTAACTTCAGAATCAAATTAACGTTAGTGGGAATGTGTCATTAAAGGGAAGTACAGGATTTTCTATGTTCTGGCATCCCACACCTAATCTCAGTTGACATCGCATCACCAGCACGGTTCGCTCCATCAGGATTGGTTCTCCTTGAGGCAGGAAATGAGTACTAGGAAGTTCCCTAGAAATTATATCGAACACCGCAGAAATCAAGACCACTTCCGGGTCCCATCAATACCCAGACCCCATCAGCCAAGTCCCAGACAGAAATATATGAAAACCAGAGGGGATAAGAGGTTTGAAATATTAGAAAATTTATTAATACACTCTATGACATCAATAAACTGAGAATGATGTAGAGAAGGAGCTCAGTTTCAATTTACGTCGCTCTGGCTTTCCCAATTCTTGGTGAGTCATTATGTTGCAGAAAATGAAGGTTAAAAATATCCTGTTTTGAACATGACTCCGTGCAAAAGCAAGCAACCTACATCACTTCATATTTTTATACTGAGCTTAGAGAAGACATATGGATGCTTTTAATTAAAAGTGGTATCTAAAAATAAACCTTCAGATTGTAATACTAGACTTCTATTACAATATCATCAGCACTAAGCACATATTTAGCACTTTGTGCTGTGAAGTGAATTGTTCCCACAGTTGTCTTTTTCCTTGTTTAAAAATTTCCAGGCAGGGTTTGCCATACGCCTAGGGTTTTTACTAGTATAACTAGCAGGACCTCTTGGCTTTTCACCATAGATGGTATTCAAGATGAATATCCTCTGTGCTGCATTTTAAGGATAGAAAAACATATATTACAGTGAGTTCTCATGGCTATTGGCTCCTTTATTGGAGTGTAAAGTAAAGAAAGGAAATACTCTTTTCTTTACTCTAGTGCCCTTTGAAATCAGGACTGTTTCTCCAAGGGGCTTTTCCCACTATGTGAAAAGTTTAAATAAAGAAAGAAAAACGTTCTCATACATTCCACATTGACACAACAATAGAAATAAAAATAATTCTGTCCTGCCAGGGCACTTCAGAGTCCCCAGCCTTTGATTCAGTTTAAACACTGTCTTGGTGCCAGAGATTCCAGGCTCCAGTGGAAGGGAAGAGAAGCAGAGCCCGTCATTGGCTCTGGGCGTTCTGGATAATCTCGGGTGAAGTTTAAAATATTCAGTTGGATCAAGGATTAAAATATGAGATTATCCAGCCAGTATTTTTGCTCAAAAACAACTTTCCCACTTAGTTCCGTAAATCCCCTGTTTATATGTCAGAAAAAAACTCCATTCCGGGAACGTAAGTACTAGCTATCTAGGTAGCTACACGCCGAAGTCCCTGCCACCACACTCTGTTTCCTATATTTTCCTCTGAAGATGAAGACATTAAAGTTACATTGATACTTGTAAATTATCCGGGGAAAACAGGCAAAATCTGTTTTTTGTCCTCAATTAGCTAAATAATTCAAAATAAAGACTCCCTTTCACCTGAAGTAGTGAAGATAATTAGAGCCTAAAATAGGTTTAGCTTCAATTATCTAGATAATCTACTTGTGTGTGTTTATTTAGTCCAAAATTAGAAGCTTAAAAATGAATCAACTTTCAAGCAAAAGCTAAAGGATTTTGAAGATTCACTTATAGGAGTGTTCGACTTTAAAATGACCTCTTTGGTTGGGCTATTTGTAAATATACTTAACACTGGCTAAATTCAACTTTGACTTAGATTTCAAAACTAGAAAATATTAAATTCAGGGCCGGCCAAATAGCTCAGCAGATTAAAGTGCCTGCAAGCAGGCTCAGGGGCTGGGGATTCGATCACTCGGCCTGCAGTGCCGGCCCCATCCCCGGGGCACGCTGAGACTGGCAATTAAGACCGGATGTGGTGGCACACGCCTGTAATCCCAGCTCTTGGGAAGCTGTAAACAGGCGGATCACTATGAGTCTGATTTAGTAGTGGAACCCCAAACACCCTGTAGACCTTTCCCTAAAATACAGGGGGAAAAAAAATCAGGCAAAATAAAATAAAATAATAAAAGATTTTATAATAAATAAATAAATTACTAAATTCAAAAGCACCTTCTCAACATATCTGTCTTCTATCTTTAATTCATTTCTTTGATTAAGAATCTCCTGGGGATTGACTAAGTACACAAACACACACACACACACACACACACACACACACTGTATGCCTATGTTTCTGTTCACATTGGTCTCATATTCAGCAAATTACAGAAGTCCACGAAGTATAGAACAGAGAGAGTGCTCTGCCTGTACATTGGAATTACCTGGGAAGCTGACACTTGGGACACACTGACCACTGATTAAATCGCCTTCTATAATGGAGACCCAGGCACCAGTTTATATACTTTGTGGGTGTATTTAATATTCAGCCATGGTTGACAACTTCTTTTAGAAATTGGATAACTTTTCCACAAGACAGCATTAAGAAGACAGAACAGAAATGTTGTTCTTCTCCTCACCCTTGGTCCTATATGTTCCCCTTGGATTGGTTTATCCCACAGTGTGCTTGACTGAATTCAATCATCCTTGGAGTCGAAAAGTCAGATCCCATAATATTTCCTACATGAGTCCAGATGTTATAAGAATGTATTAAAGCCTAAGTCTTTCCTTGAGGGAAAGACTCTGCAGGGTTAGAATTAAATCTGAAGAATAAGAAAGATGATCAGAAAAAAATTAATTACAGTAAGGAGTGATAAGTCCTAAACAGAGCCATGGAGGTCACATAAAGAACTGTGTTTTCCTTGTAGGCATCAGGGACTGCTTCACAGAAAAACTGCAATTGAGTTGGTCAGGGAAGAGGAATTTAGTCCCCTAAGCAACCAAGAGGGAAGTGGACTGGAATTCTAGACAAAAAGAAAAGTGTGTGTAAAGGTATTGAGCCACAAACTAGTTAGACCAGTCCCAGGAGCCCTAACTAGCCTAGTGTAGCTGCAGGCTAGTGACGCATGTGTATCTCTGTATTTGGTAAGGGGTAATGGAGGAATTGCACCATGAAAGGCTGAGAAGACAGCAAAAGAAACACTCCATGTATCTAAGACAAATGGGGCCTAGAATTAACCCGTGAGGCTATTATGTAAATCTACTACATGTTTTACAAACTCTTATGACCTTTAAAGGGCCAGATTTGTCTTCAATATCAACCTAATGAATATTTCAGAATACATTTTACTTTCAAATGTGTATGTGTATGCATACATGCATGGGTGTGTGTGTACTTATGCCCATGAAAGGGAAAAAGCGAAGACAGGATAAACCTGAAAGTGAGGAGCCACATAACTCTTCTGCATTTATATTTTCAAATATGTTAGAACACAGAGAGAAGATAGAAAATCACTTCCTCGCAGAGTCTGAGTGAACTGACTGTGATCTCAGAGCAAAAGGTATTATCTTAAATCACATACTACATGCTGAGATGACACAGATAACATCACGTATGTAACATCCTCACCATGAAGCATAAACATGCTACACAGCTAAATTGAGCTCCTTAAAGCAGCCTGTATGTGCTGCATGGGATCTCAGTTCACTCAGAATCTGGCTTCTATGTAAACGAATGGTATCCCGTTCCCCCGGGGTAAATGTCGTCTTCTTCAGATGCCTTTTCTTTCAGCAAGTTTCCTCATTCCGGTCCCATTTTCACATCCTGATAATCAACCAGCAACTGTTTGCCTACGTCTCTTTCTGCCTATGACCACAGCTATACATACATGTGTTCTATTCTTCCTTTAGGCAGGAACTATAGCTAATTTTTTAAAAATAGACATTTAAGAAGAACCTGGCATCGCTGGCATATGTTATCTCATTATCCTCTCATTTAACAGCCACCAATATTATAACTTAGCATCTATTTTCCAAATATTTGAACATGAGGAAATCTAAGCTCAAAAGAGTAAATGACTTCTCCAAGATGTAAACTGGCAAATATGCTAAATGTCATAGTCAAACTTGGGAACAATCTCATCTCAGCTACTATGTTTTCTACATTTTCCTACTGAATGAAAAACTTTACCATCAACTATTGTAAAGACTAAATACACTATAAATGTGTATTTAATAAATAGCTTCTCTCTTGTTTTTGCCGTCTCAGTGTGAATGAACTTTTAAATATCCACACATATATCCACACTCACATTTCAAATGGATTTATATGGTACACAGACAATTCGAAAATTGTACATTTTAAATATTAATTACAAGTCAATTTGCTTGATAAGCAAAATACTTTTTTCCTGCAGAAACAATATCATATAAAGGAGTTAAATTAGCATGTATAGCCATTAAATGCTCAGTGAATATATACATTAGCACAATCCAAGTAGACACTACCCAGGTAATGTTTAATATACACACATATTCCTTTTTAAAAAATAATTTTATTGAGAAAAAAATAGCAATGAGACAGTTTCAAAACCAATTAGTAGGACAGTTTCAATAATTAATACATTACATATTGTTGTCTGAGTGATTATTCATTGTACAAGATGCAGACATGATATCCTGTCCACAAACACTATTAGGAAAATCTTTCTATTCATTGAATTAAGAGAATGTAGCTGTATATCTATCCTAACTATTTTGAATATACAGATACAAAATGGTCCTTCATTTGTATCCCCTTTTTTTTGTTTAGTTTTGTCAGAGAAGGGTATTCCCTGATTCAGACCCCGCCTTCCCAGTTTCTGTGGATGTGAGTACGAAGACCTTTCTAGAATGTGTAGATGCTCGAATGTGTCACAGATCATAGGAATCTATTAATGAAGACCATAAAAACATTACATGTGATATATGTAACACACACCTATCATGTAAGATCTAAGAGAGCAGAGATTCCTATTGGGTTCTTTAATATATCTCAAATCCCTAAAACACTATTTGATACACACTAGGAATTTAATTTTTTTTTTTTTTTTTTTTTTTCAGAACGGGGATTGAACTCAGGCCCTTGCACTTGCAAGGGAAACGCTTATTCTACTGAGCTGTCTTCCCCGCCCAGAATTTAATACATATTTTTAAGTAAGAAAAAGTAATAGTTTATGAACCTTATTACCTTCCACCCTTTTCATAACAAAAGTCAAAACCTACAACATTAAATGAGGTCATTTCCAAATGAAGTATGAATACTCTGTATTTTTATTTCACATGACAATTAGAAAACAAAAAAATTACATTTGCCTCAACTATGTTCAGACCCATCCATGACCACACCTAATCTTGGATTTTAGTTTAACAAAAACAATGGGTGGAGACAAAGTTCTAAAAGAGGTTAATTAATATAAGACTAGAGAACTAGACCAAGAAAATAAATGTTTGTTTGCATAAATGAAAGGCATTTGCTTGTCTAGTTGAGAAATGACCTAGCACTGAAACTACAAGTCAACTTCACAAAGAGGAGGCTGAACTTCAAGCTTTGCCTGCACAAGCCTGTACAGAAGTTATCAGGTAGGGATGGAAAAGGCTGGTTTCACCGTGGAAGGAAAAAATTATTTTGAGGGAACAAGTACAGTTTTACAGAGATTTGCATTACCAAGGTAAATTGCAGTATCTTTAAGAACAGTGAAAATGCTAGTTTTCAATTATTTAAACATCACAAACAGTAGAAAAAAGGTCTGGAGGAGGTGATCTGTTGGGTCATTCACAAGTTATAAAGCTGGGAATAAAGCCAAGATTTAGTAAAATCTACAGCTTTGTTCTCATTTCCTTTGAATTACTATGCTAAATAAATGGATATATATATATATATAGTCATATATAAATTTATAGATATATATGATGCATCTTACCAAACTAGAAACCTGAAATACTTTCTCAAGGAAACAAATAGCATTTCATCAGGTTCCTGGAGCAACAGGAAGTGAATACACACAAAATCAGTTACCAGATTGAGAAGCTGTTCCCCTCAGCTCTTGTAAGTGCTAAGTACTACTTGTAAGTGCTAAGTACTACTTACGATGAGAGTGTCCTTGCAATTCTCTAATCTGATACATTATTTACCTACTGGAGAAAAATTAACTGGACATGACCATACAGTCCCAATTGAAGAACTCCAATGGATTCTTAGTTTTATATCTCATCATTTATTATTCTACAGTTGTAGAGAAATGAGTATAAACTATGGCAGGATCATCAAAACAGATACTTAACATTTTTCTCTACCCATGTTTTGTCTGGAGGGGGTTTTGGTACTTACAGAAAATTACCAGGGTCAGGGGATTCCTCTTTAAAGTTTTTGTTCGCTTGTTTTTGTTTTTGTTTTTGTTTTATATTTTGGGGAAAGGTCCACTGGGTGTTCAGGGTCTCACTACTAGATCAGACTCGTAGTGATCTGCCTGTTTACAGCCTCCCAAGAGCTGGCATTACAGGCACATGCCACCACGCCCAGTCTCCATTGCTATCTCAGCACGCCCTGGGGATGGGGCCGGCACGGTAGGCCGGGGGGTTGAAACCCCAGCCCCTGCTCCTGCTTGCAGACGCTTTAATCCACTGAGCTATTTGGCCGGTCCTTTAATGCTTTCAAATTGCAATATATTCAGGAAAAATATGTCATAAGAAGAAACACTGGACTTGAAGTCAGCAGTCTTGGTTTCAAGTCGTGATTCTATAAAACACAAGCAATGCAATCCAGGGTGAGTTACAACTTGTCTAAACTTTATCTTCTTCATCTATAAAAGAAAAGTAATACTTAGCTAGTTATTGAGGTAACTTTCCAATCAGTGTGAGCATGCACCTGCAGAAAGGGCACTCGGTGTTTTCTGAGTTCTGTCAGTATTCTTTTCAATCACAACCGCCATAATAACACAGAGAAGACTGGTAGTAGATGGCAAGGATTCGAGGAAGCTTACAATAATGACATTAAAAAGAGTCAGTTTCCTAGTCAAACATATATATGCGGGCCGTGGCTCCCAA
Organism: Octodon degus; assembly: GCF_000260255.1. Taxonomy (NCBI): domain Eukaryota; kingdom Metazoa; phylum Chordata; class Mammalia; order Rodentia; family Octodontidae; genus Octodon; species Octodon degus. The sequence goes on along the minus strand of NW_004524600.1, from coordinate 13,348,336 downwards.
GTACCAAGCCTGTACCCAGGGCCCTCATGAGCCACTGCTCCGACATCAGATCCAAAGTAGTGGGTGGACCAAATAGCTCAACGGATTAAAGCACCTGCAAGCAGACGCAGGAGCCTGAGGTTCGATCCACCGGCCTGCTGTGCCCGCCCCACCCCCCAGGGCACCCTAAGGCATCAATTGAGACTGGGCGTGGTGGCACACGCCTGTAATCCCAGTTCTTGGGACACTGTAAACAGGCGGATCACTACAAGTCAAATCTAGTATAGTAGTGAGACCTGAACACCCTGTAGACCCTTCCCTAAAATACAAATAAATATATAAATAAGTAAATAAAGTAGTTTGCTGCCCAAGGAGCACCATTGTGCCCATCCCACAGGTCAGACAGCTCTGAGCCAGTCGTAATCAAGGCAGCCTAAGCTCTCTAGGCTTCTGGTGAGGCATCCCAGTGTCTTCCTTATGCACCTCGGGGTTTGTGATGCCCCCGGGTAGCAGGGTGCTCTCATGTCTCCATTGCTGCTCATGGGAATTTCTGCTTCTGCGTCAATCCTCTGCTCTCTGCGTCCCATCTCTTCGTGAAGAAAGGCTTTCTTTCTTCTCCTGCCTGAGACACCCAGACCTGGGCAAGATCTTTTCTCTCTTTGGTCCTGAGACAAAGCTGGCTTGCATACTGGACATCATTGAAAGCTTGGGCTTGGCCAGAATGACTCCAGCACAGAGCAGAAAACTGCAAGTCACACTGCAGCTCTTTTCCTAGAAGCCTCACTTCCTTAAGTGCACAGAAATTGGTCACTGGCTGGAGAAAGTGTGGTTCTAGACTCTGGTTCTTTCTTCCTAACTTCTTCAACTTTCCTCTCCTCTCCTCTTTTTCAAAGCCACCAGCAGAAAAACCTCAAATTCCTGCCACATTGCTCAACTTTCATTCTCTCCTTCATGCTTTCTCATCTAGACTGACATCAGGGCCTTTGGCCTACTTTTCAGAGTCAGCAGCATCATTGTGGTATTTTCCCAGGGGGGAAGAAGAGATGTTTTCTCCAAGGGCAGTTCTGGAAAAAACCAGTTCAAACAGCAGCAAAACCTCTCTCTCACTTCCTATTTTATATAATTTAGGGTTATCTAATGTCCCATTATCCGATACAGGTAGAAGTGGCTACATGAAAGGAAAATCAAGCGTCCCTGCCAAGGAAAAACATTAATAGGAAGGTGGGATAGAGAAATCTGTTCTTTAGCTTCATTTTGGCTTGATGGGAAAATGTTCACCAGGTTTTCTGGCACCTCCAAAAACATCAACACCTGAGATTATGAAGAGCTCAGAATTTAAACCCACCTTGGGCAATAGCAGTCAGAATGGATATAGACACCAGAAAATGGCAGAGGAGAGGGAGTCTCCTTAGAGGGTAGGGTTTCTCTTTTCCATATTACTGCTCACTTGCAGTAAAGTCCCACTCAGAGACCTCCGGATCAAAACCCCAAGGTCAAAAACCAATGAGATGAAGGCACAAATGACTGAAGAGAAAAGTTGAGAACACCACCATGAGTTTTGGTGTGAGGGAAGACTCAAGTTCTGTTCCAGTGGGAGAGTTGTCAATGTCTTTGGCTTCATGAAGTTGCCTTAAACCTTGCTAGCTATCTGCAGAGATAAATCTGACCATGGTTTCAACCCTGAAGATACAGTCACGTCTTTTTGCTTCTGTCATCGTTTTTCCTGGCTGACCTGTTCTGAACTTTCTCCTGGACTTCTGCAATCGTCCTTTATCTTATCTGACCCATATTCAAAGTGGACTCCTTCCTACTTGTTTTCCAACCTTTACCACTTTAGCTCTCGCATCAGAAGTTGTTGACTTGAGCTTTTTACAGCTCAGCATAGTAATATGGCTTTACTTTTTATACTTCATTTTTATACTTTCCTACTAGATGGTTAAGACCAAGATAAAGCATGGAAAACCCACTACTATTATGAACTACTGGACTATATTGGAATATTTTGCTGAATTCATGCATCTACAATATTTAAATGACAATGGAATATCCTTCTCTGACAAAATTAAACAAAAAAGCGGGATACAAATGACCGACCATTTTGTATCTGTATATTCAAAATTACGATAGATATACAGCTGCATTCTCTCTTAATTCAATGAATAGAGAGATTTGTTCTAATAGTGTTTGTGGACAGGATATCATGTCTGCATCTTGTACAATGAATAACCACTAAGACGACAATAGGCAGTGTATTAATTATTGAAACTGTGCTAGCAATGAGTTCTGAAACTATCTTGTTGCTATTCGTTTCTCAATAAAATTATTAAAAGAAAAAAACTTTAGCTACGATAATACGTCAAGCCCCTCCCCCTGCAGACTAGGCCTTGTTACTAAAAACTATTCCTTAATAAGTCGGTGCCCCTCTCAACAGGCAGACAGGTCATCATGATGTAGCATGAAAGTCCATAAAAAGTGCAGCCTCTGCGTCTTTTGGGAGCCTCTTGTCATGATGCCCCTTTTGCTCCTCCCAGGCCATTCTTCCCAAAACCCTTTTCATGCTGATTCATGACACTTGTCCCACCACTCTCTCCTCTACAGGAAACACTTCCCTTCTTTTCCTCATTAACTGCTTTTTAAAGATAACAACAGAGATACTACGTGGCCACAGAAGCCATCTCTCTGGCCCTTGGAAGGCCGAATGCTTCTAACATCATTACAGTGACAATGTGACATTTGTTTGGATATTTTTGGACAAATATCTGATCTTCCCATTAAACTAGAAGCTTCATGAAGATAAGAGACATGGTTTAATTTTTTTTGTAGCTCGCTCTCACACTTGCTCTTCTCTTATTTATTCATTTTCTTTTTTATTATTTTTTAAAAAACAATAAATAATAGTAAGACATTAGAAATGGTGTAAAATTTCTCTAAACAAAATTATAGGAATTCAACAATGGTTGTTATATCACATATTCTTGTCTTCAAATTAGTTTTTCAGATTACCAGATAGAAACATGAAAAATTGGTGAAAAATAAATGGGTGGACTAGAGGGAGGGCTCAGCAACATAAGCATCTGCTCTGCCTGGCAACTGCAACATCCTAAGTTCAAACCCTGATACTACAGGCTGTGCTGGCCCTAGAACCAGGCATGGTGGCAAATGCCTGTAATCTCAGCACTAAGGGAGGCTGAGACAAGAGGATCACTACTAATGTAAACTCTGCAGTTAGATCCCGTATCAATAATAATAGTAATAATGTAAAAACTTAAAGAAAAAAATTTAAGTATTGACTATTCCTTTCAATAGACCAATAGAAATCAACAGTACAAATATTCAAACTATCTTGTGTATATATATCTATATTTTTCCCTTCTTTCTTTCTTTCCTCCTTTCCCTCATTGCAGTTGTTCCTTCCCTTTGAATAGTTTCTTTTCCTTTCACAGTATCTGTTGCACTTTTCAGATTTTATTTACTCTTTCAGGTTCTTATACTACAGAGACAATACAATGTTTACACATGTGGATCTGGATTTATTTCACTTATGAATATGGTCTCTAATTACATCCATTTACCTATAAAAGCCTCACGTTTATCTTTATAGCTAAATAATACTCCATCGTATAAAAAAATCACATTTTTTAATCAATTCTTTACTTGATGATTATTTGGATTGCTTTGGAGATTTAGCTGTGACGAATTGCACTGCTATAAACATGGGTATACATACACCTCTGTGGTATGATGATTTCAGCTCTTCTGGAAAAACACACAGGAGGGGAATAGCTAGGACAAATGTGACCTCTTTTTTTTAATCGGAATATTTCTTTATTAAATAAATGAGTGAAAGAATGAACAAAGAGCTATTATTCAATACTTTTTCTGTAATTGAAAAAGTAAAAATTTTTCTAACAAATTTAATCACTTTTCTACAGCCATAATATTTAAAAGCTCTTTATCCAGACTGAAAGCTACACTTAGTGCAAGCTTTTGCCATTATTATATTTATTGCTATTATTATCGTCATCACAGCTGATTCATTGTCAATATCATTGGCTTCATAACTTGGAATTTCTAACTATTGTATTCATTACTTAGATTTACACTTTCATTAATTGCAAAGTAATGTTTTTGAGAAAGTCAAAAGAAAGAAGAGTGTACTAAGACTTTAGAAGTACTATACTGTGGCTAGAGGATAGTTATAAAACTAAGGGCTGCCTATAGTTTACCTTATTAGTATTTCCAGCATGTATAAGCCATTTGGAAAATTAAGACCTTAAAAAACTCAGTCTATATGTGGTGGCACATGGTCTGTAGTCCCCGCACTCTAGGAGGCCAAAGCAGAAAGACTGAAAATTAGAGACTTAATGAGACTGTCTCAAAATTAAATATTTTTTTAAATGATTGGGGTTGTAGCTCAGTGTAAAGGACATGAGTTCAGTCCCCAGTACACCAGACCAAAAATCAAAACAACATTTGTAGCCACTTCAGGAGTAGCTTTCTCTAATGATAAGCTCCTTGCACTATATTTGAGTGGTTCCCAGAAGGTCACTTACCCTCATTCCTTATTTCATACATGGTACACCTTAGCCTGGATCTATCCTTTTTTTCTGAACTTATCTAAAATTGTCCTTTATCAAATCTATTGCAAATCTATCAAAACTGAGAATCCTAACTATTCATACCGCACCATTAAAGATCCAGTTTTGAACATTCATCTTTATTTTTAATGCTTGTCTATGTTTCTAAATATAAAATGTGTAGTTTTATACATGAAGAAAAAAAGATACTCCAAGATCATTTCTGTGTCACTTCCTCAGAGAAGACATCCACCTTAAACAAAAATGCTCTGCTGCTACGTAAAGGGTACGGTCCTGTGTGACCCCCAATGTCAGCTGTACACCTCCCCAAGGTCAGGTCCATCATTGCTATTTCACCCACATCCAGAACTCGGTGCCTATTTGATTTTTACCCAAAAGAATCCATTCAATCAGATTTTAACAAGCAATGCAGCCTTTACTGGAGTAGGGAAGGAAGAAGATGCTATTAATTCTCAATAGTCAGCAAACAGTTCAGAAGCCTTAAAAGGTTTCAGTATGTCCCTGCTTAGCCAAGCTGTACCAAAGGCTTTGAATTTTTTTACACCCTCTACAATCAACAATCTCATTTCTCTTTTCCTCCCTTTCAAAGTTTCCCTTTCCTTGGGAGTGTCTTATTCCTTTCCTACCCACACCCTGCTTTTTAGAGCAATGTATCAGTGACCTAGCTGCTAACTCCAATATTCAACTTCTGAAGTAATTCCACAAAACAAAAACTTCTGGTTAAGAAGATCCACTCTCTTAGAAGAGCAATTAGATTTTTGTTATTTGAGTATATGTGTTTTGGTTTTGGTTTTGGTTTGTGTTTGTGTTTTGGTTGTTTTCCAAACACATAATTTTCCCCCAGAGGAGTTATGACGATTGAAATTTTCCCCATCCTATTTAGCAGTAAAAGCAAACTTCCTTGTAGTGATCTGAGCTGATTCCTTCTGGGGCATTTTGTTGTCATGAAATAGCTTTCTATAGTATTTTTGTTTTCAGTGAAAAATTTAGAAATTCCTCAGAAGGGCAATAAAACAATAACAAGAGCACACTGTCTAATTGTTGTTCAGGCCTTCAGATTCCTAGGAATTAGTGTTCCTGGGGGGAGGGGGGAAACGTCATCAAGCCACATAACTCAAATACCAAAAAAAAAAAAAGTCTCTCCTTTAGAAAACTCAGTCTCAGGAAATGACAGTTAAGAATTGAAAGTGGAGACACATAGTAGCTGAAATTCAGAAGTAGATTCGTCTCTCATTGCTTTAACATGCCTTTCCCTTAATAAAATAATAATGAACTAAGTAGCCAGCGATCTTCTAGCCTCTTTGTAAGCAGCACAAATACCAGCTGCCTTTATCCCGTCACTAGGCGACCATTGGACGCCCAGGCTCTCAACAGGGGTACCACCGTCCTGCCGTCAGCAAGTTCATAGTAAACTCTGAGGGAAAAGTAGCTTCTAAGCGAGTGACAGAGTGACACTGAGCCCAAGAGCACACCCTCTGAGGTGCTCCGAAGAAAAAGTCACAACTAAAATAGATGGAGGCTAAAAAGTTTTGAAAACTTGGTGGGTTTTATATCTGTTTTGAAGAATTCTTAAATTATAAATAGTTTAAGAAAAGCAAAGGTACCTGGGAAACTCCCTTCATAGGATGTAAAGTGTCATCTGTCTCAGTGTTTTCAAAAGCAGTGGAGAAACTGGGGCAAAATGGCTAATGGATAAGTTCAAAAGTCCCACTTTATATTATCCTTTCCTCAAATATTTTCAATTATGATGTTAGATTATAAGAGAAAATGAACAAGTCCCAATAATCTATGAAGACAACAATAAGATCTATTTATACTTTACATTCTTGTAGTGTAGAGTTTTATATTGGAATTTTTACATATGTACTGGACTGTTTTTTAATTTTATGGTTATTGAGATCTCAAATATAAACTCTTATGTGTTTCTGCTGATATTATTATTCTGGCCCTTCCCATATGAGTGCTTTTTTTTCTGTTGATTTTCTATGTAAAGAGCAATTTAAAATTATTCTTAATAATTCCTTCAAAATGCATAAGAAAGGTATGATTTTATAAATATCAAAATTTGAAATTCTAAAATAAATGTTTCATTTTTTTTCTTTCTAATTCTCCAAAATACTAACATCCTTGAATATTTTTTTGAAAAATTCGTAACCCCATAAAGTGTGCCGCTAGTTAACAGTACCAAAAACACTGAATGGGCCAAATTTGTTAATCAAGCAGAATAGCTAATTTGAAATGAGTCCTAAAGGCTTCAATATTCTATCCTCTATAGCAACATAGAGTCATTCCTATTTAATTAGGTAAGCCAATGTATTTGCAAAACAATTAAGAATGCAATTTAATTTGGGGGTTTGGTAAACATCTAGGGATTCATTCATTATGACCTCTACACCGAGTTTACTTTGCAAAGCAGCATAAAACTAATCACTTAGAACTATAAAATGTCCAACCTTCTTTTTAAAAAATCCATAAGCTAGCTGTGTCTGGTCTTATGTATTAAATGTACCTTCTACATGGCTGTTGACTGTTGCACTGCGTTTCAAAACCACAATTTGAGGGAATTAGCTAAATTACAGCAGCAGTGGCTGGGAGTGACTGACAGGCCTCCCGAGGCCCCAAGGAGGGAGGTGGGCAGGCTCCAGGTAACTCTCAAGTACAGATAGCTGTGGGCCTGCTAGCACTGTCACGAATCTGCAACCCACCTGCTGACCCAGGACCAGGATTTTCCTCAAGAGAATCAACCATCATCTGACTCGAATAAAACTACTTAAAATATGTGTTGTTTTAAACCAGCGAGGAAGCAGAAAAACAGCTCACCACAAATAAGCAGTGCACTGGGCTCTGAGACAAGATGTTTATATAAACTCTCTGGTCACGATGCTAACTCCTAGTGAATTAACCCAGGAGCCTCCCCCCAACTTCTCACATTGATCCATCATTACTTTTACCCAGTGATATGAGAATATGGGGCCAGAGGCCACACACTCTCATACTCTGAGAAAATGCAAGTGTTCTCTTATATTCAAATGCTTCCCTCCCTGACTACTATTAGTGTCAGAACCTTGTGAAAAAGAGTTGTTTTCAAATGACAACTGAAATGGATATTTTAAACCAACTCTTGTCTCTAAGCCAAGCAGCAGTGTTAAAATGGCAACCCATGAAGGTGCAATTTGCATTCAAAAGCAAAATAACTTGAAAATGTTATTAGACAGTTAAATGTCACAAGTATGATTATATTATCCTGGATGAATGAACGTGTTTTATTTCTTTGTTTATTTATACTGAGTTCAAACCTCCAGACATAAATGTAAACAAACTCAGAAGTAAAAAAAAAATACTAGCTAAGAGGAATAGAATGAAGGCTCAGGAGTTCAAATGTCTTCCCTATCCACCCTATCCCAACCCCAGTGATCAGAGACTGGTGATCTGTATTTAGAGAAGTAAATCTTACACTAATTTACCAACACAGTGTTATACCCCTAGATGATAGGCTTACAACCTGAAGTGCTGGGTGTCACTCCTGAAGTTTTATGAGTCAACTTTAGAAATACCACCTATTGAGTGTACAGATAATATCGACTCCCCAACTGTGCTTAGAAGGAAACTCGCTGTCATCAAGGTTGGAAGTGTAGCTCAGTGATGGAGCACTGGCCTACCGTGAAGAAGGCTCTGGATTCCTTCCTCAGAAGCACACACACAATTTTTAAAAAAGGAAAGATGCTTAGTCCCTTTTGCTTTGCTTTCAACCATTGTTTGGCTAAGCTATAGCAAACAAGAGCTGAGACAACAGAATGGGCTTCATGGTTCAATCGGGTTATACCGTCACACAACATCGTCATCAGGCCTGGCAACAATCACTCACTTTCCGCCATCATCCATGGGCTGACAGCTACATGGCTCATAGCGTCCATATGTCCACATACATGCCTTGGAATGTGGGTGCCGTGTGCATTTGTGTACAGAGAACTTCTTCGCATTTCCCAAGTGTCCTCACGAAGTAGAGTTGTATACGCAGAATACACTCAGGAGTCCAGATAAATCCCACTGGACTGTAAGTTACCGAAGCAGGGACTTTGTCTTACTGCTTGTTGGTGTATGTGTAGAACCCAGAATAGAGTCCAATGTGCACTGGGAAATTACTAAATATTTGTTAAATAAGGAATGTTTCGTGACCTATGCACAACAGGTCATGCAACTTGGTCACAGGCGAATGCCCTAGGCCCGAATTGGGAGACTTCCTGTTTTGTGGAATAGTCAACAAGCTCAGTGATCTTATTTCCTAGACCAGCAAAAATAAAAAGCAACCAATTACAAGGGCACAAGATAATACTGCCAAGAGCAGGCGTACTCAACAAATGAAAACCGAAATTCTATAACCAGAAAAAGAGGTCATGAAATTTAGTCACATGTGCAAACACACACATAGTACACCAACATTTAGCCATCTCAGTATTCCAACAATTTTGTCACGTGTATATGTTTCCAAATATAATATACGTGGGCAGGCCAATTAGCTCAGTCCCCAGGCCTGCCATGCAGGTCCTGCCCCCAGGGCACCCTGAGACTGGGCACGGAGGCGCGCTCCTGTAATCCCAGCTCTTGGGAGGCTGTAAACAGGCGGATCACTATGAGTCAAATCCAGTAGTGAGACCCTGAGTACCCAGTAGACCCTTCACTAAAAAGTACACACACACACACACACACACACACACACACACACACAAATATATATTACACGTTTATTTTAGTGTGTTTATTTTGGTATAAACAGTGTATGTCTATTTTGGTTAACTTCGTTCTAAATATTATATAAATAGCATCATCCTGAATGACAGTTTCGGAGACTTTTGTCACTCATAATTTCTTTTGAGATTCACATAGTTTCAGGTGTGTCATTTGTTTATTTCTCTGCTAACAAGGACACCACAGTCGATCCATTCAAATATCCACACACATTTAGAAAAGTCCCGAAGTCTTTGCTATTAAAACTAACGATTGTATGACCATCCCAGTGTATGGAGGCTGCTTGCATGCGGGACAAGAGCCTGCAGATGAAGATACGGGTAGGGGGGCAATAGGATCTCCTGGGTTTATACCTCAAAGCGTAGTAGCTGAGTTGTAGGAAGAATGTATCCTCAGCTTCCCTAAGTATTATCAAAATGATTTTATTTCTGTTTTTCTTTCTATTTATTACTTTATTTGGTACAGGGTCTCGCTACCCAGCTTGGACTCATACTGATCCTGCTGTCTCAGCCTCCCCAGCTCTTGGCTTACAGGCTTGTGCCACCACACTGGATTTCAGTAACCAGCACAGCATGTCCACAGTTCTGAGGTTGGCACAGCACACAGTACCAGGGATTGAACCCAGGTCACTGTGCTCCCCAAGCAGGCACTTAAACCACCAAGCTATCTCCCTACCCCTCAAAATAATTTTCTAACTGGATGCTCCAAGTTACACACACATCAGTAGCTGAGTTCCCCCAGCTCAGTCTTCCTGTCAACATTTCATAATTATCAACATTTTCACTTTACCATTCTTATAAATGTAACATAGCATCTCATTGCATTCGAAGCTTTAGTTCCCAGGTTATGCATATGATTAGATATCTTTCAAAGAGGGCACATATTACCCATTTTCTTTCTCTTTTGTAATATAACTTTGTATGCATTTTGTGCACTGTTATATTCAGAACACAAACCTGCTTTTATTGATTCCTAGGTGTTCTTTAATATACTGCACATTAATCTTGGTCTTTTTTCACACTAATGGTAATATTTCTAAAGAAAACATTGTAGTTTTTCTTCAGCGTATCTTGCCATCTATGTACCCTCACACATACAATTTGGTACGTTTGTGTCTAGCTGAAATCACTACTCATTCAGCTTGGGATATAATTCAGTGGCATAGTGCTTGCCTAATATGTGTCAGGCCATAGTTTTAATTCCCGTCACTACACACACACACACACACACACCACACACACACACACACCACACACACACACAACCATCACTTACCTAAAAATGTAAAATTATTTTTTCTTCCACATATTTTAAAGTTTCGACCTTTATACTGAAGATGTTGGCCTGTCCAAAATTAGTTTTTATATTGTATGAGTGATTATACTGTTTCTTAAAATAAACTTTTAGTTTAGCACAGGTTTAAATTTAAATCTACAGGGTGGCCATAAAGGAAGTGTAATGAGTTGCTATATGACCCATATGCAGTTATTCTGGTGTCAAAGTTTTCATTTAGTAGAGGACTCTTGTCACAAATAATGAGCCACAACTGAGGTGCACGATTAACCAAAATCCATATTTTATTCCCATTCATCTGCTCCTTCCTCGGGATCCTCTTTCTGTCCCAGAAGACCAGCCAGCATACCACATCACAGTTAAGCTCATGTTTTCTTTGGACGGTGAAAGTTTCTCAATATTTTCTGCTTTTTGATGGACTTAGTGGTTTTCAAGGATGCCAGTCAGATATTTTTGTGAAATGTACCTCAATTTGGACTGATATAATGTTTTTGACATGATTATTCTGGGGTGGTGGGGTTTGGGGAGGAAGACAACAGAGATGTGCTATTTTACCACATCATATCAGGAGGACACTATGTGTCAATATGATTAATCACTGCTGAGAACTTTGATCACCTGGGTGAGATGCTGTTTTTCAGCTTACCTGTTGTAAAGTTACATTTTCTTCTTTTGCATACAACACTTAGAAGAAAGTCCCTAAACACTGCCCACATGTCAAGAGTGGAATTTGTGGGCTGGGGAGACAACTTGGAGGTATAAGAGCTTGCCTAGCAAGTGCAAGGCCCTGGGTTGGATCCCTGGTTCTATACACTGTACCAGCCCTGGAACCCTAGGTGCACCATGCAAGCCACCAAAACTGAACGTGGTGGTGCATGCCTATAATTCCAGCACTGGGGAGGCTGAGATAGGAGGATCACTACAAGTCCAAGCTGCATAGTGAGACTTTGTACCAAATAAATAAATACATGAATAAATAAGAATTTTAAAAATAGAGTGGAAATTGTATTCTACCTTTCTAATGGAGAAATGAAGAACTGTCTACAAAAATTACTTAGACTCTATCTGCATGGGAGATACATCTGCTCTCTCTATGCATTCATGCAAAACTTATTTCTACTGCTATGCATTCATGAGCATTTGAGAGTAGTATAACCCAGACATACATTGCTTAATGATGAAGACACATGTCATGAGCCAATTTCTGCATTGTGCAAAGATCACAGTGTATTGTTTCCCTCCAAAACTAGAAGGGGAAGGTCAATCACTCGATGTGGCTACTTGAAGTCAAGACCCAGTAAACAGAACATGCGTGAGACTGTTGCCAGTGTAGCACGATGGAAAACTATCTTACTATTTTGAACTTATTTTTATATAACAGGCAAGCAGTCTACTACTGAGCTACAACTCCATACTGCTTTATGGTAAATATTTTTTTAGATGAGTAAAAAGAGCACATTTTAAATTAACAGAATAGATACCAGCTGGGTAATCATTTAGTAGCAGTATTATCAAGCTTCATGGACTACACACAATTGCGTGTGATACACAATTTGGTTTACAGCAGGATTGCTACTGACCTGGGTAACACCAAGACACTAGGACAACTAGGATGAAACTGGGCAACAGGAAGCCCCCGGCTCACTATAATCTTACACAGCCACCATCAGATTTGCAGCCTATTGTTGATAAATTCTTTATTGTACACACATGAATCTGATGAATTATTTATTCATTTTTCAGGTATCTGTGGTTGGGTATTTATCATCAGTTCTTTTAATTTCTCCGTCATTTTTTTTCCTTTAGATATTTGTTTTGACTCATTTCTCTCTCTCTTTTCCCCAGATATCCCATCAGTGCAATTATTATGCTTTTGTCATCTTTTAATATCATCCTACAGTTCCTGGGGATTATGGACTGGGTTGTTTTATTTTGTTTTATCTTGTAATTTCATTATTTCTTCTCCTTGCATTTCAGTTGAACAGGTTTTTATGAGCCTTTCTTTGGGGTTACTTATTCTGTCCTTGACCATATCTTTCACTTTTCTTTGATTTTTCATAAAGTAGCCATCGCTCTGCTCATATTATCTATGTGTTTAGCAGAATGCAGAAGTCAAGGACAGTTCTACAATTTTTTGATGACACATCATTCTTTTAGAGGAATTCCATCCTGACTGGGGCTCTGTGCCCCTTCGAGTACAAGTTTTGACTCCAATCCCTGTGCTGCATTTTCTCCTGTAGTGTATCAAGTCCCTTTTCCTCTAAAGTACAGTCATGTGTTGAATGTATTTTGTTGGTTTTAAATCTTAGATGATGCCGAAAGACCTGAAGGGGTAGGAGTGAGAAAAGATTACTTCCTGTTAGTATAAGGTTTGGGAATTCTGCTCTGGCAAATTCCTTTTACCTGGACAGAAGGCTCCAGAAGTTTCACAATGTTTCTTGCCCTTCTCCTCCCTGCAGCAATAGGAAATTTCTCAGATCATTACAGTAAGAACCAGGTAGGGTTCTACCTTGGTCCACTGAGGCCACTAATCACAACTTGAAGAAGTTTTATAAACCCTGCAAATTCATTTCTTACACTTTTGGAGGCTGAGAAGTCTAAAGTCAAGGTCCTAGCAGATTAGGCTTTCAGTGAGGGTCACTTTCCAGGTTCATACATGGCCCTTCACTCTGTGCCATGCTGTTTCTTCACATGGTAGAATGAGCAAGAGGTCCCTCTGAAACCTATTTTTATCACATGGATAAAGGCTTCATCCCCATAAGTCAATCATAGGGTCAAAGGCCAAAGGCTGCTTCCCTCATACACACCCAGAAGTACCAGTAAGGATGTCAGTACATGAATTTGGGTGTCATAAGTAATCAGACAGCAGATTCATAGCGGGAAAGCCTGTTAAAACATGCTTCTCCACAAGCTGGAAGCTCCAACCCCCAGAGGTTTGTGCTCCCAAACTAGTCCACACTTGGCCTACCATTTAACAAATTCACTATAGAAGTGTTCTCACCAGTTCATGGCCCCCAGGACCACTGCTCCTGCTCTGCATACCTCGGTGGCCATGTCCCTTTGAGGAATCCGCTGTGCCTCCAGGCTTCAGGGTGACGATTTGCCATGCAACCTTAGGTCTCTGGCCAGCCAAGACAAAAAAAAAAAAAAAAAAAAAAAAAAAAAATCAATGATTTTCAATTTCTCCCATTTTTTTTCCTTGTTGTAACAATGAGAGTGACAACTACTAAACACTACATGTCAGAGCTAAAACCACAAACCTTCCGTAATTGTTTTCCATCATTGTGATAAGAACATAAAATTCACTGTCTGAATCATTTTAGAATATACAGTAGAATGATCTCAACCATAGACATGTTGTTATATAGCAATTCTGTAGAGCTTTTTTTGTCTTGCAAAACTTAAACTGTGTACACTGAACAACTTCTCTTTTCTCCTTCCTGGTAGCTCCTGGTAACCGCTATGCTAATGTTTTACTACTTGAGATTTTTTATGTACGTACAATCATGCAGTTTTTGTGTCTCTGTGGCTGGCTTGTTTCTCTCACAGCAATGACCTCAATGCTCATCCATATTCTAGCATCTGACATAATTTCTTTTTCATGTATTTTTAGGTTGAATAATATATTTTAACTTTACCCTTTGTTTTTTGTCATTGGCTATTCAAGTTCTTTCCCACGTTTGGGTATTTTTAATAATATCACAATGAACATAGGTGGTATCACTTCAAAATACTATTTTTGGGCCAGCCAAATAGCTCAGCGGATTAAAGTGCCTGCAAGCAGGAACAGGGGCTAGGGTTCGATCTTCGGGGCCTGCCGGGCCAGCCCCGCTCCCAGGGTGTGATGAGACAGCAATTGAGACTGGGTGTGGTGGCCAGTGCCTGTAATCCCAGCTCTTGGGAGGCTGTAAACAGGCAAATCACTATGAATCTGATCTAGTAGTGAGACCCTGAACACCCTGTAGACCCTTCCATAAAATACAGGAAAAAATAAATAGTATTTTCAATTGTGTGTGTGTGTGTGTGTGTGTGTGTGTGTGTGTGTGTGTGTACGTTTTGGTGGTTATAGCACTAAGCTACACCCCCAGTTCTTCTTACATTTTATTTTGCTTTGTTTTTTGAGGGCTTATCAATTCACTGTTTCCCAGGCGAGGCCTAACTAGTGATCCTCTTGCTTCAACTTCTCAGACTTCTGGGATTACAGATGTGGCTCACCATACTGAGTTATGCTTTCAGTCCTTCTGGATAAATACCCAGAAGAACATTCTGCATCACATGACAGTTCTATTTTTGACTTTTTGGGGAACCTTGGTACTGTGTTTGACTGCAGCTGCAGAGCTTTATATTGCCATCAACAACACAATGTGATTCCAATTTCTTCACACGTTCTTCAACTCATCTTATTTTTTTGGTTTGTTTGTTTTCACTAAAATCCATCCAACAGCTTTTTGGTGATATCTTATCATAGTTTTATTTGTATTTCATTGATAGTTAATAATACTGAACAGCAAGAACTTGAGGACTAGATAATGAAAAGAGAGCAAGGAGAAGAGCTAGGAAGCAAGACAGGGGCAAGCCATATAGTTATATGTAGAAGATGGGTAAGCGATGATCCTGAGAATCTTCAGAAGATTTTTGAATCTTGCAGTTAATTGGAATGATTCTCACCCTGACTAACTATGTATACAGACACCTGTGAACTAAGCAACTGCACTGAAGATGGCAATTTGTAATACTAGGTTCATGCTTGGAGTGCTTGTCATTCTGGTCTTCTGAATACGGGCTGCTTGTCCTGACATGCCAGTTGATGCCATGCTATCTCTTGGGTAATGACTGTTCAAAAAGAAGGGGGTGGTAAACGAAGACAGGAGACAGGAAAAGGAATGTTGCAGGACTGTCCTGCTGCAACGCTCTGTATGATTAGATTTCTGGACTTATGTGTAAATGTAAGAATTATATAATTCTTTATGCCTATTTTAATTTTTAAAATGTTTTTTCACCATATTCTGTAGGGACTTAAAGTTCAACATATCAATACTCAATGAAAAATACCTGTTCCATGTTATGCCTAAGATGTTTAATATTCAGACAGATAGTGAGCTTAAGCTTAACAGTCTAGGTTGTATGGCAATAACAATAAGCTTCTCTTCTGGATGGTTAACAACCTAAGTTTGCAGACCAAAATTAGAGAAAAATGAGGGCTGCAAGGAAAGCTAACATTTTGGCCCTAGCCTTCCAAGGTCAATTAAGACTCAGGACATATGAGATCTTGTACTGTAACGTCATGTAACTCAGTAGTGTCCCAAATTTTCTGATCAAGGAGATTATGGGGCCAAAGGGGAAAGTGATCGACGACATATAGTGTGCCTAAGGAGAGTCACATAGAGAGAAAACATTCTCTCAGGCTTTCACAGGGAACACATTGGCCAAGCAATGGCCGTGACTCATCTACACGGCTGACACTGACAAAGGATCTACAATCTGAGGTACAAGGTCTCAGGATAAATCCTGAGGGGATTTGACTGACCTTATCAGATCCAAAAGCTACAACTCTTGTTGCATAGGTATTGCTTTATCTTGGTGTTAACCATCCAGCAGAAAAGTATAAAAACACAGTATAAGAAGTAAAGCCATGTTGTTATGTTTAGTTTTAGGGGACTCAGGTCAACAATTTCTGACACCGCCAGTCAAGTGGAACAACCAATACTATTATGGATTACTGGACTTTTTTAGAATATTTTGCTGAATTAACATACCTATAATATTCAAATGACAGAACTAAACAAAAAAGGGGATATATAAATGAATGTCCATTTTGTATCTGTGTATTCAACGTGGTTAGGATAGATATGTAGTTCCATTCTCTTAATGAATAGAGGGATTTGCGCTAATGGTGTTTGTAAATAGGATATCGTGTCCGCATCTTGTACAGCAATTAACCACTAGGAAGAATGTATGCAATGTGTGAATTATTGAAACTGTCCTACCAATTTGGTTTGAAACTGTCTCACTGCCATTTATCAATAAAATTATGGGAAATATATATATATATAAAATATTTATTATGATTTGCCAATATGTGCCAATTTGATTGATCCTATCTGACAATATAATATATATAATTGACTTTTTTCATTCTATAGATTGCACTTCTCACACTGTCCATATTTTCCCTTGCTGCACAGAGGTCTTTTCAGTTTAATGCAGTCTTTAGTTTAGTGTAGTTTCCTTTATATTGCTTGTGCTTTTGGTGTGTGTCAAATCCAAGAAATTATTTCCAAATCCAGTGCCATCAAGTTTTCTGTAAGTCTCTTTGATATTGAGTTTATAGCTTCTGGTCTTACATTTAGGTCATTAGTGCATGTTGGATTAATTTTAGTATGGTGTGAAATCAATTGTAGCTTATTTTGCATGAGAGTGTTGAGCTGTCTCAAAACTTCTTGTTGAAGAAACCATTCTTTCTCCATTCAGTAGCCTTAACATCTTGGTCGACTATGGTTTGATCATGTATATGAGGCACTGTTTATTCTGTTCCATTTGCCTGTCTGTCTGTGTTTAGACCAGTAGCACAACTACAGACAGAAATTTCTGTTTTGAAATCAGGAAATGTGAGGCCACCAGCTCTATTTTTGTAATTATTTTGGCTATGTGAGATGATTTGAAACACTGTATGAATTTTGAAAATTGTTTGTAGTTCTGCAAAAATGCTACCAATGTTTTGATTGGGATTGCCTTGATCTGGTAGATCACATTGCATAATATGAACATTTAATACTATTAAGTCTCTTAATCTATGAAAATGGGATATTTTATTTATTTATTTATTTAAATTTTCTTTCACTAATGTTTTGTGGTTTCCAATGCCCACATCTTTAGCTTCCTTTCTTAAGTTCATTTTTAACTATTTTATTCTGCTTGATACTACTGTAAATGGGACTGTTTTCCCTATTTTATTTTCTAACTATGCATTGTCAGTTTATAGAAATACAATGTATGTTTAAATGATGGTTTTTATACTTGTAACTTTACTGAATTTGTTTGTTAATTCTAACATTTGTTTTAACCCACACAGGAGGCTTAGGATTTCTGCATTTAAGGTGGTATCAAGTGCAATCATATTGTTTTACTTTTTGCTCTATATGCCTTTAAATTCTGTTTCTTGCTTAATGGGTCTGGCTGACATCCAATAATATAATGAATAAAAATGATGTTGGTGGGCACCCTTGCCTTGTTCCTGGGCTCAGAAAGAGGCTTTCAATTATTCAGTTATTCACCACAGAATAAGATGTTAGATGTGGGCTTTTCATGTTGTTGAGTTAATTTCCTCCCACTCCTAGTGTTTAAGTGTTTTTTTTAAATCATGAAAGTACATTGAATCTTGTCAAATATTTTTCTATCATTGAGATGATCATGTGGGTTATGTCTTTCATTTTGCTAATATGAAATATTATCTTGATTGATTTCATATGTTGAACATTGCTGCATAATTCTAGAATGAATCCAACTTGCTCACAATGTACAATCTTTTAATGTGCTATTAAATTAGATTTACAAGAATTTTCTTGAGTTTCTTTCCATAAATTGTTTTGTACTTTTATTTTCTCATAATATCTTTGTTTGATTCTGATACCAAGGGAATGTTCAAGAAAATTTAGAAGTAGTCTAGCTACCATTTCTATGCTATTTTCATAGAGTTTAATTAAGAAAAATTGGTCTTGATTCTTCTTTAAATTTTTGTCAGAATTCCCCTCAGAGCTTACGCAGTCCTGAGATTTTGTTTACAGGGAGGCTTTGTCTGCTGATTTGATGTCCTTACTCATCTTATGTCTGCTCATTTTTTAAAAACTTCATGATTCACTCTTTGTGTGCTTCATATTTCTGGAAATGTATGCATTTTTTTAGTTTCCAACTCGTTGGCCTACTCCCATAGGCCCCTAGGGCCAGCCTCTTCCTGTTCTTCCTGTTGACACACATGAGACTATCCGTATCGTGCTGTTTTCATCTGCACTTTATCTTGTAATTTTTTACATATTTAATGAAAGAATTTTAACATTTACCAGTACTTTGACCAAATATGAACATTTTGTGCGTATTTGATGTAAACATAAACCATCACTTTGAAAAGAAATGAAAGATAATGGTAATGGTGGTATCACACACTAAGTGATACCTTTAGAACAAAGGGGTTTTTTGAGACAAGTGTCTCCTATGAAGTTCAGGCTGGCCTTGAACTCATGGTGATCCTCTTGCCTCGGCCTGCTTAATGCTGATATTACAGGGGTGTGCCAACAGGCCTGGCTGGCAATTACTTTCTTAAGGCATAAAATATTTCATAAGTTAACATCATCAAACTACTTTCCATAGAATGTTTTCCCAAGTGAGAAATGAATCAGAAACATCTACCTTGTAAAGTAAAAGTTGGACTGAGACATGAGGATTATAGATTGCACAAATCAAATTAATCAAGTAAATTTTTATTTGCTCCTAAATTATAGACATTTGTGGATTTATATACATTAAATTTTCTATCTTCAACTGGCAATGCACTTTTGTTAGTATCCTTTTGTGAAAGACAAAAGAATGAGCTCAACGACAATATAAATAATTAGAGTCACCATGTACCACGCATAATATAGGTAATCCACACACAAATTTAAAGACTTGGTTCATATCTATAAATACATATGCACATATATAGGAAAAGAAGAAATCGAGTAGAAGGCATATCTTAAAATATTCATATTTTATAAATTAAAAATGAACCTTCAGGCCCAGGAGAAACATCTAGCTATGATGATATGAGAAGTCAGAAAATCCTCCCTTCATAAAACAAGTACAAAACTGTATGAAATTGTCACAAATGAGTCAAAACTCTGGAAAGTGATGAAAAGATGGGCTACATACTGAGAAGCATCTATTCTTGAAAACTGATAGGGTTTAGGGTAAAAACAACAGGAGTGTTTCACCTTCCTGCCTAAGGGTATTTCCATCCATATAAACTCTCTGATTCATTTCATGATCAAAACAGTGTAGGGCAGAAAAATCAACAATTTTGGTCCCAGAAAGAAGAGTCATACTTTAGAATGGGGGAAACACTACAGTGGTGAACACTATAAAGAGAAAAAAAAAAAAAAATGAGATAGAGTTCAAAGTTCACCGCTTTCCAGGTCTGAGGTAATGCTCTTATTCAGACCAAGCCATGCACAGACAAAAATTCTGTGAAGAGATCCTGGAAAAGACAGCACCACTCAAAGGTTCTGTGAATGTTCTACCTCTTCATTGTTAGCTGAAAATCTGTAGGTTCACATAGGGAACCTGAAAGCACTAGTTAAAGTTTAAAGCAAAGACAACTTCTGAACAGTAGTTTCAAACCAAACATAGATTGATTGCTAGGAGGTAGAAGTCAAGCCCTGGAGTTGTCTGAGCACAACCTTTGCCTAGATTATTGGCTGGTCACTCACTACCTTATACCAAAACAAAACCAAGGCTTAGTAATCCAGGCTAAAAGTAATAGTAGGAGGAAAAAACTAAGCAGAGACATCAGCAGCTGTCTATATGATGAGAGACTTTTGTATTTTAAACCCAGATGAGGTACCAAAAAGGGGGGATTAAAATGCACCCTTAGAATAATATATTCTCTATTACAATATATAAAATATTCAGTTTTCAACCAAAATTCACATAAAATAAAAAAGGTAACCCATACATAGGAGGAAAACAAAGGAGACAATATAGACAATAAGTTTAATTCATTTTCAACTAGGGCAAGAAATTAAGGCTGGGCAAGTAGATATGCCCTGTCAGCCTCAGAAATGGAAGAGATGTGTTTATTCAAGAGATGTATGCCCAAGCTTTGCACCTGGAGCCAATTTACAAAATGGCCTCAATTCTTCTAGCAAAAAGAAGGAAGAATTTTGATAGGAAGGCCTAAGCCTGAAATCAGCCTCAGGAGTGAAGGTTCAAAAGACTGCAGCCATTCACCTATGACCACTGTGCTGCCCTTCACAGTTGTCTTCACACCCTATACTCGACTTCTTTTTCTTCCTTTAATTGGCCCACAGTGGCTCTGCAGAACATTGTTTTACCTTTAATAAATGTAAAACCTCATTATCTTTTACACTTACCTTGACTAATTCCTTGTTCAGCACAGAAAGAACCTAGAAACCACTTCTAGAAGGAAGCCCCAGAACCCCAAAACACAGAAACACAAAGAATTAAAGTATTACAACACCCAACAAATAGAGAATCTCAGTACAGAATACATTATCAAAAAGGCAATTGGAAATTCCAGAATTAATAATATCCTAATGAAAAATGCCTAACATAGGCTCAACAGCAAATTAGAGGTGACAGAAGAAAAAAACAATGATCAAATATAAATTAATCTTTAAAAAAAAAAAGCACAGAGGACAAAGCAATGAAAACACTTATACTAGGAGCTGCAGCTAAATATTCAACACTCATGTAATGAGATTCTTGAGAATATAGGGAAAGAGCAAAAGACAGAGATTCTTATCATCAACCCGAGGGTTTAATTAAAGAAACTGACAAACTGATCCTAAAAGTTACTGCATAAAAATCAAAAAGACTTAGAATGATCAAAGGCATTTTTAAAGGAATATAGTTATACTAACTGGTTAAAAATTTTTCCATAAGGAGATAGCCAGTAGCTTAAACACCAGCCTAGACAAGCACAGGGTACTGAGTTCAATCCCTGGTAGAAAAAAAAATTTTTTCCAATAAATCTAGAATAATCAAGACAGTGTAGGGCTGGTCTAAAGGCAAACATGTTGATTCATAGAATTGAATAGCTGGTCTACAAATAAACCCTTACTTCTATAGCCAACTGATTTCAACAAATCTACAAAAACAAAACCACGAATAAAAAGTAGTCTTTTCAACAAATTGTGTTAAAAGAGACATCTATGTCTTTGAACTGAGACCTTTAAATCATTCTGCATATGAAAATTAACTCAAAATGTAAGAGCTAAACCATGTCTCCTAGAATAAGATTATTTTTGTGATCTTCTATTAACCAGCTGTGTAAGTGTAATATGAAAAGCACAATCTATAAGAAAAAATATAGTAAGTTGAAGGATCAACAACAGAAAGCTTTTTTACTAAAATGTTTCACCAAGCAAGTGAAACTATATACCACAGACTTAGAGAAAATATTCGCTAATCACTTATCTTATAAAAGACTTGTAGGCATATAGGCATATTAAACAACTCTTCCAACTCAATCAATAATACAAAAGGGAAACCCTCCAAAAATAGGGGGTGTGTGCGAAGATTTGAACTGATAATTTAACAAAGAAGACATTCTTATGGCTAATTAACTTATAAAAAGCAGCTAAAGAATATTAGTCATTAGAGAAATGCAAATTACACCACAATGAAATGCCCTCCTGGAATGGCTATGATCCAACAGACTAATGATACCAAACATTGGTGAAGATGTGGAAAAACAGGAATCTTCATCTATTGCTTGTGGGGATGTAAAATGGCACCAACATGTGGAAAATAGCTTGAAAATTTCTAAAGTGAACATATTTATCATATAATATTCCATCCCTAAATACTTATCTAAAAATATTAAAAGTATCTGTCCATATGAACACATATTTATATGGTCATAGCAACAATAATAGCCCCAACATGAAGACAATTCAGATGTTCATCACCTAGTGAATGGATAAGCAAAATGCTATTGCATTTTGCATATATTTATATTTTGCTATTGCATACATTTAACACTGGAGTACTACACAGCTACAAAATGAATAAACCACTGGCCATCCCGGTAAAGCTTAAAACTACTACACTCATTTAAAGTAACCATATACACTCAAGCACATATAAGATTTATTTTGTATGAAGTTGCTTTAAAAGGCAAATTATAGAGTGTGTGAGTCAGCTCTCTTGTTGCTGAGCCACAATACTCAGCACTTTCCACTTAAAGGAGCAAAGAGTTAATTGATCCACATTTTCAATCTGTCGTTGGGAGGCAGAACCATCCTGCAGGAAGGACATCAAGGAGTGAAGCTGCTCAGTTCAAGTGAGGAGCAGGCATGGACCATGTAAGTACCCGGGGGCACCTACATGACCCACCCAAGCACCACGAAGCGTGCTTGACTAACAAGCCCTAATCCAATGAAGCTTGCATTAGGATTAATAGCCACAGATAGAAAGAATGAGCTGGCGGTCTGGGATTACATTTGGTAGTGGGAATTGAGTAGAAAATGGCCCTAGGAATCTTCTTGTAGCAGTTAAAGTATGTTCCAACTGCAGTGTTGTGATAATTACACATTTATAGGCTTTCTAAAAGTCACCGAATTACATTTCAGAAGATTAAAATGTATTTACAATTGGGTAAATTGCATTTAAATTATACCTTTATAAAAAGGGGCCACG
>NW_004524600.1:13314570-13325205 GCF_000260255.1 Octodon degus | reverse complement strand
TTACTGATCTTTTAATTTTCACTCTCTTCAAAGGCAGGTTCTACGTCCGTCACTTCCAAGACTCTTGAAAACATCATGGAAAGAACAGTCCTTGTACACCTTTCTCTATCCACTAATCCACTTTAAAGTTTAAAATTTTCTTCTAGGGGCCAAGGAGATGGCTCAGCGGTCAGCGTCTGCCTAGAAGCCCAAGGTCCTAAGTTTGATCTGCAATACCCTCTCCCTTAAAAAGTGAAAAAAAATTGTTTCAAAAGAAAAACAAGATTCTCCTGCTAGCAATGTGCCATTTAAATATTAATATTCTTCTGTGGTTTTGATATTTTTAAGGTGGTATCACTTTCTCATAGATTTGATAGGGTTCTTAATTTTATCCAGTCTTACCTGCAAGCAATGGTGCAGTTAGTGCCTGGCCGAAGCTACATTAACACTCAGGTCTGTCTGACTACATACCTCTTACCTTAGCTAGCACCCCACATATCTCAGTGGACGTCCCCATTCCCTGTCCCAGCACGGTCTAACTGTTACTGTCCCACAATACAAGGGGTGTGAGCATGGGACTTTATTACCCTAATACCCACAAGTATTAGCCTCAGTCTCTGCAAATAATAGAAAATAGCTCTTACTTTTAATATTATTGAATACATGTATCAAATGAAGATTTTCTTCAAGATGCCAAATTTTAACCTAGACAAATGAGTTAATCATTCAAAGTAACTTCCCAACACACCAAATTAAATGTAATATGTAATAATGAGAATTTAAAAATCATGACATAATATTTCACTAATCTATATATTCATATTTATTTACAAAAGAATTTCTCAGGCAAATCATTGATTTCTCATAAGTCCTCTAAGCTGATATAATTACCCTGGTTTTACTGATGACAGAAGTAATAAGCTTGACATAGAATCCTAAGAGATGGGTCTAAGTGGAAATAAATGGGAGATTTATGTCTCAATTCTAAATTTACTCTTTAAAACTTAGCCACTGATGGGCTGGAGAAATAGCTCGGCAGTGTAAGCACCAGCCTGGCAAGTGCAAAGTCCCGAGTTAGATCCTCAGTACCTCATATTGTGCCAGCCCTGGAATCCTGGGTTCCAAGCATGGTGGGACATGCCTGTAATCTCAGTGCTGGGGAGGCTGAGACAGGAGGGTCACCATGAGTCTGAGCTGTGTAGTGAGACCCTGTACCAAATACATTAATTAATTAATTAAATGATTTTTTAAAAAAACTTTCATAAATTTAGCCACTGAGCTGGGTGTGGCCTATAATCCCAATTCCTGGGGAGCTCCTGGAGAGGCTGAGTCAGAAGGATTGCTATGAATCTGAGGCCAGCCTGTAGTACCTAGTAAGTTCAAAGCCAACCTGAACTACTAGTGAGCCACTGTCTCAAGAAGAAAATAAAAAATCAGCCACCGAACCGATTCACAGGTTCTCATTCAAAAATTGGGTAACTGATAGCGGTTTCTTCTCTACTGGAAAGTGTTGAAATGTCCTTTCACAGTCCAGCTCCGAGTTGTGACAGCAGAGCTCTATTTGTAATGGGGATCAGTTGGTGAAACCTTGGCTTGTGCTTCCACATTGGCATAATCAGCAGAGCCCCAAAAGAATCCGCTCACTCCAAGTGCAGCACGTTCATCAAACACCATCATCATGATGTACGTGAGAGCATTTCTTTCCTGCTACAGGTAGAAAGGTTCTTTCAAAAATGCCCCTTATCGCCATAAATATTAACGCTAAAATTTAGCATCACGGCACTGTCTCACTAAAACAAATCCAAGTAAATTCTCCCAAATAATAACAAATTTAGTAATTACAACCTGTCATTGGAGTTATTTATTTATATGCTATTTGCCTTACAGACGCTGCTGCCAATATGTGAGATTTTGTAAGTATACACAATTTTATGTTTTCCAGTTGTGTGGCTAATTTGTACTATGCAAAGTTTTGTAAATTTCTATTGTTTGATTTCCTCTTTTCAAGAGGAATGGCAGAACAGTCACTGAGGCAGACTTTCTTCTTCGATTAGGAAACTTGGGATCAGAAAGGCAGTTATTTGTTCAAGTGCTTGAATTTCTCCAAGGAAGCATGGATTAATAAAGTTTTCACTTGACAGTTATAATTAAGGAATGATGTATTACTTAAGCTGGCAAATGATTATTCTATAGAATAAAAATCAAATCAAGACTTTGAATAATGAAGCTGAAAACCAGTTTTTCTTGCTATGGACATTATTTTAATGACTCATTTTACTTGTTTATATTATAATTAATAGCTCTATTATTTGAGAGATTGATATGTGCCAAGCATTTTTCTCTTCATTCTTTCACAGAAATCATTCCTTCCTATTAAAAATTATGAAGGTATATGGCTATCCCTATTTTAAGTATAAGTTGCCAAAGATTTAGTAGGAAGCTGAATTCATGGGACAAGTAGAAGAGGAAAGTCAGGATTAGATTTCTAGTCTTTCAGATCTCAACAAACTTACTTCTAATAGCAAATGATAATATTCCAAGTCCAAGATTTTAAACTACATGCCTAGATGTATCACATGGACATGTACACACAGATATCTAAACAATACTATGTATCAGTCATTAAGTGTGTGAAATGCCTTTTTCTTCTTCTTTGATGGTTTAGTCGCCAAACAGGCATAGTTGTTTTAGACCAGTAGCAACTCTGCTCAAAGAGAGCCATGATACAAGGGACTGCAAAGGCTCTGAAGGAGTTGTTTTACTCCTTGGGGACTGTATTATGTATGTTATGAATGTTTAAGATAGAGTGCACAGTCTGTCATGTCAACTCTCATCTACTTCAGTGACAGATAATTTTTCTTCCTGCACTAGTAGTTTGAATATATCATCTACCAAAATGGGGACATTTTTCTTTGAGTTCAAATACACAAAGAAATCCTGATGGAACCATAGAACAGAATCCAAGTAGCATTAAAACTCTGATTTAAACCCACAAAAACAAAGCAATGTAGTACTCAGTCAAACAATTCAACAAGTATCAAAGTCCTTCATTCATCCTGAATAGTATGAGCTACTACAACACCTAGAAACTCTTATGTAATAACACTACATGCAAGGTACTGTGCTAAGCACTATCCATGACTTACCTCATTTACTCTTGGCCATAGCCTTGTAAGATAGCAATGATTATTATTTCTTGTTTCAATATTAGAAAACTGAGGCTAATAAAGGTCAAGTTAACTTGTACAAAAGTATGAACTAGAAACAGAGAGCTGGAGCTCTAAATCAGGCCTTATGGACCAACCTTATAACCTAGGTACATATATGTACACGTAACATATTTACATTAATCATGAGAAGCCACATGTCAGCACCAGAAAAACTCAAGTTGATATGGTACAAGCAGGAGGTTGTCCAGACATTGATTTGCCTGGCAAAATATTCAAAAGATGATATTCATTCCTGAAACACACCTAGACTTTGACAAAATATTTTCGCAATGCTCTTGATTCCCTAAATGATGGCCTCGTATAACATTCATCTATTTTTACTTTAGGCTCTTGCTGAGATGAAAACAGCAAGGGATAGATGTTTAAAAAGGAAAAAGAAAGTGTCTTTTCTAGCATACTTTTACCTTTTTAGAATGGAGAGTCCTATTTGATCCATTTGTATTCTAGATTTGTGTTGGCAAAGACTTCTCGTCATTGGCGCCAACTCTAACCAACACACAAATCCTGAGCTCATGCCAGAAAGCGGTGATTGATTAGTATTGTCTGTCATGGAAGGGGTATGGCAGGAACACCCTGGACAACCCTGCCCTAGACAAACAAATCTACACTCCTGAAATATACTCCAAAATAGTCTGAGCTATAAACAGTTGAGGGAAGGAAAAAGAGGGGAGAATAGAGGGGAAGAATGGAAGGAGAGAAGAAAGGAAGGAAAGAAGGGAGAGGGGAGAGAAAGATGTTGAAGGAGAAAGGAGGTATAAAAAGGAAGAAATTAAAAAGGAGAGGAAAGAAAGATGGGACAGAAAGGAGGAGGAAGGGAAGGGGCAAAAGGGTGGCAGGACGGAGGGGAAGACATAGGAGAGCCATCTTTAACATTGGGGAAAAGATAAGAGTAGGTAATGACCTGAAGAGTCCTGGTGAATTAAAAATGAGGAAACCTGGTTGGCTGAGTGGTGGTTAAGGCACTGGACTTCACGTTCAATAAAAATGAGAATAAAACTGATTAACAATCACAGAGCTTTGTACACACTTGGTGTTTTATCAAACACATCAAATAGTTCTTTCCTACCTCATAAACAGCTCATTGGTCCTTGCAAGCCTAGCTGCTCAGATTTCCTCTCTTCTTTCCTATGTTCCTCCAGGTGCCCTGTGAAGTCTTGCCTCTTGGGAGCCTGGAACATTGCTTAGTCTCGATCCTAAAAGCTATCACTCAAGGGGAGCCAAAGGGGCTCCATCTTTGGTGATTTTGCCATGGTCACCAGAGCTGCCTTAAAGTTCACAGATGCAAACACTAACATTCACCTAACTTAGTAAAAAAAAAAAAAAAAAAAAAAAAAAAAACCTCTGGATTTAAACTCAAATTTCACACTTCAGTCATGCCAGACTATTGTCCTTCCCCAGCCTGGCACAGGGCTTTACTGGCAAGTGTAGAACTCTATTCAGTCTTGAACATAGCCTTTCCATTGTGCTTTCTCTGTATTTCATTTGAATAGATTCTCTTCCCAGCAAAGCTCTGGGGCTGAGTGCCTGGAGAAGTGGCAGGGTCGGCCCCAGGGAAGGAAACAGAGCCAGCTGGTGTAAAACCGTGCTTCTGGTTCCACCTCTGCCACCCACTAGCCAGGTAACCTCAGGAAGCCATTCCTCACGAGCTGAGTTTCCTCATCCTTAAAATAGGTTCAGCCATTCTCTCATCTATCATTCAGGGTTGTTAGAAGGATGAGGAGGGTGTTATTGTTGTAGCAATATATTCTTTATTAAATGTTCCACATGCATACATTGAGGCAATTCGTGTTCTTTTCTGGGCTCTTCAGCTTAGTTTCATGGACACAAGAACCTGCATGCTGAAATTTTGTCCTTCAGCTTTACCACAGTTATTCCAACACATTATCCCTGATCCATCTGAGCTTCCCCTCTGGACCCCATCCCAGTGCCTCCACCCAAGAAGGAGCTTCGCAGTGTAAATGTAACCCTAAATATGATACCTGTAGGAGATTTATTCTGTTTTCTAGTCTTGGTTAATGTTTACATTCTTGAGGAAGAGTGATTGTTTTAATACTTAATGCCATACGGCTGGCATATGCTGAAACTGCATTGCCACTGTTCTTAACTGTATTCTGAAGAAAGAGATAGTCCCCTACCTGCCAACATCTGAAAGTTATAAATAGTGAGAAAAATAGAGAAACCCTAAAAGTCCATTGAAATGTATTGGATTTGGAGAGTTTCTTGGATGGCCTGAGTGGAAAAATATTTTGCTAAAAAATAGGGAGTGTTGCTACGCCTGGCATCCAAGCAGACAGTTTAGTTCGTGTTTACCCAGCCTGTGGCCAGCGAACACTCGGCTGTTTATGTCAGTGGAGGGAAGGCTGGGAGACGCTGTTTGTCTAGTCAGAAATGCCCTTTGAGACTGCAAAGCTACCTGTGACCAATTTTCAACTAAATTTATCTTTGGACTTTGCGCAAGTAATCCAACCTTAACCAAATCCTTTTGGTCTCCTGTACAACCAAGTCACAGAGTCCTTACCAAAAATCTCATGGCATTGGCCCACAACGATGGCTTCTGATTATTCAGCCAAAACTGAACTTGAAACCTAAATATGAGTTCTGGATAAATAGACTGGGTTTTATTTAACATAGGAAATAACTATCACTTATTAAATAAAATAGACTGATATTTAACCATTTTCAAACATCTTTACCCCTTGCCCCATGGTAGAATAAATAACACGTACTTTCGACCATTAATCGTTGTAACTAGCTTTATTTCATGAAAGCAATTTATGTTTTACTTCATTTCTTACTTGAAAGCACAGCAAAGGTTTTTAATAACTACTTTCATTGCCAATCTGACACTGACATGTTGAATACTTGAAAAATGTATTATTTTCACTAGCAGGCGCTTCAAGTGTATGTTCTTTTGATGAAACACAATAATTTAAAAGCTAGAATGGCTGTAATAAAGCACAAAAATATGTTTCCAAAATTGTGACTAGTGATTACTGTTTGTTAATCAGCTTTATTTATTTTCATTGGCATTAATTTCCATGCATAATCCATGGTTTTTTTGTTTGCTTTTTTTTTTTTTTTTTTTTTTTCCTTTTGGCTATTATATCAGGCTGTTCAACTTGAAGGATAATTATTTTGAAGCTGGTAAAACACTGGGCCTGGAATTGTATAGTTCATAAATGTTTGACAAGGGTAAAAATAAAGCACGAAATAAAGTCTTAATTTGGAGGAATTTTTATCCATTGTTTGACTTCTATTTTGCTGCTTATTTTCACATTCTTATTACTATTTTATCTATTTGCTCAATTTTCTCAAACATCTTGTGAATGATTATTATTATCCCAACTCATAGGTGATAAAATTCCACCCAGAAAAAGTAAGATTCTAGCATGGTAAGTTCCCCAACAAAGCTTTATCCCAACATGAGCCTGAGGCCTGTGACCAGGCTCTTTCTGCAGGGCCTCCAAGTCTCGGGAGGGCAGGAATCTGCAGCCCCAGCTTCCTGTCAAGTTGACAAATGTGTTAAATTCAAAGATAAAAGCCTCCATGTTAGGCTGTCAAGGGGTCAGTTCGCCTGAGCTTTAACATCCTCCTTAGTTCTGTTCCCATAGAGCAGCTCTTCTTGAGCTTGTTGCTGCAGCAACCTAGTTCAAACGTGGGGGAGTCCCCACTACAAAAGACTGACTGTTGGGCTAAAGTACATGTAGGGCGAGCTCTACTTGAACACGTCCCGGGGAGCTGGGTTTAATTTATACGGGATTGCACCAAACCAGAGTACGCTCGTGTGTCAATGAAGAGCCTCTGCCTGACGTCTAACACACAGCGAAACTACTACTTGGTACTAATCCAGGCGAAAGAACTGAGAACTCCACACGCTAAAGAAGAAATACATGGTGAAAATAAAGGAAATTTGAGAAAAGTGCCGAATCCCATGCTTTAACTTCCAATTTGTTGTTCAGTTGTCTCTTGTTAACTTTCTTGCTGAAAGCCTCATGCTATAAAGTTAGTATTTTAAAACGATGATGTTTAAATGATTAATCTGAAGCATTTTTTAAACACACACCACTGGAAGTTTTAAAATTGTAACCTAATATCTCTTCAACTATGTGAATGTAAAATAAATAATAGGATTGTTATCGAAAGGTTGGCATCTATTTCTTTGCCCCTGAATGTAATACTGAGGAAAAACTAAAATCTGAATATATTGTCAGATGCCCCAACTGTCCCAGCGACAGAGAAATCATGGAGAAGAATGTGTAATATACAGAAGAAAAGAGAAAGGAATGGAAAATGAAATCCCAGCGTGAGAAAATGGCAGAATGTAATAGATGGTCTGGGCTCTGCAACCTTGGAGATCAAGCCCAATATTCTGGGGTCCAGGCTCCATGTTTCCAGTGCTGCTTCTACAGGCCCTGACTCTTCACTAACAAGAAAAGCACCTGGGCTCTCCTTGGGGCATGCCTTTGATTTATACGTTTGTTCTCTACTGATAAAAATCCCACATAGTCAATTCAGTATGATTTGAAACATGAGGAGAGAAAGTCTAAAGTTTCAACTCAACTATTAATATATTGGTATGTACCCTTCTTGTGCTATTTCTCATCTATGCCTGACAGATATTCTTACCAAAGTGTCTTTCTACAGACATCATTCAGGCCTCTTGCTTTGTTCAGTTTACCTAGAAGATAGAGATACAAGAGCTCAGAGCCTTATCACCTTTCAGTGTAATATGGCAGAGACAGACTTACAGAGAAGTAAATGAATTAGATACCCCCTATATAACTAAATATAATTATATAGACTTGCTAATTGGGGGGATCAGGCTCCTGATCAAATTCCTATTATCAATGTAACACATTAAGAGTGCTTCTTGAATCTTAAAAGTATGGGGTGTTGTTTCGGTTTATTTAGCTATTGATATAAAGAAGGCATAATCCTATATCCATCTAGGAATATCCTAAAAGTATTAATGGCTTTCCTAGGCTCTGCTGTAATTCAGAGGTGCTAAGTTTCTGTGCTATATCTACAAATCCTTGTCTAACAGCTCCATCTGTGAAAGGGAAACAGTTTAGCTTTAGAGTCTCAGGAGTGACCAGCTCATCTTAGCTGCTTACTCTCAAGAAGCCAAAGCAAGATGGAGAAGCAGGTCCCAGGTGACAGTGCAGCATCCAAGTGTGACAGCCCTGGGGGAGAGTCCGGCAACCAAAACTTCAGGAGGACAGATGAGGTGTGGTACCCCACACTTGTGGCCTCTCTAAGCCCCACTCAGGCAAAACAACTGAATACTTACAGAAAGGACCTGCGTTCACATCATCATCTCAGTGTCCCCATGGCCTCTCTCTGAGACTGGCAAATCATAACAACTCTTTTATTGTTTAGTTTCAGATAGCCTCCAAAGCCAGGTGTTAAAGGCCCGGTCACCAGCCTGAGGCACTATACGGTGTGACAGAATCTTATGGAAGCAGGGCCAAGTGGAAAGTAGTCAGTAGGGGGTTGAAGAGGATACTAGGACCTCTGCCGGCCTCCTCACCTCTCTCTCTTCACTTTCTAGCCACCAGGAAGCAAGCAGCTTTTGTCCACCATGCACTTCCACCCTGATGACCTGACTCTGCACAGGCCCAGAGCTGCAGGGACAAGCAGACAGGAACCAAAACCTCTGAAAACTTCCACCAAAATAAACTTCTCATCCTCATAAGTTGATTTCCTCATTTATTTCATCACCACAGTGGAAGCTGATGAACGGAACTCTAATAGGGGCCAGCGTGTACTTTCTCCATTCCTAGCTGTTCAAGACTTACGGGATCTCATTCAGCCCTCCTGAAATCCCACTGTGATGACAATTTCTAACTATATTGTGAAAATAATAACTAAACCCCACAGAAACAGGGAGTTTATTGCCATAGAGCAAAAATTCTTTTATTTATTCAGACATCAGGTGAATACCCACCACATACCAGGAACATCTGGATGCCCAGAGTATAGTCCCTGGTGTCAAGAAATAGTTCATTCTGGAGGTCAAGCTAAGGGGAAAATGAAGAAATCGGGTAAATATATAAGGTAAATCTGGAGAGAATTAAGTGCCACAAAGTTGGAACACCATAAGAACATGCTAGAAACTAACTGAGGGTGCTGGGACTGATTTAGAGGACAGGCAGGAAAGCTTCCTCCAAGAAGGAAACTTTCCAGTGAAATTTACATGAGAAGTAAGATCCAGAAATTCGAAGATCTGAAGAAAAAGAGCAAGGACAAAGGCCCTAGGGCAGCAATACACTTGACTTGCTTGAAAAGAGAAAAGAAAGCTGCCAACTCCAGAGTGACTTTTGTACATAAAAATCAAGAACAGTAAAGATAGAGATAGATCAGGTCCAAATTAGGCTAACCTTGAAGGCCATGATGAAGAGTTAGGATTCTATTCTGAGTATGAAGAAAACCTTTTGGAAGATTGAAGCAAGACAGAAATAGGCTCTGAATCATATATTTTAAAGATAAAAATCTGTTTTACTGTAAAACCTTTGCTCTTCTCCTTAGGGCAGTAAGGCATTCCAAAGAGTTGGTGGCAATCAGAGGAATAACAAGGCCATAGTTCAAGAGGCAGCAGCCAGCCTGAGGCTGAGACAAGAACTGGAATCCAAAACAAGCTTGGCCCAGTACAGATGGTTTGCTTCAAGGGGTGGATGGCTCAAAGGTTTCCTGGACCTCTCATTGGTGAAGGACGAAGAACCTAAGCAAATTCAGTTGAATAACACCCACCAACTTCTAGTTCTTGGATGGGCAACTGAACTAGATCATCTAAAATTAGAACAGAAACAAGGGCAAGCAGATAAGGCAGAAGGCCAGGACTTGTGGGTTCTAAAGGAAAGGCAGGAAGGGAAGGAGGCCTCTGGGCCAGGGACTTGGAATTCAGGGCCTGATGAGTGAGCACTTTGACCAGCGCTGCCTGTTCTCCTGGTCTGATTAGCTCACAGGGAGTACTATGTGGAACTTGCGGGCAGCTACATTCTCTTTGAAGTAGGTGATGCTGTGTCTTTGGGGGAGATAAATTTGATGTCACTGTTAGGAAATGGGGAAAGAAAAGACGAAGAAAGTCGGGGAGGAGGAAAGCTCTAAGTTTAGCATCTTTTTCCCTTAACCTTACTGGATTCCTATTAATCATCTTTATTTTCCCAAAGTACATGTTGTGTTTATTTAATAAGCAACTCTGAAAATTACAGGATTATTGAAGTCACAAAAGCTACAGGCAAATTGAATTGTGTATACTCAGGAAGCTTAAGGTGATTTTCAGAAATCTAATAAATTTCTTACTCTCTCTTCTCAGTCTTTTCTGTTCTGGTCTTTCTCCCTCTATCTCTGTCTCTTAAATTCTCATTCTCTCTCCTTCCTTCATTTCTCCCTCTCCGTTCCTCCCTCATTTGTCCTCTGTTTGTTT
>NW_004524600.1:13297776-13314390 GCF_000260255.1 Octodon degus | reverse complement strand
GAAAATAATTTCTACTCGATGATTCATTCATCTTTTTTGTAAGTGCTTTCATTATTTGAGTAGAACTCACTTGGATCAGAAAACATGGATTCTCTTCTCTCTCTCTCTCTCTCTCTCTCTCTCTCTCTCTCTCTCTCTCTCTCTCTCTCTCTCTGACTTGTTTCAGTTTCCTCTTTATGATGTTTCTTTCATTCTATTTCACTTGAGAAGCCATGCTAGAGAACAGTAAAAGGAAAATGGATGAGAAGTTCTGCTTTCGGTGTGTCATCTGTTAACATTGCACCATCTGCCTCAGGCAACTGGTCTATTCCTTCCCTGTTTTTCTGGGTAGTAAACAGATTTACTCAAAGGAAAAAAGGCGGGCAAGAACAAAGGATGTGCTGCATCAGGGGTGGGGGAGGGGAAGGGACTGAAGCCTGTTGGTGCAAAATCACAGGCTGTTCACCACCTACTACAGTTGGGTCTCCCTTTATAGCTCCCTCCAAAATTATTAAGAGGAGATAGGGGTAATATTAGACAGTAGCATATGACTTTATCTATGACTGCCACGTCCAACATGGGACTTTCAAAACCTGGGTCAAACCACTCTCCACTTCAGCCCCCTTTTAACTCCCTACAGCCACATCCACACACATCTCCCCCTCACAGCTCACAGCCAGCCTCTCCTTTGTGCCATCTGGGCACATTGCACCTACCTCTCCTGAGAGTCCTTCTCACTGTAATGTACTACTCTTCATATCTGTTTCTTTGATGACTGGAATTGACATGTTAGCAGGCCAAGGCTATGGCAACAAATTACAGAAACTGTCAATTATGAAATACTGGTGATATATTGTTTGACAGTTACAGAGGCTGTGAGTCTGAGTTCAAGAAGGCAGCAGCATAACCCAAGTTGGTTCCTTCTGAGAAGAAAGAATCTGTTTCTTATCTGCCCTTTGGCCTCCGGGGGTTGCTGGCAATCCTTGGTGTTCCTTGGCTTCTCTCAGCATCACCCTGATCACTGCCTTCTCCCCATGTGTATCTCAAGTCCCTTCCTCTGAATATTCTTTGCATAACTTTCGTATTACTAACTTGTAAGTCACCAACTTGACTAATTACAACTTACATCTTACCTAATTACACCCACTGTGATCCTATTTATCAACAAGTGCATAGTCAGCTATATGAAAGCCTAGGACTTCAACATAGGAACCGTAGTTAAATCCGTGAGTCTAGCTTTTATTCTTCCTTTGACTCTCTGGAGGACAAATACAATCTTGTCATCATGAAACTGTTCACACTTTGTTACTCCAAGTTTAGGGAACAAATAAGGTGCCATGGAAATCTATATTGCATTGGGAGGATTTAAACATAATGACACAGGGCTGGCC
The DNA here is from genome assembly GCF_000260255.1 of Octodon degus. NCBI lineage: Eukaryota > Metazoa > Chordata > Mammalia > Rodentia > Octodontidae > Octodon > Octodon degus. The sequence goes on along the minus strand of NW_004524600.1, from coordinate 13,313,020 downwards.
AAATAGCTCAGCAGATTAAAGTGCCTGCAAGCAGGCACCGGGCCTGGGGGGTTGATCCTTTCCTACCCTACCCTCTAGGCATGCTGAGACAGGCAATTGAGACTGGCAGTGGTGGAGCAGGCCTGCAATCCCAGCTCTTGGGAGGCTGTAAACTGGCAAATCACTACGAGTCTGATCTAGTAGTGAGACCCTGAACATCGTGTAGACCCTTCCCTAAAATAAAACAAATAAATAAAATAAACATAATGACACAGTAAGAAGGCTTTCAAATCCCATGCAGACCTCTTAGTGCGCCCCCTCCCTGCGTCTTCTCGAGAGCCTCCCCGTCTCTGATGGTAAGTAGCTCTTCTCTAGCTGTCTCGCGCCCTCCCCACCCCAGAACTAGGCTGTACACAGCGTTCTACAAACTGTTCTCATTCTGCTCCGACTACTCCGCCTTACTGTCCTAACAAGCAGTGGTCTTTGTCTTCTCATAGTGCACAAATGTGCTGCAATCTACAGAGTCTGAGCTTCTATCAAGCACTAACAACACTTCTGTTGTTACTTGTGGATTAAGCTTCCTATTCTATAAATATTTCTCTTGAAGCATATGTAAAGTTTACTATTGCAATCAAAACTTACAACAAAGACAATCTGATATAAATGTAATGACATGTATAATGAGTATTATGTTGCTATGTGTTCATAAACCATAAACGGCTCAAATAAATGCCATTCAATAAATGCCATTTAATTTTTACATAGGCAATGTAAACATGTAGGTTTTAAACTCCTTTTAGGGAAACTATAATTAATATCCAGGCAAATGAACAGTTCCCCAACCACATATGATTGAAACAACAAAATTCCTAGATTTCACTCCCCAGTAATTATTATCCAACTGCATTGGAGGGCCTCCTTTATGCTAAGCATTTTGCCAGTGCTGTAGACACAGGGAAAGTGGCAACCTCACACCTCCACCATCCAACAACCAGGGTTGTTTAATTCTCACTCCCCACCCACAGAACTCTGGCTTGATGATTCTTGGGCTCCACTACCCCCTTCCCACCTGTGCATTTCACTCAATGGCCAGCATTGTCTGGATTCAGAACAGTCCCTACACTGCTGGTCTTTGTGCCCAGCCTCCAGCCTAAGAATTCAAGTCCATAGCAACTGGGCCACAAGGCCATTGGGTTGTATCTTAAGCAAAACATCAATAGAATTGTACTTTCATCTCAGAAAAGAGTGCACACACACACACTCACGCACACGTTAGCAGGTAGAGTGGAAAAGGCTGCAGACCCTTAGATACAAAAAGTATAGGAGAAGACAGCACAGGGTTGGGAAAAGACCACAAATGGGGCAGGAGAGGGTCAAATTGCCCTGTTCACCTGAACTTTGACAAGGTGCTCTAGGCTAAAGAACTCTCCTCCCTGGGCAAGGAATGGGGCAGGTCTTTCCTCTGAGCAGAATTGAAAGAAGTCTTATTATGGAAGCAGAGATGATAAATGATAGTGTTTCTTGTTTGCTGCAAGATTATATTAAGCCCTAAATCCAGTCTTGTTTAGATTTTACCATCATACTCCAGAGTGCTGGTTACTGCTATTCAGCAGGTAAGAGAATTAAGATATGTGTATGCAAAACAGCCATGGCAAAACAAGGCTTTGACATGAGGTCTTCCCAAACCCAAGCCCAATATTCCTAGAAGCTCCATTCTACTGACTTCGTGAAAGATGTCCAAACCTGCCGCAGTGCTTAAACTTACACCAAACTGCAGCATGATCTTAGACACGAAGAAATGTCACTCTCTTTCCTTCCTTATTCCTTGCTTTCTGCTTCTTACAATATAATCAAAGATCTTTTTCAAATAAAAACATCAATGTAAATGAGATTTGATTTACATTGTAAATCAGTATAAATGGGGACAGTGTTGAAATCAGAAGGAAGGCTGTCTCCAGCGGTAGTCCAGGAAGTAGACCAATGATACCAACGATACACTCACTGAGCTGACCCTTTTACCAAGGCTAGCTTATGTGTATGCAACGAAACAAAATGAAATGGAGATCGAATCCATGGGTTCTGCCCTCTTCATCTGGCCTCCTGGGCCTCATAACCAGGTGCAGATGCCCTGCTGAGGCATTTGGCTTTCAATACTGAGGCAGGCAGAGGGAGCACAGCTCAGCTTGGAAGCATGAGCACTCCAGTAAAGAAAAAAAAATCACTCTCTTCTTCCTGTTCACCATGTTCAGAAGAATCCAAGGGACAGGCTTTAATGACCAAAGAGACTGAGATACGAGTTTCTAAATGCTAATCCCTATTGCTTCTCTTTATCTTATGCTGAAAGACAGATTAGTAACTTGAGCTTCACATACGACCATACTTTCAGGCTAGTGGGACTGAAAATACTGCCTTTGGTGAAGCAACCAGCTGCTTAGTGGATAGTAAGTGGACGTTAATTCAAAGGTTTAAATAAAAATTTTTGGCTCAGGCCTCCCTCACAAGGTCTTCATTCATCTTCCTGGAGTATTTATCAAGGTTCAGCAGGCTGCTGGGAGCCACGCCAGCTGATACATGAATTGTCAGCACATCTCTTTCGGGAACAACTCACGTTTACCAACCTCATGGGTAGATCTATAATCCTGATGCCAACTGATTACACATGAAGAACAATGACCGTCACAGGGGCAGAAGGCCTTCAAGTTCATATTACCAGAACACTTCTTATGGAGAGCACACTTCCATGTGTGCCAAATCACATTGCAAAGAATATTTGGTTGCCTGGAAATCAGAACACAGTATTAAAAAGAGCAAAATACACAGATACAACAATCCCATAGAGGAGTGGGCCTATGGCCGAGGCTTCGCTTCCATTCTATTTAGATACACAAACAAGCCCTGGAAAGGCTATATCCAAAACTCTTTTTGTGTGTGTTTTCATCATTGACCAATGTTTTCACATGTCCCCCCCCACTTAGATATAAATCATTTTATCTGATTTCAAGCAAGTTTTGTAGACCTAGAAGATATCTCAGCTTTTATCTATCATTTGTTTCTCTTAAAAGTAAATTATGATTATCTTATTTCCTTCTTAGATGAAGCCTTTCCAAGTTGCAGGAAAAAAATAAATTCATGTAAACTTTTGTATGCTAGTAACAGTATACATTTTAGTATCATCAAGAAAAAGAGAATAAAAAGCAAAATATTACCATAAAATAACTTTCCCTGACAAAACAAGAATTCGATATTAGTAGACTGTATCCATATTTTATCACTCTTTCATGTGCTCATTCTTTCACTCCCCAAGCATCTATTACGAACCCAGTATTGGCTGAGCATACTTTTGGCCCAGAGAAACAGTAACAAGCTAAAGTCTCTGCTTCTAGGAACTTTAAATTCAATGAGAAGTGGCATGAAGACTGCAAATCAAATAAAATGAAAGAAAAAAAGTACACAGTGGCAAATGACCAGATGGAAAACAATGTCTTAAGGAGTTATTGGGTAGGGTGGTCAGGAGACCTACATAACAAGAAGGCAGTGCCTACCGAAGTTGCGAAGAATAGCATTCCACACAAATGCAACTGGTACGAGTCAGACGTCTATCTGAACATCCAACACAGTAAACATCTCTTGAGAACTTCAGAAAAATGTCTACAGGCAGCGATTGTGTTAAGATATTCTCTAGAATACTGAGGGGATAGGCTTAACATTTAGATATTTGTAAATCCAGGATATCTTCCCTGGAATCTATCACTGTCGAGACGGAAAAATTCCTTGCTGTATTCACCCCACCATTATATATGTGACACATGATTAAAGCAATAAAAGGGAAACACGTGCTCTGGCTGTTTCCCTGCATTAACTCTACCTTCCCCTAGACAAGAGCTACAGGAAAAGCCTGGTGTACTCTGAGCCCATTTCCATTGCCTCTACCAAAGTGCTGGTGGTGACTGTGAATTCTCTTATTCATATAGGTATCTAATTTCCTAGACAGGGAGAGGCTTTCTTGATTAGATATTCATTCTTTCATTAAATCTTTCTCTTCAGGACAGCCTCAAAAACAGTCACCAGACTTCGGTGCTACCATTAGTTGGCAGCCTGTATCCAGACTCTAGCCTCTGGTTTTTAGTTGTTAGGGTTACACTTAGCTCCCATTTCTCACATAGAACTGCGGTAAACAAGGAAGAAAAACAAAATCTAGGAAAACAGAACAGTTGCATTTTTGGTGCCTTGAATGTTTCATATTGAGCTAAAAGCAGCTCTGTGAGGGGAAAGGGAGCATTCTGTCTTGGTCAGTCCACAGAATAACAATGTCTTCGCTTGTGGTTTGTGGGTTTCCTTTGGTGTATTCTGTCCCTCTAGATACTTCACTGTTGTTTTCTAATTTAAAAATCACCATTTTTAAATGCTCTATATTTTCCTACTTAATGTCAAAAGACATCTAAATATTTGAATTCAACAGAAATTTATTATAAAAAGTATGCAGACTCATAATTTTGATGCCTTAGCTCACAAACATCCAACTTCAGCATGACTGTCCATCAATTTTTGGAGCATTGTACCCACACTCATAGCTAAATTCTCTGCAAAGGCCTCCGCAGCCGATATTCTAATGGGAACTAGCCACTCTCATCAGAATGAGCAAAAATATTCCAAAATTCTGTTCACAAACATAACCATGGCCATCCATGACCTTCTCTACATTTGTTTCTTACTCTTAGAAAACACAATATAACTGTGTCTACTCTTCATTACAGTATGAGCCATAGTGAAGCGAAATTTTAATAGTCCTATACTCGTGTGTCTTTCAGTTATGTCATCCTTCCCTAATCGTGTGTTTCTTTGACTTCTCTTTTACCAGCTAAGAATGTGGTATGTGGTGCCCAAGAATTTCCCAAACTACACTGGAGTTCTCAGAACTGGACCTCTAGAGATAAGAACTATTACTTTTTTCCTTGGAGCTACAGAGGAAGTACATGATGCTGTGCACCACATTGTAGCCCGACTATCTTTTTAGTCAAAGAAGTCAATTTTATATTTATTAAGTAAAAATATATATATTAAGTAAAAATTTCAGTTTAAAACTCCAAACATACATTTTAGTCAGAATTGATTTGATTCTTAAACAATTAAGTTGCTTTTTAAAGTATCCAGATCTGCATAGAGTGAAGATATGAAGATTTTATTTGAGGGAAATGCAAGAACTATTAATGAAGTATGTAAAGTGGCTATCCAAATTAAAAAGGTAAATATCACTTTACAGTGTTGTCATAATTTCACTGTCTGCATTGTAGAAATCTAAAAGCTATTTGGGGATATTGCATGAATTTTGCTGTGCCCCAACTGATTTACTAAGACCTTGGGCAAGTTTGCCTCTTTCATACCTCACCTTATTTCCATTTGTGAAACAAGAATGGGAACATCTCTAAACATATCTCCCCAGAAAGCTCTGAAATTGCTGCAAATGAAGGGGGTTACGTAACCAGGAAGCTGCTCTGCTGTTATTCTTCCTGGGTGAATACACAGAGGCCCTGTAAGTGGCCACACTTCAGGCTCCTGTTGAACCTTGGAAAGCACTGCCAACCACCAGGCACTGAACTCCAGCCTGGGAAGATCTGTCCCCATTTGTTGTCAGGTTGTCAGAGCATTATTGAACCAAGTATACCAACTCTTTCAAAGATAAACGTGGCGAGAACTGCAGAGTGCATATAGGAGCATACCTTCTTACAGAGCTCTCATCAAATAAGAAAGACTTTGAGTCACTGGATGGAGCTTGTGTCTAATCCCAGGCAACTCAACTTTGACACCAAGCTCTCTGCTGCATGTGGTTCCTAAAGAGTTTGGCTTGAACTCTGCTGCCTTCTCACCACCTGAGAATTGCCCAAAATTCCTAGATGTCTGAAGTCCCTTCCCCTATTCTACCCAAACATGTGACGTTCTTTTTGAAGTTCATTTTCACCTACTCAAACACTTGACAAACTATACATTTTTTAGGTACAAAGTGCTCCTAGTTAATGCTTCAAGCTTTTTTTGATTAATGCATTATTGTGCTTTCTGACCACCTGGGTTCCTCACACATTAACAAATACTGATTGAGCTACATGCTAAATGTACACTGTTAAATAATTTTTTTTTCTTCATGTAGATCAACATAACACTTTTTAGCCTTGAAGTGAATTTTTTTGCACTGGAAATGGACCTTTGCACTGATCTGTATCCCAGTTTATGTTTTTGTTTTGTTTTGTTTTGTTTTGAGACAGAAGATATCACTAATTTGATAAATTATCCAGGCTGATTTGGAAAATGCAATCCTCCTCCCTCATCCTCCCACACTAGATTTTAAGTGTAATTTATTTTATTTTGCTAGGTACTGAGTATTGTAAGAAAAAGAATTCTAAGGTGGATAGCACAACACTCCTGGGGTACATAGTCCCTCCTCTGGAGTGTGGGAAGGACTTGTGTGGACTATGGGAGAACCTTTCCTAATCAATGATATTCAAAAGAAAAATTAAAGAGAACAAGGCTCTTCCTCAAGAAGGAATTTGAAATGTGAGAGCTGTGTGGAGGAAAACTGGATATTCTCAGATCTGGCTTTCAGAATGGCAAGGACCAGAGCAGTGTCCAGTGTGAGAACTGTCCCTGTAATCCCTATGATGAGAAGAAAATAGAGATTCCATTCCTAAACTTGTATAAAGCCAGGTGATCTTGAAAGAGCCCCCACCCCCAATCTCCAGCTAAAAAGTGAGCAGGGCCAAAACTTTGAAGATGAAGCCCTGGGTAAAGGAAAAAAAATCTGAACATGGAAAACCTTGCTAATTCAAAAACCATGGGTGTTGCTTTAAACTATCTAATTTTTTTATATTTTCTCACACTGAAAGAAAAATTAATATAGGTTCCTTATCCCAATGCCAACTGGTAAACTATCTGAAAAAACCAATGTTTTATGTATTTTTATCCCCCCAAGCTACCTTTAGAAATTAATGTCCTAGAATGACCTTGCCTATGAGAATAATTCCTATATTTTCTTATTTGGATTATATAAGAGTCTCACTAATTAACTGTCTTTATTTTAGGCCTGGGCTTTTTTGGGTTCAGAAAGAGAGAGATGCATCAACATTTTCAAGAATAAAAGAGAAGAGGTCATTTGTGATTCCAAATGACCAAAAAAAAAAAAAAAAAAAAAAGATGAAAGTTCAGAAGCAAAGAATTGCAAGGTTTTCTAACACTTCTTCCTCAGGATTGTTGTACAAATTCATTCTTCCAGTTCTACCATCATACAGGAAAAACTTTGAGCAGAGTTTTAGAAGACTCGAGAGTTAATTGGATGACTGGCTGTTTTAGCCAAATGGAAGTTAGCCAGGAAGAAAAAAAAAAAAAAAAAAGGAAGAACGTTCTAAGCTAAAGGAATATTGTGTAAAATATCTGGGGTAAAAAGCAGGCCTGTCCAAGAAATCCCATTATTTCAATATGACTCAAATCTAGCCTAGGAGGGAGTGGGGCAAGGCTTTGGACATAAGAACCAAACAGGAACCAGAACACTATGATTTTCTTTTGGCTTGAAGACCAGTTTTTAGCATGGGAAGTCCAGAAGGCCCATATTATTCACAGCCCAATGCAGTTTCCACACTGGTACAGGATAAGAGGTGTGAGCTTGAGTTTCTTGTGAATGGGTGGGCAGTATAGGAAATGACTTGGGCTTTTGACAGCTTCAGAGAAAGCCTTATTTGGGTCCAAAAGGCAAAGATAAAAATTGTAGAAAACTCTCAAATAAAGCCTGTCCTCAATGTCATCTAACCTTGGCAATAGATAGGAAATAAGTGGGTTGGGAGTCACAAGATCTGCCAATTTTTCAAAAGTCATCATAGGTTTCAAATTTCCCCAATCCTAGAAGAGAAACACAGAATAGAAGATTCTTCCTTTGCTTCACCTGGGTTACCCTCCATCTGTTAGCCAAGTATAGAAGAGGTAGTCTTACATGCAAAACAAGCTGAGTTGTTAGCCTGCCTTGGATTTGCCTGTCAGTGCATAATACTCACAGCACTTCCATTTTGTTTTAGGAAAATCTACAATATCACCAAAGAAGGAGTCTTATTCCTATGTTTATTGGAAAAGATAGTAATCCCCGCTTCTTACAAGACGTTGATATTTTCCAGGGCAACTTAACTGTTATTGTTCTGTACAGAAAAAGGCTTTTTCTGTGGTTTTGATTTCTACATCCTTGCTCTATGCATTGTGGGAGAGAGCTGGGAACGATGGAGTTAAGGTGGGTAGGTCACAAACCTGACAGGAGCTGAAAGAAAAAAAGGCTTTCTCTTCAGAGCCTTCTTTGACATGGAAATGTGCTTCCAGAAGATAATGGGCAGGGAAGAACCCTGCTGGTACAGGAGCTGAGGAAGAAGAGACCAAAAAACAAATGCCACATACTCCCAAAAAACACACATTGGAAATGAAAGAATCAACTGTTGTGCCCATCACTACCTCCTCAAAGGATAGAGAAGGTGACAGGGCACTCGCTCTGCACCAAGTCCCTCAGAAAAGAGATTTGAAGCTGCATTCTCAAATGACAGCAGCCCACACACAATTAGCGCAGTGTAAAGTTTGGGTAAGTTCAGTTTCTTGCTTTTCACATTCAGATTGTGAATAAAGGGGGCCCTGAGAAGGGAAAAAATAGACTTCTGTTATTTTATCAATGGGTAATCAGTGAAATTCTAGAGTTTCCCACACTTCGTTCCACCCCAGTTAGGATTTTCTTGCTCTGGCCAGCACCTTGTCACTGTGGTCCAAATTATAATGTGGGCTGTTGTTTCTCTCCTTCTTCAGAAGGCGCCTAGATAATGTCCGTTGATGAGCACACAAGGTAACTGGCCTGAGGTTTCCTCATCTTCTCTTGTGTAAGTGTAACTGCTACTTTGGGTGTCAGTTTTAAAGTCAGCCTTCCAAAGAGAAAGCTATCAGGACAAGAACACAGATCACGGCTCACAGAAAGCCAAGGAAGGCGAGAGCTTAGAGGCCGGCCCAGTATCAAGACACTACTGACTGAAAGTGCCTGGGGTGGAATAGGGTAGGTACATGCTAGGGATTCCTCCAGCATGTGCACACACACACACACACACACACACACACACACACACACACCACTGCCCGAACCAGTAGGTAGCACAGTAGGGAAGGGGATATTTCTCCATATGTTAGGCATTTGGCCCATTTCTTTTTTCCTGCTAAAGAGTTTTGGGCAGGGAGGTGGGATAGGGTGATTTGTGCAGGAAGCCAATGGGCAAATGGAAGTGGGGGAGGGTCTTCTCACTCTTTTTCTGTGTTGCTTCAGTCACTCACCCTCCAAGATTCTTACTGAGGGAGGAAAAAGGGAAGGGTGCTACTCCAGACTTTCTATGTAAATAAAAAAGAGAGAGAGAGAAGAGAGTATATGAGAAAGCCAAAGGGAAACGGGAACTGAATTAATGTCCAGGGATCTCTGAGAAGGCTGTATGGCTTACTGCTGTTGCAGGCAATGTCTGTCATATTGCAAAAACTAAAAATGACTTTTATTGATAGAAAAAGTTAAATATATACACATACATGTGTGCATGTGGAGAAAACCTCATTTCTTAGTCAGTGTTTTGTTGCTAAAACAAAACCCTGAAACTAGACAGCTTACCAGGAACAGAGGCTCATTTGGCCCACGACTGTGGATACTGCAGAAAAGCAGGCTGCTCCCTGCTGACTGGGTTCTGGAGAAAGCCTCATGTTGCTTCCCCTCCAGCTCATGGTGGAAGGCAGAAGAGCAGGCACACGCATGTGGAAGCGAGAACACAAGGGGCCCCCTTGCCTTACAACAGCCCTTGAGGAGGAATTGGTCCAGTCCTGCAGGAGCAGAAACTCGGTGTTGTTAGTCCACTCCTGGGACCTCAGCCCCAGTATCCCCACAGGCACAGTGAAGGTCCTGATGGATGCAGGGACACTCAGGGGACATGCTCAGGCCATGACAGGCTGTCCCACCAGTGCAGGCCCTGCTTAGACCGGCTCAGCTTCCCTATGAGCACTTGTATGATGTGCATGGTTGACTTGGTTGGTCTCATATATAGCAATTATGCTGTGCGAAGGCTGCATGTGAGTTAATCCCTTTCTGACACTGGGTCACCCCTCCCATCAGAGCTGAGAAAACAATGGTGAAAGCTTGTCTTAACTGCTGTAATTGCCTTAGCCTCTGATTGACTCACCCAAGTCAGGTGTGCATTTAGGGTGAAAAATAAGATGAGTCTATGCTCTTTTAACCTCAGCTTCCAAGCAGAAATGTAAGAAAGAAAGGCAGTTTTACCTCTTTGCTGAGGAGAAGTCTCTGAACTAGGAAAGCCAGTGGGTTTCCAGGGCCTCTAGAACACTCCTCACCCCTGTCTTGCAGTGGAGGGACATAGGCTGTCCAGTCAGCTTTGGTCACTTCATTAATACTTACCTACAGCTTCTTGTGGAGGTCCTAGATGATTATTAAACCCCAAAGCACATCAAGATAAACATTTTACAGTTAGAGGTTGGCTACAGTATTATCTGTTATCGTGACCTTCACATTTGAGTGTGGCCTAGACCATAGATAAGTCCACTTCAGACTCAAACTACACAGGAAACTGTAAAGGAAAATTGCTCATCTCTCCGTTTTCCCCCTTTCTCTATCCCTAATGAACAAAAGTCCTTGTCAGTGCTCTCATTTAGCTTTATTCGGCCTTCTCCACTTTGCCTCAGGTCTCGTGGGAAAGGACCCAAAGGAACCAGGCAGGGCAACCCAGGAAGCTTCTCGGCCCTCTACCCACTGCTTCTGGATGACTTACGTGGGCTGTGACCTCTGTCCACTTTGCAGCAATGATCTGAGTAATGATGGCGGAGCAAGAAAATTGCAGGATTGCTGGATCTAACTGTATAAATTTCAATTAAAATTATAGCTTTTCCCTCCTCCCAAGAATTATGAAATATACATAGTTATATCTACAAAACATCTTTAGTGTCTCAGAATTTAAGCATTATGAAAGAAAGTAAAACACGTGATGCATATATATGATAGATAGATAGATAGATAGATAGATAGATAGATAGATAGAGTAGATGATAGATCAGTTGCAACTAACTCCAACACAGTGCAAATGATCCTATCACATTTTCCAGCTCTCTCTCTCTCTCTCTCTCTCTCTCTCTCTCTCTCTCTCTCTCTCTTTGGTACTTGGAATTGAACTCAGGACTTTGACCTTGTCAGGCAGGCCCTTGTGCTGCGGAGCTATATCTCCAGCTCTTCAAGCTTCTTTTTAAAATTAATATACAACAATGACTATTTAATATATTATCTCCAAATTTGGTACATATTCTATGGGAAAACAATCACAAGAAATAAATGAAATACAATAAGTTCTATGGTAACAATATCATTTCTTGCTTTGCTTCCTAGATGACGAAATTATGTTTAATAAGCAAATAGCTGAAAATAACTCCATAATTAATAATGACATAATTAGAGAGTAGAATAACTTTCCAATCCACTGCTGACTGTCTCTCTTCTTACCTCTGCCTTACTAACACTGTGTAACAGTACTGAGTGCATATTATTTGCTAAATACAGACCTAAGTGCCTTACACCTGTTATTTCACTCAATTCTTACAACTTTATGAAACAACTATTGTGAACTTTTTTACTACTTGATATTTTACTCTTCTGATCCTTGATTTACAAGGAAAGAAGCCAAGGCATAAAAAAGTCATGCAACTTCTCCAGACATCATGGCTTACCCACAGCAAGTCCAGAATTCTAACTGAGTTCATCTAGCTCTGTGGTTTCATTCATAACCCCGGTGCTCAGCTGCAACATTCACCCAGACTGACCTCCAAATCCTGCTCCTCCTTCCTGGTTGGTCTCAGTGCAGCCAATCTCTCTGGTCCACCATTATACAGCTACAAATGCATTTACCCATATGCATAATTACTCCGCTGCCCCCCCCACCATTTATGGTTCATTCATGATGCCTTTTGCCTGTGGAGCACACTGCGACCTGAACAAGCTATGGCCTAGGAAGGATGTAAAGGAGGGAAGAAGAAAGTCTTCAGAAGATCTCCAATCTTCACCTTTGCCTTCAGTCAAAGGTCTCCAGTTCCTTCAGACTTCTCAGCTTTCTCACAAACTCTCATCAGTGACAGCAATCCACTTCCTGGACTTGCCTCTCTGGGAATTAGCAGACCTCTCGCTCACCAGCACCCAGGTGGCCATTTGGGATTCTTCTACTACTGATTCTACAGCCAGCCAGTGGGACCCCACCCCTTCTGACCCTGTGAGCCTATCTAATAAATCTTTTGCATAACTGTATTCCACATTGATTCTCCTCATCTAATGAACCCTAATGCAGTCACCCCAGTACATGTTCCAAATATCAGTGACTGTCATAACTCTTTTTTTTTTTTTCACTTCTCTGTTATCCCAAGGACACTCTAGGTCCGCTAGGTTCTTTTTCCAGATCCTGCAGAGTTAAACAATCCATATACAGGATTTCATTTTATTTTTTCCTTTTAACCAGCTACAACCACCATGTGTTCCTTCTATATCAGCAACTTGACAAGTCTTTCCTGAGCTCTGTTCCTGTCTATGATGTTCTCTTCCTAGATACTGAGTACTTCTTAAAATCTGTTCTCTTAGTGTGAATTAGCAAGTTTGGTGAAGATTAGCCCGTGAAACTCTGCTTTTTAAGGAATCCTGGAACTAGGAAAAAAATATGAAAATTGCACAAATAAAAGGTATGTCTCAGTTACTCTTCTCTCATTGCTGGGACAAAATACCCAACAACCACAATTAAGGAAGGAAAGATTTATTTAGCCCACAGGCAATGGAGGTTTCAGTCCATACTAAACTGGCTCTAAGGCAGAGTGGCACATGGCACAGAGCAGTGCAGGACAAAGAACAAAAAAAGCAAGGGAGGGGCTGCAGCACCGGCAGCTACCCAGCCTCTCCCCACTTCCTTGTATTGGTATGAAGAGTCTCAGCATTGGGTCAAGAATCAATTACAAAGTCCAGAAGCTGCCCCATGACTGCATGAGGCTTTGGAGGACACCTAGACACAAACCACAACAAGGAAAGAGGAATAATTGATATTTGAATAAGGAATATCTGTATTCTTCTATGCATGCACATTGACGGGCCACCAGATGATGAGACTGATGCTATAATCTGTTCTTACGCTGCACACACAGGGCAACCAAGAATACATTCTTGCAGGAAATGTTCTGCTCTCTTCTAGAGTTTCTAGAATGTGCCTGATATATTATCTGAGATGTGAAACCCATTTGAAAGAAAAACTAGAGAATTTTCAGAGAAGAGAATTAATGAGTAAAAAACCCTCAACCAACATACCAAGATAGAATAACAAGGACCAGTGTTGCCATCCCTATCTAAAAACAAGAAGCAAAAACCTGGATAAAAAAGTACATAAAAGAGTACCTTCCCAGAAACTGGGTGTTAAGCCCAAGCAGTGAGTCCTGAGAACAGGAAATAAATGAGCCAAGCTCTGTGAGGCCTCCCAGCTACGCTCTTGCAAGAGGCACCAAGCAGCGATGCGAGGAGGAGGCCGCTAGATGAGACGGGTGGATCTCCTGAGCTGACGTGGCGGAGCCAAGAGTCCAGGGAGACTGTGCCAGCTGGGACTTATGGAGACCTACGGGGCAAAGTAAAGGCCAGAGAGCACATTGCTGGGGATCTGTAGGGAGGATCTGCCTCGGTAGTGGGCAGAGTACTGAGTACAGTGCAGAATTAAAGAAACTCCTTGAAGTAAAAGGGAAAAAAATAAACACCTGAAAGCATCAAAGTAAACAATACCTAGAACTCACACCGGAATGAGAACACTGTCTGTCCCCACAAGCCAGGAGACATGAACTTCCTAATCTACGTGGCATAGGTAAACTAGAGTGCCTTGACTGGGTCATAGGGAATACTTAGCCCCAGAGTGAATGCTGCTCTGCTAATAGCTAGGCATTTCAAGGAAAGCTCAGAAAGATCTAAACTATATTCAGGTGACATAGCTGTATCACAGAAGAGTCTCAAGATTATCTTTCCAAATTCAAAAATATCCAGCACCCAATCGTAGTCACCATGAAAAAAGAGTTACAGAGATTATCAAACATTAAGGGGAAATGCAAAAAAGAAAACTGACAGAAAATGAGGAAAAATTAAGAAACAGACCTAGAACTGATGGCAAGGTTAGAACTGACAAGCCCAGGCATAAAAATAGGCATTCAAGTTACATTGAATATATTAAAAAAAAAATTATATAGAAGCAACCAGGGAGCTAGCTTGGTGGTTTGTGTACCTGCCTGACAAATGCAAGGACTCGTGCTCCATCCTTGGTGCTACATGCTGTGCTGGCCGGGCCACTGAAAGTGGGTGTGGGGCACATACCTGTAATTCTAGCTCCCAGCACTGGGGAGGCTGAGACAGGAGTATTGCTGTGAGTCTCGGCTGTTTAGCAAGATCCTGTAGCAAATAAATAAATAAAACATTTTAAAAAAGATAAAAAATTATATAGAAGCATATTCAAACTATGGAAGATGAAAACTTTTAGATTTTAAATTGTAATAGCTGACATTCATAACAGATCAGATATTCCAGGAGAGGGGTTTGGCAAACTTGCAGAAATGGCAAAGAAAACTTCAAAATGCATCACAGAGGAAAAAAATAATTTAGAAATAACAAACATTTGCGGGGCAGCTTCCATAGGCCCAGTTTACTCGTAATTGAAATCTTCAAAGCAAGGGACAGAAAAAGGCATTTGAAAAAAATGAAAACTTAAAATATTTCTTTTCTTCTTTCTCTTTTTCTTTCTTTTTTCTTTTTTTTTTTTTTTTAAGGAAGAGTCTACAGGGTGTTCAGGTTCTCACTACTAGATCGGACTTGTAGTGATTCTCCTGTTTATAGCCTCCCAAGAGCTGGGATTAAGAGCTGGGATTACAGGCATGTGCCACCACACGCAGTCTCCATGGCCACATACCCCAGGGGCAGGGCTAGCACAGTAGGCCAGGGTATTGAACCACTGGCCCCTGCGCCTGCTTTCAGGCAGTTTAATCTGCTGAGTTATTTGGCTGGCCTTGAAAACTTAAAATATTTCAAACTTGATAAGATTAATAAACCCACGGATCTATAAGACTCAACAAATGCTAAGCAAAAGAAACAGGAAAAAATTCAAGGAGGCATTTTTATTTATTTATTTTATTTGTTTATTTATTTATTTTGTATTTTAGGGAACAGTCTACA
>NW_004524600.1:13254494-13297676 GCF_000260255.1 Octodon degus | reverse complement strand
GGAACAGTCTACAGGGTGTTCAAGGTCTCATTACTAGATCAGACTCATAGTAATCTGCCTGTTTACAGCCTCCCAAAAACTGGGATTACAGGTGTGCGCCACCATGCCCTGTCTCATGTGGCACTTTTAAAAATCATATTCAAAACCAGTTATAAAGGGAAAATCTTAAAAACAACTGAAGGGAAAACAGGCATATTATTGCAAGAGGAACAAAGATACTCCTCATTAGAAATGGTGTGAAGAAGAAGATAGCAAAGAAAAGTCTTTCTATTATTTGAGGAGTATTGATACAAGGAGGACTGTTAGCCCAAAATTTACAACTAGGAAAAGAAGAAAAATTTACAAACACAGTGAAATAAAGCCTTTTCCAGACCTACAAAAACTGAATTTTGTAGGGCTGGCAAGATAGCTCAGTGGACTAAGCACCTGCTTTGCAAGTTCAGGGACCAGGGTTCAATCCCCTGTCCCATATGCAGTGCCGGCCCCACCCCCAGGGTGCACTGAGCCAGCAGCCTAGTCCAGGTGTGGTGGCGTACACCTGTAATCCCAGCGCAGGCAGTGCTGAAAACAGGAGGATCAGTATGAGCCTGAGCTTTGGAGTGAGACCCTGTACCAAATACAAAAATGAAAAAGAAAAAGAATGAATTTTGTGACAGAAACAGCATACTACATAAATGTTAAAGAAAATTCTCTAGGTAATAAATAAATAAATAATCAGATGGAAATAAATATGGTTTCATACAAATACAATTGAATAAAGGAATAAAGAACACTAGAGAGGACCGCTACATTGAAGGTTTTTATATGTTGTTTAAAAATTTTAAAGGACAATTAATTGTTTAATGAAAAATGTCATTGTACTATGTATGAAGCTAAAAACAAGTGTAAACATACGCTGTCTAACAATTATGGTATGGAGGCCAAGAAAGAAATGAAAGAACAACAATTTATAATCTGTGTATCATTTATTAAATGGTATTGAACTACAAAGCTATGGCAATAAATTAAAGTACATACTGTAAGCCATTAAGCAACTATTTTAATAAACCATTTAATTAATAAGCTAACAAAGAAGATAAGTCTTAAAACACTAATATAAAAGATACAAAAAGTAAAAAGAATCTAAGAACAGATATCAAAATAGAAAATATGGAACAAGGTAGTCATAAACCCAAGAATATCAATAATTAGATTAAGTATAAATTACATGAACACCCCAATTTAAGTCAAGTACTTTCAAATTGTACCAAAACTGATACTAATAATATCTAATTGTATGTTATTTATTTATAGGAAATACACTTTAAATATAAAAGCACAAAGACTTTATAGTATAAGTTGGAAAAATGTATAATATTCTAAAACTTATCAAACAGTAAATTTTCTTGGCTACATTATTATAAGATAAAAAAAGTCAAAACAAAAAAATTTCTAGGGTTAAAAGTATTAGACATATAGAAATCTAGGAATGAATTAATCTAAAATATATAACAATTTTAAACATTTTGTTTGTTTGTTTGTTTGTTTTTGTTTTTAAGACAAAGTTTCTCTGTGTAGTCCAGGCTGGTCTTGAACTCACTACGTAGTGCAGGTGGCCTTGAATTCATCACGCTCTTCCTATCTCAGCCTTCTGACTATTAGTTGTACAGGAATGCACCACCACACCTGTCTACAATGTTAAACATTTATGTATCTTACAGCAGATCTTCAAAATACAGGAAAGAAAACCTAATACAGGTCTCAAAAGGAAAAGGCAAATTCACAATTACAGAGATTCAAAAGTCACCTCTCAATGTTTCATACAAGTACAAAAACTCATCTACCAAATACCTGAAGTCACTAACAGTGACTTAACCTGACATCTATAAAATAATCCACCACAAAATAGGAGAAAACACATTCCTTTCAAATACACTTGAAACAGTCCTCAAAATAGATCACATTTTGGGCCTTAAAATGATAAAATCAGTCAATAATTTTAGAAAATTTAGGTCCTGTAAAGTGTTTTCTGACTATAGAAGATAAAAGTAGAAATCAATACCAGGGAGATCTTTCTTTCTTTCTTTTTTTATTAATTTTATTGAGAAAGAAATAGCAATGAGACAGTTTCAAAACAGGTTAGTAGGGCAGTTACAATAATTACTACATTGCATATTGTTGTCTTCATAGTAGTTATTCAGAGTACAAGATGCAGACATGATATCCTGTCCAAACACTATTAGTACAAATCTTTCTTCTTACTGAATTAAGAGAATTAGCTGCATATCTATCCCATTTTGTATATACAGATACAAAATGGTCCTTCGTTTATATCCCCTTTTTTTGTTTAGCTTTGTCAGAGATAGGTATTCCATGAATTCAGGGAGATCTTTAAACACTAAATATATTTCTATGTAACCCAAAATCAAAGAATTCAAAAATCAAATTGAAAACTATTGTAAGTTGGATTAAAAACATCAAAACTTGTAGAATGCCACAAGAATAATCTTCTGTGCAGAAACTCATAGCACTAAAAAATATCTGTGTCAGAACAAAAAGTTTCAAATAAAAGAACTCAGCCTTATTGAAAATCAGCGTTCATCGAAGTGGTCTTTGGGCCAAATCAAGACCAGGTATCACAGATAAAGCTTTATTGGGACATAGTCATCCTCATTTCTTTATAGTCTATGGTAAACATACAAATGACAGTGTTAAAGTTGAGGAGTTAGGTGGAGATTTTGTGGCTCACAAAATCCAGACTATTCCCACATAGTCCTTTATATAAAACATCTGCTTTCACCAGAACTAGATAAAGAAGAGCAAATTAAATCCAAAGTAGATAAAATAAATACATGGATTAATTTCAGTGAAAAATTAATAAAGAAAGCCGAGTCTATTTGAGAAAATCTATAAAAGTGATTAATCATTAGCCAGAATTACCAGATAAACATAAATTATGAGGATGAAAAATAACAGGAACAAAAATATTCTAAATTCTATACATAATAAATGAAAAAGAAGAGAATAACATGAACTTTATATTAATAAATTTACTTAGATTAAATAGACATTTCTTGGAATATATAGGTAATCAAAGCTTACTGAAGAAATAGGCAAACTGAGTAAACCTTATTAAAGATAATTAGTTTGTAATAGCAAAACTTCTCACAAAGAAAATTCCATTCCCATGTGGTTTCCCTGGAAAATTCTTCTAAAATTTAAGAAAGGAATTACAATTCCTAATGAATTCTTAAAAAAAAAGAAAGAAAAGAAAGATTTCTTCCAACCTATAAGATTAGTATCATCTTGGTTTGATCAAAAAGTAAGACAAGAACATTTTATTCCTGTGTCCCTCATGAAGAAAACTTCTTTAAAAAATATGAAATAAAGATCAACAGTGTATAGAAAGTATAATGTATCATGAAATAATGGAATTTATTCCAGAAAAGCAATGCTGGTAAGTAATTCTGACACAATATTTAAAATCAGTCAACTTAATTTATCTTATCAACACCTTGATAAACAAAAACCATATGATCATTTCAATAGAAGCAAAAACGGATTTGACAAAATTATACATACATTTCTGACAAAATCTCAGCAAATGAGACTAAAATTTTTTTCAATCAGAAGAAAATCTACAAAAATATACAAATAATATGGTGATGGATGATATATATATATACATATATATTATTTTATTTTACTGTAGAAAAGGGTCTACAGGGTCTCACTTCATAGATCAGACTCATAGTGATCCACCTGTGTTCAGCCTCCTAAGAGCTGGGATTACAGGCACACACCACCACGCCAGGCTCAATTGCCCTCTCACTGCTCCCTGGGGACAGGGCCGTCTATATTTTAAGTCAAGAAAAGCATGGATATCTAAGGGCCAGCAAGATGGTTCAGTGGACTAAGCTCCTGCTTAGGCAAGTGCAAGGACTGGGGTTGGATACCCAGAACCACATGTCGAGCTGGCCCTGCCACCAGGCATGTTGAGCAGGCCACAGAGACTAGGTGTGGTGGCAAACACCTATAATCCCAACTCTGAGGAGGCTGAAAACAGAAGGATCATTAAAAGTCCAAGCTGCCTGATGAGACTCTATACCAAATACATTTTTAAAAAATTAAAAAAGAAACAAAGAAATAGACTCCGAATACAACAGGTTTTTCCTGCAGCTCTTGTCTAGGTGAAGGTAGAAGTTAAGGTAGGGAAACAGCTAAAGCACAAGTGTTTCTCTTTTACTGCCTTAATCATGTACCACATATGGAACGGTGGGGTGAATTAAGTGAGAAATCGCTCTGTCACATCACCATTACCATTACCTTTAATTTTTCTTGAAAGTGATAGTTTATGTTTACAATATTAGACATCAAATATGTACAGAATGTTCATATTTAATCAAAGTATTGGTATACATTACATTTTTTTAAAAAAATAATGGATACCTGAACTTATGTCTATTTAATACTGTCTTAAAAGTTTCTAGTGAAATAAAAAGGAAAATTTTTAAAAAATCCATATTGGAAAAAAAAAACAGTAAAATTATAATGTCAAGCAACATGATTGTGCAAATACTGCATTGGAAGCAACAAAGAATTTGCAACAGTTGATAGCTTAGGCAGGTGTCTTAGTCCATGCAGGTCACTAGGAAAAAAACTACCATAAATTGAGTAATTCATAAGCAACAGAAATTTATTTCTTACAGGTGTGGAGCTGAGAAGTCCAAGATCAAGGAAGCAGCAGCTTCAACATCTGGCGAGGGTCTGCTTTCCGATTCACAGATGGCTCTTTCTCAAAGTGTCTGCGCGTGGTAGAATGGTCAAGTAATCTCAGACTTCTCTTATAAGAACACTAATTGCATTGATGAAGCTTCCAGCCTCAGGATCTAATCACCTTCCAAAGACCCTGCATCCTCATATCGACTTTGTTATTAGGATTTCAACATTTGAAGGGGGGTCTAGATACAAACACAGCCCACAGCACCAAGTTGCAAGAGTAACATACAAAGTATTTTTACAAACTGATAAAGAAATACTGGAATTTGAAAACTTTAAATAGCAATTAAAATAATATAAAAATACTAAGTATTTAGGAATAAATCTGACAATAGATAAGTAAGGCTAATACTCAGATTTCTCAAAAAACATTGCTACAGGAAATTAAAGAAGGCCCCAGGAAATGAAGCGGTAATCTTCCGCTGGGGTGTCGGTTCTCCCCCAAACTGACCCCTAGATTCTATTCAATCCCAATCAAAATTCCAACATGGTCATTTTGTGGAAATTGAAAAGATGATTCCAAAAATTCATAAGAAAATGCAAATTACCTTTAATAGTAAGACAACTAAACAAGGAAAAGCTGGTCTAATTCTACCTCTATTCCAGACATAATAACAATAGTAATCATGGTTATATGTAAAGATACATAAATAAATCGATGAAGTAGAATAGACATAAGAACTAGACCTACACATATATGAAAAACTATATTCTTTCAACAAATGGCACTGAAACAATTGGACAGATCTATGAAAATATTCAATTCCATCTTATCTAGAAGTCTAAAAATTTACATTAAACTGATTATATATCTAAATATACAATTTTAAACTGTAAAGCTTTTAGGAGAAATCTTAACAGAATTTCTTTGTGAATTTGGGTTAGGCAACAACTTCATAGTTAACAGCACCAAAAGCATGACACCTCTTAAAGTAAACAATTAACAACTCCCTGAAAAATTAAAAGTCCCTTTGAAAGCCTGCTCAGAGAAAAAGAAGGTAAGACACAAATTGAGGGAAAGCATGTTTCAGACCTCATGCCTGATAAAGGAACTGCATCAAGAGAATAAAAGGAGGGGCCGGGGAGATGGCTCAGTAGAATAAGCGCTTCCCTGGCAAGCACAAGGGTCTGAGTTCAATCCCCGGTTCTACCAAAAAAAATAAAAGAAAAGAAAATGAAAGAAAGAAAGAAAGAAAGAAAGAAAGAAAGAAAGAAAGAAAGAAAGAAAGAAAGAAAGAAAGAAAGAAAGAAAGGAGAGAGAGAAAGAGAGAGAATAAAAGGAATTTTCAAAGCAAAGAATGAGTCATCAAAAGATGAGCAAAACACATTTTCACCAAAGAAAGGGAGCAAATGGTAAATAAGCACATTGGAAAAGTACTCAATATCACTGGTCATTACAAAAATAAAAATTGAAACCACAATGAAATCTTACTAAGCAACTATTGTAATGCATACAATGAAAAGGATGGAGCCCATCCAATGTTAGTAAATCTACAGAGGAAGTGGAGCCCTCATATACTGCTAGTGAGACTTTTAAAATAGTGCAACCTCATTGGAAAACATTTAGGTTGCTAGAGATCTCTTTAGTGAAACTTCCAGTTGGCATAAGATATAATCTTTCCAATCCTCGTTATTTATCCATGAATTAAATCACATATATACAGACTTGTATACACAAAACAAAAGTTTTGTTTGTAATATCTAAGATTTGACAAAAGACCAACTGTCTGTTAATTGTCTATATAAAAACATGCTGATATTTATAAAATGAAACATTTTCAGTAATATGAAAGAATAAACTACTGGTACATCCAACAATATGGTTGTATTTCAAATAATGATTCTCAATAAAAGAACCCAGATTTTACCCATCATTTGAACAAGTAGTACACAGTATGTGATATGATTTATGTGAAGCTCTAGAAAATCAAAACTAATATATAGTGATAGAAAGTAGGAACAGTGACTACTGGTGTTGGAAAAGGTAAACGAAAGGGGGAAAGTGACAAAGAACCACAAATGATCCAAAGGTGTCACAAGGATGATAAATTCATCTTAGTTATGACACTGGCTTCATGTCAAAATCTGATAGTGTACACTTCTGACATGGTCAGTTTATTTTGTGTTATGTACACGCACCTTCCATGTCTAAATATTTGAATTTTTCTCACATCAAGATTTCTATACAGGGCTGGCCAGATGGCTCAAAGGAGTAAAGCACCTGCTTAGGCAGATGCAGGCACTGGGGTTCTATGCCTGCCCCACCCCCCGGTCGTGCTGAGAGGGGAATTGAGACTGGGCATGGTGGACATGCCTGTTACCCCAGTGCTTGGAAGGCTGAAAACAGGAGGATCACTAGGAGTTTGATCTAGGTAGTGAGACCTTGTAGACCCTGCAATAAATACATTTTTTAAAAAGATATTAAGATTTTCTATATGCCCAGCAACAGATGAGTGCATAAAAACAATGTGACATATGTATACTATCAAGTACTGTTCAGGGTGAAGAAGGATAAACTTGAGTCATTTGTAGGAAATGGCTGCACCTTGAGTCTACAACACTAAGTAAAACAAAGCAGAGACAGAAGGTTAACTATCTCAAAATTTCTCTTCATTGAGAAACCCAAAGTCTCGGTGATTTAAAGAGCAGAATAGTGGAAAGAAGATGGGAAGGAGCTTCTTAGGGTGGGGAAAGACAGGGAGAGAGAGGGCAGGAAAGGGAAGTAAATGCCTTGTGCACATGTACTCAAACCCATGAGGAATATGCTACAAATCACAAACATACTAAGAAAACAATTTTTAGGAATATTTTCTATTATGGATAGTGTGCCCTAAAAAATCCAGTCACATCAAGTAGATGGAATAAGCTAAGAAAGAAAGAAAGAAAGAAAGAAAGAAAGAAAGAAAGAAAGAAAGAAAGAAAGAAAGAAAGAAAGAAAGAACTGAGACTGGGTGTGGTGACACACGCCTGTAATCCCAGCTCTTGGGAGGCTGTAAACAGGCAGACTACTATGAGTCTGATGTAGTAGTGAGACCCTGAACATCCTCTAGATCCTTCTCTAAAATACAAAAAAAGAAAAGAAAGAAAGAACTAACAGGATTAGAAATATTTAACCAAGGAAAGAGAAAGAAATTAAGGGAAATATTATAGATATCTTCAAATACTTTCAAAGCTATATGTGGACCAGAGAGCTCCAGATGAACTTCACAAGAAGAACAGGTAAGATCTTTTAGAAACACATGACCCACTAAATCCATGATATGTGGCCTAGTTTTAGGTTGGTGCAATCACCAAGGAACATGGTCCAGCTAGGAAAAAGAAGTGTAAAAATAATCCAGTGTCTTCCCTTGCATTTCTTAAGTGAAATAAAGTGTAAGTCCCCAGTGGCAGTCTCTAAAATTTCCCTCACCTCTCCAACATGTTTTTCCTACAGTGTTGACTCTTAGCTGCTTTGTGTGCCTATTTTTTTTTTAACCGTTTCTTATTCTGCTTCACCAAAATCTAAACAAATATTGTTGCAATGGCAAATCTGTTGCTGAAGGACAAAAGAAGGGAAAAAACTGAGTGGAGGACAGAGACCTTCTGGATCCAACAGGGGTTGAAGAAAGGCTTGAGACTTTCGGGCAGTGAAGGGAAGAACATGAATGTGGTCAAGCATGTGGGCCCTAGGGCTAGAATTTCTGGTCCTGTGGCTTTCGTATTTGACTAGCTGTGTGACACCAATACATTCACCTAACCTCCCTGACCATTATTGGCCTCGACTGTAAGACAGAGATAATAACTTGTTACGGTCTTTCTTCAAGCATGAAATAATTTAATATATGTGAGATTCTTAGAAATATATCCAGCTTCCTGTAAGGCCTAGTTATCTTTCCCTCTTCACACAAAGATATTTTAACCGTTTCTTATTCTGCTTCACCAAAATCTAAACAAATATTGTTGCAATGGCAAATCTGTTGCTGAAGGACAAAAGAAGGGAAAAAACTGAGTGGAGGACAGAGACCTTCTGGATCCAACAGGGGTTGAAGAAAGGCTTGAGACTTTCAGGCAGTGAAGGGAAGAACATGAATGTGGTCAAGCATTCATGACACTGACAGTCTCGAGAGGTAGTGAGCTTTCTGTGTCTAGAAGTGATGAAGCTGATAAAAGATGAGTACATTGTGGAGAAATTACGCATCCGATTCATTCATCTGATATCAACCCTGCCAGAAGCCACTGCAGCCCCTTTCATATATGAGCATCTACATTTCCATGCATCTCCTTTTCTGGCTTTGTTATTTCTGTCCTGCGTCTCCCAGTCAGTCGCCCTAGATCAGAGCATCTTGAATTCTCTTGATCCCAGACAATTCTTTTTCTAGTTTTTTGAAGGGGTTTCATGAAAAGCCTTCTTTCAGATGACAAAACTGACAATTCATAAAAGTGGGAAATAAAAATATGAAAAATGTCAACCTCCCAGGAAATAAAATATTTGATAACATAAAGAATGTCCCTGCCTTGTGTATACATGAGTTTTTAAAGAACTGAGGGGCTTTTTTTAGTGTAAAATGGTTTCAGCCAGCTGCCACCCACACAGAGCAAATCTTTCTGATGTAGTCAAAGTTTACAAGGGAATAGATTTAATATAGAACACATAACTTATAGGATTATTTTACAATATTCACTCAAAGAGTCAAGTGTAGAAGAGGGCCAGACATCTGTCCACACACTAGAGACCCAAAGAATCAGCTGAGGGCCTGGATCCCATGACAATGCCCTGCCTTAGTCCAGCTGAAGACCTAGAGCCCATGGAAGCATCCTCCATGAGCCCATCTAGAGGCCCAGAACCCACAGCAATATCTCATGCAAGTCTATATCAAAGATCTGTGCTGGGAAGTACCCGAAGGTAGTGGAGGAAGCTAGAAAGTTTGCATCAGTGGGGTAGGGGATCTGTGCCAACAGGCTGAGGGATCTGCACTGGAGTCAGCAAGCAACACTCAAAGTAAGGTCCAGAGTTCCCCCTACAAGAGCCATAGCCACTGTCAGCAACAGTGAGATCCTGAGCTCCTCCAATGATGAGAACAGGCAAGCTCATATCAGGAAAACCAGCATGGCAAGCTTCTCCAGGAGAATCAACTGCACACCATCTTCCCCTCCAGTTCTACTTTTATGCTGTTGTCAACAGCACTCGGGTGGACCTTCCACACCACCATGCAGCATGCTGACTTAGTTCAGCTGGGTGTTACAAAGTGACCATTAGTTCATCCACCACACTTCCAAAGAGTGAATGAACAGGTAGTTAACTATACAATTCATTTCACTGGTCCTTTATTGCCCTAATTCTTTTTGAATTAAAAAAAAAATTTTAGGTAATTTTTTTATTCCACTGTTTAATGAAAGATTTCTTTTCTAAACCAAGTGTAGTCATGGACAATAATCAGCATTTATCCCACATCTAATTGCACTGACTTTACTCTAGCACCAGAATCCTGGGCATTCTTCTTTCAGCTAAAATCACTGCCCTCTCTTCTACAGACTTGCCCCTTCTGTCTGTACTTTTCACCTTTCCTACCTATCCAACCTTCCTGCCCAGCCTGAAAATATTTGCACAACTCTCATATTTACTCAAACCTCTTGTTTGACATTGGCTCCATCTTCAACTGCAGCCTCTCTCCCTTTTCTTTATCTCTGCTCATGTTATCCTTTCCACAACCTCTCTCTTCTCCCTGAACTCTGCTCACCCTTGATCTGCCAGTTAGAATTAGTTCAGGTGTCTGTTTTGTAGCTGTGACACAATCCATCCCACCAAACCCTAAAAGCACAGTAGATGTCCCTCAAAGACTCACAAAACACTCCAGAATAATCTGCTGGAAGTATCAGTTCAGCTCAATGGTTTTGAGGGCAGGGCTAATAGGCTTTGCCTACAGCAAATAAAAAGATATGCATTGATTGATATTATGGAATTAATAAATGATACTATTCTAGACAACATGTGTGTGAAAAGAAATCAACTTAGGTTGCCTTGATATGTACATTCTGGCACTGGACCTTAAATTTTCTGGCCAATAAAGCCAGAAATCAATCACCTCTTTGGCCTTGAATCTGTGTTTGCAATAATGTAAAGATTCAATGTTGAAATGCTAAGTATGTTATTGATGGCATCTAATCAGTAATACAATAAGTATATACGTATTTTTCCAGAGGCCATTCAATGTAATCTGTATCCTCTTGGTTTTTTCTTTTTTCTTGTTTTTTCTTTCTTTGTCTATACTCAAAACTTCATATACTCAAAAAACACCTATCTCAAAAATATGTAGATATGGTTACATAGATATCTCTGGATGGATACATAGATAGGTAGATAATTTTTCCTACTCCAGTTTGAGAGAGAGAATGACCCATGAAAATAGCTCAACATTGATTAATCCAAGGTCATAGAGTTTGGCAATTTGCTTTTAGTTGGAGGATTTTTTGAAAGTTCACATTTTTTGTTTTCTCTCTTTCATATTTTAGGCAAAACTGCACTGAGGTTTATTTTGAAACATAAATATATTAAAATCTTAGCTAACATTTTCTCATTTTGTCCTCTTAACAATCCTGTTACTTTTACTCTGTGACTCAGTTTACAGGGTTTACAGAATGCCAAGGGATACAGAAGATAGCTCTACGGCCAGTCAGGTCTGGCAGAGGATGGGGTGTTTTCAGAACTCACATTCTACCCCATTCTACAGCATTTCCTGGCAAATCCAAGAAAAGATACCCCAAGAAAAACCACTACAGAGACTTCAATGTGCCCCTAAAAAGAGAATGCTGGGAGTATATTTCTTCATTCACAGAGGGTGTTAATGAAGTATATTTCTTCATTAACAGGTAGCTCAGCGGATTAAAGCGCCTGCTTAGGCAAATGCAGGAATTGGGGTTTGGTCCCTGGCATACTGTGCCAGCCCCCGCCCCTGGGGCATGCTGAGATAGCATTGAGACTGGGCACCTATAATCCCAGCGCTTGGGAGGCTGAAAACAGGAGGATCATTAGGTTGAAAACAGTCCGCTCTGTGTAGACCCTGTACTAAATACACAAAGCAAGATGGTGTCTTTTTCTTTTTTTAATGCAGAATTCCATGGGGAAAGGAAGAAAGAACATCTAAAGATTCCTAAGCTAGCACTTTTTTCTCCATCACTCTTCTAAGCAAGCCTTTCGCTGCTATAACTATTAGTCACAGATTCTCAATTTCCTTTGAGCTATCAATTACCAAGTGAAATGGAAATTTACAGATTTTGTTAATTATTGTTCACTTGGTGAGCAAATTTTCAATCTGTTTTTAAAATCGTCAAGTAATAGAACTAAAAATTCCTAAGCTAGTTTGTATGTGACAGGAGGGAAGCAAACATTTGTGCTGACGATAGAGCCTATCTATTAGAGATGCTTCTCACATTCTAGGAAAAATGACTCCTTGAGAAAGGTTTCTATTCCCAGCAAAACTTTCTACAAACCTTTAAAAGTAAGAAGAAAGAGCAAGACCCAAGAACTGTTTCCTTAGAACAAAGTTATCCCAAACGTATATGAATTTGTTGTCTAATTTATTATCTAAAATAACTGATAAAGGATATTTTAAAGGTGCATAAACGGAAGGGATTTCTCATTTGTTTTCCTTTCACATGAACTCCTCACCTCTTGTCTTTGAGTTAATCACCATAAAATTGCACTAAGTCAGAGCTGGCAGGGTCTGCGGTTGGCTGGATACTAGTGTTTCTCGTTGTTTGGTTATACTGTGAATGTCTGGAATGAGCTTAATTTGAAAGATTTTTAACCAGCAACTCTCCTGGCCATCTAACCAGCAGATGGCTTGAGGGGTTTTTGTTTTGTTTTATTGTTGGGTTTTCTTGGTGCTTTTGTTGTTGTTGTTGTTGTTGTTGTTGTTGTTGTTGTTGTGTAGTGGTCATCTCTGTCTGTCTTTGTCTCTCCATCTCTCTCTCAAACACACACCCCTGCCTCCTCTCAACTCTTTTGCCATGGATGTCTAAGAATTGGGAAGAGGGGTGAGGAATGCGGATAGAGAGACACCTACATTCTGTACTATTTGCTTCTTTAACTATGTTCATGTGTTTTCTTAAACTCCCAATGAAGCAAAGAGGCAAACATGCACACCCCACAAAACGGAAGCTGGGTGCAATAAGGAAGGGAGAAAGGAGGGTAAGCAAAACATCTCCAGAGGGCAGTGCCACTTGTATGATTCTCTAGCAGAAAGGGAAGCTCTCCTGAGGACAAGGTTCCCCTTTAGGGTGTTATCCCCAGTTACAGGATGGGATGAGCAATAGGGAGGCAGATTTGCATCGGTAGCTGATTGGTGATGTCTGTGAGCAATCATCCACGCCAGTGCGTGTTGTTATTTTGGCAATTTCTTCTCCAGAACTGATGGTGCCCTGTCCTTTCCGGCAGGCGGTGGTGTGGGGAATGGGATGTTGTTTCTGGCGCCTGCTGGGAAATGGACTAGGCAGCCAGCGGCCCCAAGAGAATGAAAAGGTTGTGAGAGTGGAATGTTGTTGTTTCTCCATTTTTGAAGCCTCTCTTCTTTTTGATCATGTTTATACTTTAAAATTTCACACTGTGGTCAAAGTAGGTAAGGTATCATCTAACATAACACTGGATGTGCTGGGCAACTACACACACGCAGACGCACACACACACACACACACACACACACACACACACACAATTACTTGGGAGCAGTTAGCACAGAGACCTTTGGAGGAAAAATCACATTTTCATTACCAATCCAAACTTGACAGTGAAATGTTTTCAGTGCAGCCTACTTTCTGCTTTTCCTATGAGGTTTTCTATCTTTTTTGGTGGAGAAAACTTACAAATCCAGGTGTCAAATTTTTCTCCTCTCAGTTATAATTTAG
This sequence comes from Octodon degus, assembly GCF_000260255.1. NCBI lineage: Eukaryota > Metazoa > Chordata > Mammalia > Rodentia > Octodontidae > Octodon > Octodon degus. The sequence goes on along the minus strand of NW_004524600.1, from coordinate 13,284,038 downwards.
AATTACACCGAAGAAAAAGTTGTAAATAAGATAAAGTTAAAATGTATATATCTCAGATCAAGCATTTATATTTTACTGTGACATAAAAAGCAAGCGTTAGATTTCCTGCAAAGGAATATTCCAGCAATTACCCCAAGATTCCACAGCTGTTAAGCTAAAGAAGCTATTTTTCTTTTCCTGGATTCTAACTCCTCAGCTCTCATAATTACCTCATAAGTAATCAAGGTTTTTATGAAAATGTTAGTAGCCAAAAGACCCACTTTGATTGCCTTTATTCCCTTGACATACTATTTACAGGCATGTTTACTGCCACTAATAACTTTCTTTTTTTAATTTTAAAATTCATTCCCTGGAAATGTACTTGAACAACAACAATAAAACATAGCCTAAAATATTCGCGTAGGATTTAGATAGAACATCAATTTTCTTAAGCATTTCTTTACAACACATAATAAAAATGTACTCAGCGAAAAAGAAGGGATACAGTTGTTGATCTTGGCTGTTGGGTCTGAACCTCTTCACATTATTTAAAGACATCCTGCTTGGAAGAAGAATAGTTATAAGAACATATATGTGACCTACAGACACTCACGATAATTGAACAATTGTGACTAAGTTAGGCTGCATCCGTGTATTCATATGTTCTCCAGGTATTTGATTAAGTTCTTACACTTGATGTTACTAATACAAATATCTGTGAGATGTCAATATTGCTTTTAATCTGCATTCAGTCCTATGAGAACCTTAAATGGTGTCCCTTACTATTAGACCATACACGTTTGTTTCACTCAGCTACTATCACAACAGCCCTGCACAACAACAAATCTTGACATCTGAGTGGCTTACAAAGGTAGATATTTATCTTGCACTTAGATACCTGTGAATCAGAGTAGGCTGATGTAAGCTAGGTTTAACTGCACTTGACCTCAAGTCTTGAATTAGATCCCAGGTTTGCTAATTCTAAGAACCAGCAGTTTTCTAAGTTAAATCATGTGTTTTTCAAAGCAAAAGGGAAGAGCACAGAAGGGCACATTTCAAACATCTACTCCTGTGACAAATGCTGATACTTCATTCGCCAAAACAAGTCGCAGGGCCAAGCGAATGGGACAAGACAGCATGCTCCTCTCACAGGAAATGCCAATCATAATAAAAAAGAAAGTGAATACTTGCTGGAACAAAACCTAGTTTCCCAAAACTCTCTTATAAGACCATTCTTTATCCATAAAATCTCATCAAATCTAGACATTTCTTTCCTATATTTACATGAATTATCCACTGACATCATTCTAGCTCAGAACTCTCTTTTTCGTTCCAGAATTTTCTAACCCAGGAGTTATTTGTAATCATATTTAGACATCTCTGACACTTAAAACTTATGATGTCTTGAGAAAAACTCATTATTACACCCCCCCCTTATTAGCCCTGGACCAGAAGTGTGACTCTCCCAGTATTCTCCATGTCACCATACACTGCATTTTTCACTTTTACAAACCGGAAATCCAAGATCCTACAGTGTTCCACCTCCTTGCCAGTTGATCTCTGAGATCAGTTTTGCCTTCTGATATGTCTTGAGCTCTTCATTTCTCTTCATCTTCACCAGAATCCTCCGTCTGCTTAAGAAGTAGCCTTTGCCTTTCTCCCTGATCCACCTTCAAAGTTTCCAAAACCTTTATCTCAATATGCATTGGCAAAAAATACCAAGAAAGCTCATTGACACAGAAGTATTTGCTACCTGCACTGTGCTGGGAAAATCCTGGGGAAGTTGGAGGTGGAGGCAATGAGAAGAAAAAGGTGCACACATACCATGGCGGAGGGGAAAATCCAAGTAAGAGCTTGCAACATGAGGTAAATCTAGGGCAGAAATGGGCGGTAAAGACAAAGCACTGGGAAGAGTGGCTGTTGCCCAGCAGCTTTCTGAATCCAATTCCACTTGATTCAAGAAATATGAAGTTAATATTGCTTTCAAAAAATGGGATGAAATAAAAAATTTTAAATGTCCATTATAGAGCTAGAGCATGTCTAGGCATGTCTTTCTGAAGTGAATGAAACAAGAAATAAGATGCAAAATAAGAGGAAGCATTGAGAAAGAGACCTGAAAGGGTTAGGCAGAATAAAAGCTCCCAAATAACTAGTGTTAGTGGATACCTCTCTGCACCAGGAAATTGGAGGAAATAAAGAAACCCTAAATAATGAAAGAAAGGCCCATCAGGATTGAAGCTCTAGGACCCATCCATTCGCCATCCCTATTGGTTTCCTCCATCTTCCAGAGGGTGTAAAGGGTTTTCCCCACACCACATGACCAGGGGCACCTCCTGCATTCCTGTCCAATGTCCTGACTGTGGCTCTACTAAGATAAGGGTAGATGGTAAGGTATTCTCCATCCATTGGTAGACTGGGCTTGGGACTGACCCAGAAGTATATATAGATGCTCTCTGACTTACAGTAGGGCTCCATCTTGATCAGCCCATAATAAACTGGAAAATCATAGGTCAAAAATGCATGTAATACACCTAACATATTGACCATCACAGCTTATAGATTATCAGTTGCTTCCTGGTGTTATTGCAGGGCTTACTGGGAGCTGTGATTCCCTGCTGCTGCTCAGCATCAAAAGGTAGGATTATACCAAACACAGTATCATTAGCCTAAGGAAAGAGCAAACTTCAAAATCTGAATTACAACTTTTACTGACTGTGTATTGCTTTTACACTGTCATAAAGTCAAAGAAAAAAAGCATTAACTAAACCATCCTAAGTGGGGGCCATCTGTGCACTTAACGGCTATGTTTATTGGTTATTTTTCCAACTAGAAAAGTATATTTACCTTAAATGAATAAATACTGATTCTGAATAAATACTGATGTATGAGCGCAGTAGCTCCACAAGCCTGCAGCACACATAGGAACACACATGGGCTCATACAAACTTGATAGTTCCAGAGAAGCAGCTGCCCTCCTTCAGCAGCTCTTGGTCCTGCAGGGCCACAGATCTCTCTCTGACAACTTGAAGTCAAGCAGCCAATATGCAACACATTCAATAAAAATCCTCAGATAGATGGCAAGTACACTTAAAGAATGAAACTTCTGAAATATGCTCCATGTATTCATCCTCTCCTTTCTATTGAGTAAGCTCTAAACCTACTTCTTAGCTCTTATAAAAGTAGAAGACATGTCTGTGACATCTCAGGAAAAGGAAGAGACTCCATAGATCTAGGGCTTTTAATTTTGAGTTGTAGTGACTAGAAAAGATCAGCAAGCTACCCCTCCAATTATTGAATGGATGTGCAAGAAGAAAAATAATTCTAAATTTTGCAACAATTTATTTTATTGTGTGAACAGACACAGTCTTTCCAACCCACAGCCCAAAGATGGCATTGCTATGATCTTACAGACTGTGGTCAAACCATTACCTTGGTCTATAGATTCTGAAATATGCAGTACTCTACCCTTACCTCCACCACCTTTGACCTGACAGATAAATACTGAACTGTATCCATTTGACATGTTCTGCTGGAACTCAAAGCCCTTTAGAAGAAAGGTGTTGAGAGCATTACACTTGTCCTCTTCGCTTCCCTTTGGGGCTCTACTCAAGAGCTGTGTACCAGAGCTGGTACTTTCCCAGTCATAAACCAGTGTAGGATCCAATCATTCAGTGTTGGGGCAATAGAAGGCTGTTCTGTTTGTCACAGTTTGTGTGACTCATGACATCTATAGTCATCCAAAAAAAATTTGAGGGAGCTGAGATGGCTCAGTGGAATAAGTGCTTCCCTGGCAAGCACAAGGGCCTGAGTTCAGTCCCCAGTTCTGAATAAATAAATAAATAAATAAATAAATGCATACATAAATTTTTTAATTGCACTTGAAAATGTACTTCCTATAGATCATTCCTGAAGTAATGAATCAAGAGCACCAACTCTCTTCTTACTGTTTTGGTTTTTTGTTTTTTTTTTTTTTCCTTTTGGATGAAAACCACCTATCATTTTATTCATATTAATAACATCGAAACAGCTCATTTAAGGAGGCCACGTGTCCCAAGTGTAGCCCATCTATGAGGCAGGAGCACCTTCCATGGCTGTTCTGAAGCGCTGAAGCTACAGGGAGAGGTGGAACTGAATGGTTTTACACTTCTCGTATTAGTAACATTTATGCTAAAGTAACTTGGTCAGGTCGGCTTTCCAGTTCTTCGGTGTGAATTTCCTGCTTGGAGGAGGCCATTTGCCATCCTGCGCAGCCTCAGCACTTCCTTGAAACCTTCGCGGAGCTTCTCATCAGGCCGATCCTGCTCGGACTCCAGAAACTGCTTGATCTCAGAGCAGCAGGGGCCCCCTGAGGGGCCTGATGAGTGATGTCCGGCTCGGTGGACTCGCCGCCGCCTCCTCCGCTGAAGCCACCTGTGATGGCCTGGCCCGGGTGTGCCCCACGGCGGAGCCCACAGCCACACCTGCTGCGGGGGGGCCATCGGAGCCATCAGACCAGGTTGCCGGGCGCAGCAGCAGGAGAGCCCACAGCGGAAGGCCCGGCCACCACCGGGGTCTGGACAGTTGTGGCCCATCTGGGTGCTGGCCAGGGCGCAGCTCGTGTCTGCGGGGCCGGCTGTCGGGAGAGGGAATGCAGGAAGTGCGGCTTCGGCTTACAGGAGGCTTCTTCCACACACCACTACTCAGCGTCTAGAAACGCCAAACTCTGGGAACACTCTATTCTAACTTTGGAAGAAGGTAAATTCTTTAACAATGTCTTTGGCAAGCTTTTTCAACAAGTGATGGCCAGCTGCGATGAATCAACACAATCTATTTTAATTCTACCAAAAGTATAACTGAGGATAAGAGTTCATTAAATAGCTATTTATTGGGGCTGGGGAGATAGCTCGGTGGGCATGCTGGAAACCCCCGCTCTCCCCCCAACACCATGACAGCCATCAAAGCTGGATGTGGTAGCACATGCCTATAATCCCAACACTGGGGAGGCTGAGATAGGTGGATAACTACAAGTCTGAGACCCTGTACCAACTAAATAAATACATCAGATTTAGTTTGCTCATACAATAATCCCACTCACTCCTTAATATCCCAATGCATTTCCTTGAGAACGAAGAAATATTTGTCATCACAGCTGGTAAGGGACCACCCACCAATCAATACCTGTCAATGATCTTTATGCTCTTTCTTCACCTTCTCCAGGAAACCTCCTCTTCTAAGAAATGTGTATTTGAGCACCTATTTGGATATCCCAGTGGTATTATGTTTCTATTGATGGCGCCATCAATCTAATTGTACATCTCAAGAAAAAAAAAATTGAAGTGATATCAGACAATAGGGTTTCCAAGAATTTTTAGAGTATCTGAAAAGAATAGGCTGTCTTCAGCTGAGCTCCTACACTATCCTGAACAAGTAGAACCTTAGGATCATGGTTTTCTTCATTCTCCCACTGCCTGTTCAGTACAGTGGCCATTTTATTGGATTGTAGCAACTTTTCAGGTCTGCCTCCTGTAGAACTGCCTCCTGTAGAACTTCCAGATCTCTTCACTAAGATACTATCCCTGAGAATATAATTGAGTGTTTTTGCCTTTGGGACCATGAACAAGAAAAGTTCCTGACACATAGTAAAAATTCAGTACTTGTTGAATGACTGAATGAAATGCTTGGGTGGGTGGGTAGTTGGGTGGGTGCAGGGATGGACAGATGGATATGGATGGTTGGATGGACGGGCAGACAGATAAATTTTATGTGGAATATAATGTCACCTAAACCATAAATGCTGCTTTCTTTTATTGAACTTTAAAAGTTCTGACAATGTTTTGAGAACCAAGGTTATGTTTTGACAAAACTAATTTAGTGTTTTGCCAAGCATAATTTTGGAGTCCAAATGACTATGTTTGACAGCCTCTCTCTAAGCAGGCCTGCAGTTTGTTTAGGCCAGGGCATCATGACTGACAAGTTATATTTTTTCTTTGTTTGAAGGTCTTTGCAGAAATGTCTGATTTTCCCAGCTATGGATTCTTTCTGGTTTCTGCTGCCTTATAACTCCTGACAGAAAGGCCTTGCTTCCAGGAGTGCACTGTCTTAGTAGATTTCCCAGAATCCTTAAAATATGATAAGAAAGCAATAGCATTCTAAAGAATAGCCGAATTCTGCTACAGTGGTTTTCAAAAGTCTGTCTCCTTAAAAACATGTTTCCTTTGAGGATGAGACTCAGAACAGTGCCACGGGGAGTTTGATGTGCTCCATGGACAGGGAGGTAGATGTTCTCCTTTGAGGAAGGGGCTTACTTCAGAGGAATTTTACTAAGCTCAATACAGATCCTCCAACCATATGACTTTGCAAATTTGTCTAAGCATTGAATCATTTGTTCCAATTTAGCATTTCAGACTTTCTGAGAATAGTATTTCCAAGAACACCCAGGAGAATTCAGAGTGTGAATAATCCCAGACTTGTCTCTTGTCTTGTAAATGGAAGAAAAAAATAGATAATAAAAGACCAATTAAAACATTTGAATTTTATGGTTTAACACAGATTGGCCTACACAGATTGATTAGTTTGTGGCAAATTATGACTTGAGACGTTTTTAAAAAACCAACTCCAACTTTAAAAAAGATGGTGCAAGCAAATGGAAGGCAGAATTTAGCTTTACTCTTTGGCTTTGGCTTCTTTTTTCCTGTGCTATCTTTATAAAGGCTGTAAGTAGCAGCTTCAAAAATGCTGGCAAGGTTTTTAATTTTTCCTTTCTTTTTTTGAAAGATGGATTTGGCCTGAAACTTAGTTATTTGCATATAGTAGGATGTGGACGTATCCTGTGCTTTATCTTGTCCACATTGTAAAAATGTGAATACGAATATTTAGGATTTAAAACAAATCAGCAGTTGCTGAGCACTGCATTGAAAAATGTATTCATTCCAAAGTGAATTATCATTGTTGGTGACGTTCTCTTTTCTAAACCTTAAAAAACTGAAGACAAAAAATGGTAATACAAACCACATGGTTGCTTCATTCCACTGCCACTCTTGGCAGAGCAAGTGCTGCCTGGCAACCTTCCTTTCAGCTGGGCCGTGGTAATCAGAGCAGTATTGCCCTGTAGTTAAAGCTAATGCTTTCTTTCTCAGAACTCGTCAGTGGATGCTTTTTCTTCTTATCAGTCTTCTCGGTAACATTTGAACAGGGCTTCTGTGCGTGGCATGTACATGCCCTTGAGGGTAGAGGAAGCTGCAGAAAGAAAGACAGAAGAAAAAGAAGAACAGGAGAAGAAAGAAAGAAAGAAAGAAAGAAAGAAAGAAAGAAAGAAAGAAAGAAAGAAAGAAAGAAAGAAAGAAAGAAAGAATAGTAGAGTGATTCTGGAAGGAAAACCATGAAAGCACTGCAGTTGGCTGCTGCACTGGTCTCTGGTCCCCGCACAGGCCTGAGACCAGCCCATTTCGGCTTCCCAGGTTCCACTTTCTTCCCAGGGTCCCCACCGGCCTCCCTCTCATGGGAACTTGCACAGCCAGCATCAAATACATGAAAATAAGAGACTAGTCTGCCCTGCCGGCCCCGCCCCCAGGGCACACTGAGATGGCAATTGAGACTGAGCGTGGTGGCGTGCACCTGTAATCCCAGCTCTTGGGAGGCTGTAAACAGGCAGATCACTGGGAGGCTGATCTAGTAGTGAGACCCAGAACACCCTGTAGACATTTCCCTAACAAATACAGAGAGAGAGAGAGAGAGAGAGAGAGAGAGAGAGAGAGAGAGAGAGACTAGAACCTGCAAAACCTAAACTTGGGGGGAACAAATATGTATCTGAATAAAAGTAATGATGACAACATCCCTTTAAGCAGGTTTAACTAGAACCGAGATGACACAAGCTTATGTTTGGGATGTCTCAGTCCTAGCTTCTCCTAGGCAACCCTTAAATGCATCTACTGTTCAGCAAAGCTCCTCAAGGCCTCTTCCTTCCTTTAAGCACCTTCCATTGCTTCATCCTTTTTCCTGAGATCTACAATGACTAAGAAAAAGAATATGAAGCATAGTTGATGATTCCAGCCCAGGAATCCCAGCTATTTATTAGAGTTAAAAATCCTAATAAAGTAAGTTCTTTCTATGATCCTTGATGTCTGGATTCTAAATATCCAAAACTTTGGATGGATCTTAAGAATACTGTACCCCAGAGGAGCAAGTCATCTAACCAAAGGACAGCTTCACCCTAAACATGTGACATAGAAAACAGAAGCAACTTTGATAGTTCACTCTCTATTGTGATTAAAGTTGCTTTGTGGACAAACAGCAAATTATAGAAGTATCTGAAGCCAACAAAATGCAACACTAGAAACTGCACCAAAATTAAGTTATTTAGGGGCTGGGGTGATGGTTCAGTGGAATAAGTGCTTCTCTGGCAAGCGCAAGGGTCTGAGTTCAATCCCTGGTTCCACAAAAAAATAAATTAATAAATAAATTAAGTTATTTATATTCCCTAAAATCTATTATAATGGAAATGAAAGAATTTAGACCTCGGTGGTTGTTCGCTTCTTATCCTCTCCTCTTATAGGCCCTGAAATATTTAGAGTTCAGGTCTGCAGCAAAGGACCTGGACATTGCGCATTAGACCTACATGTTCCTTATCCCTCATTGCCCTCTGCCCGTCAGCTAGGCGGTAGGAAGGGTCAGCGGTTTTCCAACACTTGCCGCCGTCACTCTGTGTTGCAGTTCTTGGGCTTGACTTTCAGAGAGATCACTTGCCACTCAAATAATAAATAATATCCCTTATATTTACATATGCACTAGAGCGTTACAAGACTTCTACATTTGTTAGGTTGTTTGTCACATCTGCGAGGCAGACAGGGATAGATCTAGATGTTACCGACTTTATTTAATTATCATGAGACTGCGATAGAAGTACAAACATGGCTTAGGGAAATACACTGGAAACAAACTGTCATCAGGTATGTGAGGCAGTTTCTTTTTTTAAACTGGAATGCCAATGATGGACAGAAATGGGCCAAGGTTAATGAAATTTAAAATATATTATCTCATTATTTCAGTTACACTGTATTCTGGACAGCCTTTGAATAGCTTAAAGTTGACTTTATTGTGAAGGACTGACTCTGAAATCTGTATTATTTATCACCATGTAAACTAGCCCTGGTCTTCCTCCCTTGATTTTTAGGCTGCTTTTAAAGCTCACACTGTATCTATCACCAAGAAGCCCCATTCTTCCTAGGCTTAACCCCTGGGGCACCCAGCTCTGTCTTTATGTGGCCTCTCTCCCCTTATTAACCTTCTAGAAACAATTACACATGCAGCTTTAATTTCCTTTCCAGACTTTGTGCACTAGTTTGAAGGCCTCTGTTCTTTCTTGAACTGTCTATCCTCACACAGATGAAGCACAAATTGATCACAGATATTCACGAAGGTCCTCTAGGCTGAGACTCCCCCCCCCCCCTTACCTACTCTTTTCAATCCAAGGAAGTTTTCCTCAGGTTTTACTCTTTAGAATATGAAGGAAAGTCTTCCTTGTTTTTTTTTTTTTTAATTCTTTCTCTGACTAACAGCTGTGAGTTAGGTATGATTACTTTCAACTACAAAACATCTTGGAAGCCTGTTGCTACCAGTAACACAACATACAACTTTTAAATAACTCTGTCTGATACAAATTGTTCTAGCCAAAGAGTTCCTCTGAACTGATTTCTAAAATAGGTGATATTCTCCCAGAACAAAACATTTTATGCTAGATTTTTTATGGTGATTTAAATCATTGCATGACCCATTTATTCTTGAAAGCTCTACTTCTTTCCTCTTGTGCAGTTCAATTAAGTAATGATTTCCAACATAAGGATGGTGCCAGGGTCTCCTGTTGCTTCCAAAAAGCTCACAGTGCTTGTGTACTTGGTATTGGAAATCCTCACAGGATTCTTCCTAAAAAGAAGGCTGTAGGAAATAGATCTGTATTAATTCAGAGAAGAGCCAATAAATGCCCATTCTTTTTGGTGAAATTTAGCTTTATTAGAAGTTCAGTCATTTCCTGGGAGATTGTATAAATTTCATGTACTCAAATTTCCCCCATATTAAAATCTGGAATTCTATGGCTCCTTTGAGGTCTGAATGTATGAAAGGATACCAATTTTACCAGGTTTTATCTTTCTTTATTTTCTTTATATCTAACTAAGCCTGTGTCTCTGACCCCACAGACTTGTATTATCCAATTCAGTGGCTTTGCGTGGTTATATAAATTGTTGTTGTAGTCAAAATCAAATAAAACAAAAACTTTAGTTTTCAGTTCACTGACAACATAGTGACCATTCATAATTAGACAGTAGACCATTCCCATCACCACAAAAACTTTTAATGGACAGCACTGCTCTAGACAGACCATAGACCCCATCAGACCAGGGACTGTGTCCTGTCTATTACATCAGAGGACCTTGTGTGTTTAACACATAGGAAGCATGCAACAATATTTGTTGAATAAATAACCCATCAAAATCAATTCCTCCTTATTTTTTTATTTTTCCATACAAGGAACAGGTTGTTTATTTTTGTTCAAGTCTTGAGCTCAATATATAGATGGCTTCTTCCCACCCTTTGGGTTGACAATTTTCTCCAGGTTGCTGCTGATGACATAATAAAACTCTGCATAGAAGACCTTCAAGTCAAGCACCATGGCCTAAGATGCCCAAAGGCAGCCACATTTCTCTCATGCACCAGGGCCTAGTAATCCATTACCTGGGTCTCCTTAGAGGCCTTGGCCACAGCATCCCCATGTTCTGCAAAGTGCACTGAAGTGGTTGTCTGGAAGGCTTCTACTTTGGTCTTGGCTGCATTCACCCTTTCCAGAACTTTCTCCTGGATTACTGTCCCAAAATCATTTCCATCCTCAATCTTGGGGATCAGGTGCTGGATTCAGGCAATCACCAGAATGCACTTCTCCTTGAGAGTCCATACTTCTGGTTTAGCCAGAGCAAGCAGGGCCAGGAGTTTCTCGTTCCAAGGAAAAGCCACACTTAGGGACTTCTTTCTTTTCCTGCTTATCTGCTTCCATCTCATCCTTGGGTGGAGGGTCTGGGATAGGGATGTCCAGGGGGGCCCAAAGGGAGGTCAAGTCTGCCACACTGAGGGAGCCCTCGTGCAAGAGTTGACTTAGGTGTATGATTTTCTGCAGCAAAAATCTGTAGAAGAATTCCTCAGCCCCCTGGAAAAGATTTTGTCTGAAGACATCTACCTGTTTGTGGGCTCAGGCACACCTCACAAGGTCTGGCCATGCTGCTCCACTTGCCAGATCTCCAGGGTCAACTCCTTTCTATTTAATGGAATATTTAAAATAATCTTTCATTAGGGAAAATCAAAAGTGAGAGTTTAGCTACAAGAAAAATTGGGCAAGAGTCTGGGGAGACAGCTCAGAGGTCTAAGCACCTGCCTGGCAAGCTCAAGGACCTGGGTTCCATACCTGCTGGTACTGCATGTTGGGTCAGCCCTAGAACACCAGGCACACCATGCTGGCTACTGAAACTGGGTGTGGTGGTGCATGTCTGTAATCTCAGTGCTGGGGAGGCTGAGACAGGAAGATCACTACAAGTCCAAGCTGCATGCAAGACCTGGTACCAAACAAACATGTAAATAAATAAAATTTAAAAATAAAAAAAAGAAAAATGGGCCAGAAAAAAATGGGCATAAGACAGACAGAGTGACTATTCAGGCACTGAAATTCAAAAATATTTTATAAAGACTTCTCCATATACAGCTTCTCTAACAACAATGAAATATCCATCTCTGACAAAACAAAACAAAAAAAGGGGATATAAATGAAAAACCATTTTGTAGTGAAAAAAATATGTGTATGTACAAAATAGATAGGCTAGATATACAGCCACTTTCTCTTAGTTCAATGAGAAGAAAGACATATACTAATATTGTTTAGACAAGAGATCATGTATACATTTTGTACTATGAATAACTACTATAAAGACAACAATATGCAATATTTAATTATTGTAACTGTCTTACTAACCTGTTTTGAAACTGTCTCTCATTGCTATTTCTTTCTCATTAAAATTAATAAAAAATTAAAAATATATATTATATCTGACTTTATCAAAGTTAGCATTTCCATTCACTGATCTAACAAGCCAGACTTTGCAATTATTGGATGACAAAGACAAGCATTTACTTGGCCTTCAAGGCCCTGTGCTTGGCTCCCAACCCTCTTCTGTTGTGACCAGCTGCCCTCGGCCTGCCCTGACCCACCACACTGGTCTTCTCTCTACCATCCCCATGTCCTACCTTGAGACTCACTACTTCATCTAGGTATTTCCTCGCTTCCTTCTTGAGGGAACCAACTCCTATTCAACCTTAATAAATCAGTGTTCATCACTACCTCAAGAAAATCTATCTTAAATCCCGAAACAGGCTGAGTCTACTGTTGGTGTTCATAGCATCACAGGCCTTTCCCTCATTACACTTATCAGAGCTGGCATTTTACATCAATGTATGTAATTGTTAAATTTAAGTCCCCCTTCTCTTCTACAGTCTAGCCTGCAAGCTCCAGAAGGCCCATTCTAATCTATTTTTGCTCACCTCTGTGTTGATAATCACCTATCTAGTAGATTGCATGGAATACCTAATCAAGAAAGATATGTTTGAATGAAATGTGGTGAGAGCAGGCAGTACTCAGCTGCAACACGCAGGGATTTGGGGGTCAGCTCTTTGAGCTTAGGAAGGGATGGGCCAAGAGGCTCAAGGTTTATGTGTATGTTCAGCTATTCATAAGGGCTGACCACAAGTGAAAAATTGCCTGTATTCACGTGAAAGTTAAAATGTTTATGCAATTCCATGTGTTTTTCCATTCTTTCTCCTCAGCTATCCTCCTTTCCTTTCCTAGGTGATTTATTCTAAGAACCTTGGACTGAATTTTCAAATGTAACTGAGAAGACAGGAGGTTCTGTCCTCCAATAGAACACACATTTCCTCTCCTCAAAAATGCTTTAGAAAAACTAAAATGTTCACAGAACACTCGATTTAGAAATGTCGGGGGTGGGGGAATCAAATCAGAAAGTAGCCTCTTTGCCTTACTTTCATTGTTACAATTAAATAGCAGCAGATCAAGAAAATAAATGTGCCTAATGGTAAAGTTTTCAAGACCTCAAGGGATTTCACAACAAAGAACACTTGTCTTCCTCAGTGGGTTTACTCTAATAAGGTTAGCCTCTTTAAACATACTGGTGTTTATGTTTTGTGCTTCTGACCCTAAGGGGTTAAAGTGAAATGCTGCCACTTTTTGCTCACTATGTTTTGTAGTGCGAAAGTCAAAAAAGAATAGCTTGCAAGGGCAGAAAATGTCATCATTTTTGCACTTGCCCTAACCTCAGCATCTAAAAATACAAAATGCTGGAATTTCTAGAGTAGGTGACTTTAAAAAATGCGTCAAGAGGGCTAATTGTTTCAGAGTCTAAATGTAGCCCATAGAGAAGACAGAAATGAAGAGCTGTCTCTCCAAGTGACCCAACTTGGATAAAACCAGGCACACAATTCACTGGAAGGACTTTTTTGTCTCTGCCTTTCCCCCTAGGCTTAAAGAGAAGCATTTCTTTTGCAGAATAATGGAGAAGAGTGTCATCTTGGCAGCCTTCTGCCTGCAAGTGGAGTTAATTTTAGCCTGATCCTCATGTTGAGCTCATGGAGGAATTTATATTATGTACCAACCTTTGCTGGAAGCCTAAGGTAGGCTTTAAGTCTCTGAGAACGCATGCGCTCTCTGAGGAGATCCACCCCTCACCAGCTAGAGTCAGAGAAGGTGGCTGTGAACCTTGACAAGGCTGCACCTGTTAATGTGTATCCTGCCACTGCTAACTTCAGTCTCTCCTTTTGCAGTTCAACTTTTCTTTCCCCTTTGATATGTGCTCTCCGGCTTAGTTTAAGTACACATTTCAAAACACTTCCTTTGAGTTATCCTGTGAAGGAAATTGATCATTCTTTAAATGTATGTTTTTAATTGACTTCCTTCTTCCTGGCTAGGAAATTAACTTTTAGCCCTCTCTTATTTGGTCTATTAAACAGTGTGTGAGACACCTTCCAGACAACAAGATTTAATGAGACCTAAAATGCTGAAGACTTTACCTGATAGAGGCCCACATTCCGATGTAACTTTTAAAGATATAACAACCAAGATTACAATTGAATTCTAGCTGCAAAACATATTGACATTGCTGTCCATACCAGACTGAATCAGCCAGCTGTTCCATCTCCTTCCTCTCTGCCAGTTGCAAGGCACTCTTTTAAAAAATCAATTGCCTTCTCCCTGTGTATTGTTGCCAAAAGTGAGTATCTGGACTCTGAACTACAAAATATTTATTCATTTTTAGGCTCAGATCCGTTGTTTTTGCTATTGAAATTTAAGTCTAATGTTTGAACTCAAAGGGATCAATAATGCCTGAGAACAACTGGGTCTGAATATTTCACAGCTCGTTGCAAGAGGTAGTTGTTGTTTTTGCTGGTGCTTTGCCAAACTGCCACCTGGGCAACCAGGTTGCCGACCAAACAGGTGATAATGTTCTCACAGTCCTGCAGAAAACACACCCAGCATTCACGTTGCCATAGCGTGATTCCTTGACTCCAGGGCTTTACGGACTTCTATTGTGCATGCGGTTATAGTCCAAACCTGGGGTGATTAACAACGTTTCAAGTCCCAGGGCTCAGCTGACAAAGGCAGGGTGTTCTTCAGAAGGAAGCAGCCCTCTATGTCCCAGGATGTTCAACATGCATGACCTCCAGGGCATTCCACTGCCTACAGCAAACTATTTTCCTAAGAAGGAAACTTTCTTGGGTTTCTCTGGAGATGTTTCTTACCCTGGGGAAAAAGTTCTCATCTTACCCCTGTGTTCTTCCATAATGTTGTCTCACCCAATGTCAGAAATATATCTGGTGACGTTGCATACACACACACACACACACACACACACACACACACACCATATCATATCTACTCACCACTGCTAAAGATAGCATTTTTCATGGAAATAAAAATGTTCCCAATAATTGATTTTCCTGAAATGAATTAGATTAACTCTGTCTTCCTCAAATGTTGCCTTCCCTTGTTTTTCCTCCTCTTGCTAGTGTTTTGTCCTAATACCATTCTTTAAACACAATGTTTTGCACTTCTTATTTTTTTCCTATTTTTTGGGTGATAATTTCATTATTGTTTTCATCTTTCATGTCATGTATTTGCTTTGGTTTTTTAAATACATCTTTTAACATATTTATAGTAAAGGTCATTTGGGCTGCAGAGACCAGGAAATGGAGCTTTGTCATGTTTGCAAAAAGAAGAGATAAAGCCAAATGAAAGTTGCAGGATCTGTTACTTTATTACATCCGTAATTTTCCCAACCCAGTGTAATACTTCCAACTTTTCCCCTCCCCGCTTCTCACTGAAATGACACACTGCAGGTGCTACAGTTTAGATTTAACGCTGAAAAAAAAAGTCCATTTCTTTTCTAGCTCAGCAGCAAAGACATCACAAAAGATAGAGTTATCATGAGCTAATTACAGTCCTTGAAAATTACCTTTGTGCTTAGCAAATATGCATTTTTTTCCCCTTTGCTGGTGATGAAGAAGTTGGCAGTTTAAATAAAAAACACTATTTAAAGTAACAGAGTACAGTTATATAACCTTTTCACATAAATCACACAATAACTCTTTGTGCTTTGTAAAAAAAAAAAAAAAAAAGAAAGAAAGAAAGAAAAAAGAACAGCGGTGCTTGTTAAGATTTATTTATATAATAATCTACGCAAAGCATTTTTTTTCCTTTTATAAAAGTGGGGTGTTCTCTTTTTTAACCTCTGGAACTTGCAAAGTAGAAGCAGCAAGATCTTCCAATCAGTGCTTTGAGGTGCACGCTGCTTCACTACTCCAGCCCACGATTCCCGCAGTTTTTGGCTTCCTGTCTACGCACACAACTCGACAATTTGACAAAGAAATAGATTCTGTTTACTAAATCAATAAAATAAATCAAATCAAATCCCAATCTAGTGTAAGGAGTCTTTTTCATCGATAAGTATGATTTAAAGATCATTTTTTCACCTTAACAGAAATACTGTTTTGTCAAGAGTACTTCATTACTGCTACTTTCATTAAGGAAGGGTTTCATTAGAAACAGTTTCACAGTAAAATCGGCGAGACCCTGGAAGCTGCCTAGTTTCTCCACTGATGCTCTCTGCAGTTCTTTCATAGGGTCCTTCTTCCAGACTCACTTTCTTGTCCACCCATCTTTGCTTTCCTTGAGTTTCTTCCCCAATTTAAATGTAGAAGCAGAAACCTCTCCTTATTTATAATGTTCCCCCATTACTTAAAAATGATAAATCCTTTAAATATCATTAAAATGTCCTGTCCATAAATTGATCTTATCCCTGACTAGTCCACCCTGGAGGGGCCCAGGACTGGAGAATCAAGGGCTTGTATGAATTGCTAAATACTAAACGTGGCTCAAACTGACCCACTTAGCCTCAGTCCGGAGGATTGCTCCAGGAAGTCTGATCCTCTCATGGAGATAAACCTAGCAGAAGCAGTTCATTGGTCAAATATATCTATTCTGATCCTAGTCGAACAGTGGGGGTTCTGAGGACAGGAAAACCCACAAGGGCTTTCTTGTGTGTCCTTATCTTTCACGGAGATGCTGACCCAACTTTTAAAAGCTATCTCCATGGAAAATTCTGGGCCGCACTCCAAACTAACCAGTAGAAGGTGGCTCTCTTAATCAGTGGCTGTGTGCCGTCTTTATATAAACAGGTTACGCCAGCTGCCTGCAAAGATGGGCCAACCAAAGCTGCACTGTGAAAGCAGAGACCCCACCTCTCCCTGGCCATAGCAGAAAAATCTGGCTGCTTTGTATGATGACCAGAACATTGGTAACTTTACTCTTCCTCCAGAACTGTGAATAAGGCATATGTCCATCCTCCAGACTGGGGAAGATTTTGCTAACCTGCCAGTTGGAGTTAAGAGCTCAAAAACAAGAAGAAGAAATTTGCTCACTCCAAATGATAGATAGTTGTTCAACTGTGCATCTCCCAGCCAAATGAAAAAAATAAGAGAAGGAGGTTAACTCTCTAGTTATATGTGGAAAGAAATGTTCATGGCAGCACAGTTTTAATCACTAGAAAGACAACCTTCCTATTGCTACTGTACAAAAGGTCATCACTGCCCAAAATGTAACTAAGCATGTCAGCTTGAATAATCCATAGGAACCAGTGCAGACAACATCTGTTACTGTACTTAGACAGCCACTATTATTGTCCCTTGATCCTGACAGCGTTCCTCAAAATGAGAGTACCTCGAAGTAGCGGCAAACTATGGGGACTATAAACTAAATTAATGAAACACGAAAAAACAGGCTTCTAAGCTACATTTATAAGTGTTGACCAAAAACAAGAAAGGTAGAAACATCATGCCTGTGTTGGCCCCCAAATCTGAACTTGTTTATGACTTAATCAATACAGCAGGATCATTAAAAGAAACAAAGCAATCAAACAAAAACCTTCCAATGCGGTGTGTTCTTATTACTTACTGGCAAAAAATACTCCCCTCTACAATAATTATTATAATGGTAATAATTAGTAATTCTGGTCCTTGTTTCTGAGAGAAATGCTTTTCTAGCAAAAGCATTTTAATACAGTACCATATTGATTGAAAAATCACAGAATTAAGGCCTGTGATTTATCGGTCAAGCCATGTTTAAATGTCTTAGGATAAGTTTTGCTCTGTTGCCACCAGAGTTGAATGTTAAGTGGGGAGCGTCTTCACACTGATCCTATTTTCAAGATATACAATAGCTATTGCAATTCTAGTAGGGCTCTTCTAAGTTTTTTTTTGGGGGGTGTTTTTGTTTTGTTTTTGACAGCATAGCATTACACCCATGGGAGTTTAGCTTTTCAGGTGATAAAGAGGATTTGTTATAAAAAATTGATTATAATAGGATTTAAAGTAATTGAAAGTCAAGGTACAGTAGCCACCCAGTGGATCAGAGAGTGTCAACACTTGCAGTAAGGGTGGAGTGCCTTTTGCTAAGCAAACAACAAAAATAGAGAGAGAAGAAAATATTCTATGCCCAACAGGATCTGCAAGGTTGGCCAACCTGATAAGCCTGCTGCACTGCAGTGGGTATTAAGCCCTGAGATGCCAGAGGGGCCGTGAATAGCTGCAACCTTCCTGCCCCACAAGAAAGTTTTGAAAACAAATTATATAATAACCTGAATTCAGGTCTAGACCTTGCTAGACAATAATCCTTGGCCTTCTCAGGCTCCAAGGAATAAAAGGCCCATCCCTCAGCCATCACCTTGACCCTTCCAGTCCTAGAGTCACTCAGAGTCATTTACACCTGTGCTACATTTATTAGTGCGGTAGACATGAAAACAGGTGCATGAGTGTGTACGCGCACATGCGCTCGTACACACACACACACACACACACACACACACACACAGAGGCATGTACACTAGGCAAGAACTGCCTGGCTCTCCAAATGCTTCATCCTTTTTGATGAAAGTGTCACTCTCTTTCCAAGCACAGTAGATTTGTCAAACATTATAATGCTATTCGATGACAAGAGACCCATGACAAATCCATAAACACATCAGGCATCATAAAGTAAATATAATCCCCAAAATTACAACCCTGGTGACAGCCAGCAAAAAGCAGAAGATAGCTGAATATTCTTTCCATCATTATAGGGGTTTTTTTCCAACTAACTTTGCTTTCTACTATTTTACAGTGCTATTAGTTCCTCTTGGCCATAAATATTATTATTACAGGCTGTATTTTGCTTGGTGGTTCAATATAATGGTTCTGTGGATGGACCTGAAGTCTAACGCGGTGTTCACCTTAAACACAACAGCTGGAGAACATTCTTAATCATAAGACATGTATCACATTTCAGGAATTTTTCCACCTTCTTTCATTTAATTATATAATAGTCAGTTTGCTAAATATACCATCATAAAGAGCAGTAGTTAAAAGTAATCTAGGGCCAATGAGATAGCTCAGTGCTAAGCACCTGCCTGGCAAGCACAGGGATGCAGGTTTGAGCCTTGGCACCACATGCTGCACCGGTCCTGAGCCTGGAGCCTCTGAGCCAGCCACTGAGACCTGGCATGGTGGTGCCCGCCTGTAATCCCAGCGCTGGGGAGGCTGCAAACAGGGGCATCACTATAAGTCTGAGCTGCCTAGTGAGAATCTGTACCAAATGCATTTTTAAAAAGTAATCTAAATAGAGATCAATGCAAACATAACAAGTCAGCTAGCACTGAAAAGCTAATATACATATATGCATACAAGCATGTATTTCTATGTATATAGGCTACATTATGCATAATTATTATGTTTTATATTTATATCAGAATATATGTGTTCAGTGATTCTGAAGTTAATATTTTACCCTAAATTATGATATCATTCTAAGAACATTATACTCAAAGAAATAATAAAAACTTTATTTAGGGTACTTTTTCTCCCAGATCAATGACAGGATATTAAATTAAAGCAAGGTTTTTACTTCTATGAATTATGTAATCATCTAATTGCATACTTTGACAAAAAAAATCTCTCTTATAGAATTTTACTCTGCAGGGTTAAAGTCAGCCACACAGTGACAATCTCAGCATGTATGAATAGGAATGTGCACCATTGGCAGGACGAATTTGTATGAACTGACACAGAAATTCAAATATCCATTGAGCTTCCTCCAAAGGCTTTTCTCCCATTTGTCCAACCTCTCCTAATCTGAACACCTTTCTTTCCTTTCAAATCTATTTTCCCAAGTTGGATTCTCTGCATTTCACACAAACATGAGTTTGCCTTCAGAGTCCATAATTAAGAAATTCTGCCATAAACCACTTGTCCTTTTGATCACTACCTTACCTGTGTTCTTTCGAGATCCATGAACTTTAGCCCTGGTTAATTCTGCTTCACACCGTTTGCACTCTCCCTGCTAAGAATGATTACCTGCCAACTCTTTCATTATGGGTAACCCACCAATCAACAACTGCCAAACACTCTCCTTCTCTTTCTTCACCTTCTCCAGGAAAACTTCCTTTTCTGAGAACTGCATATATCAAATCCAAAATCAACTTGAGTTTGTTGATTATTTCACCTTTTATAATGATCACTACTTGGAATTGTAATTTGTATTTTAGTCTCCAGATTTTAAATGAGCATGCTAAGGGTGCTAAATGTATGGAGATAGTTTAACAAATATGAGGGGTTTGCTCTTTTTTTGTCAAAAGTAGAACTGCTATTCTTCACCCCACCCCATCTCTTGTACATTTAGGCATAATCATATGACCTGTATTAGCCAATGAAATGGGATGCACAGACAATACGCAGTTGGGTGTAGCGTCTCCTCCCTGCTCCAGTTATGTTGAAAGCATGAATCTCCACGAGTTAGCAGCCTGGACCCCTCAGTGAATGTGATAAGCAGAGGAGGCCCGCTGCCAATCTCCACTGACTTTGAGCACAAATGAACTTTTAGTGTTGTCATGACTGCATACCCTGTGTCCTCCCAGAAAGAGAAATGTGGCCCTTTGCCTAGGTATCACTGAGGGACTCATCTTCATGGTAACATTGCTACTGTCTTGGAAGCTTTTTCAAACATATGCTATCACTCATTTTCATTGGAGTTTTAATACTCTCGTTGTTGCTCGCTGCTATCATTCCTACGTCTTAAATGAAAAGCCTAAGTAAGACCCAAAGGAAAAAAGTTCTTTCCTCAGTGTTTTCGAAACAATCATTTCTAAAGGCAGAATTAAAACACATCTTGGGGGCTGGGGAGATGGCTCAGTAGAATAAGCGCTTCACCGGCAAGCGCAAGGGTCTGAGTTCAATCCCCAGTTCCACCAAAAAATAAAAATAAAAAAATAAAAAATAAAACAAATCTGATGTCCACCAGACGCTCTCTCTTTTTAATCAGAAATTATAAAGAAATCCAGGTCCCAACTCCAGCTAGAGAGGAAGTCACAGAGCATGAGCTATTAAAGGTGGAAGAGGTAGAGATCTTACCTAGTCTCGGCACCGTCAGAGCAAGATTCAGGACAACTGAGTCGAAATGACTGTGAGGGCTAAGAACACAAGCCACATTCAGGGTTAAGGCGGACAAAAATTCAGATCTCTAATGGCACAACAACCTTGATAATATCTGGATCCTGAATGAAAGGAAACTTCCTGAGGATGCTGAGAACATGTGAGTATATTCTTAGACATCAGGCAAAAAAAAAAAAAAAAAAAAAACCCTTAATCTTTAATCTAAGAATACATCTTTCAGAGTTATTGCTGTTAGAAACTTCTGTTTTTATGACTAGTAAAAATGACTATTAAAAAAAATCATTCCTGAAGCAGAAACAAAAGCATTAAAATTTTTGGGAACAGGCAATCCCTAAGATTTGATTCACTATCCACTGTAATGGAAGGTGTCATCTTTATAACACCCAGCACAGTGCCTAGAACAGAACTGTTGCAGATAGGAATGGACAGACCACATTCTTGTCCTTCTGGAGCACAATCCAGGCCCTCCTCAGGGATGCCCTGCTGAAGTTAGTCATAGAGGGATGATGAGTCTCTCACTTCGTCACCTGGATAGCACAGGTGGTGAGCTTGCAGACTAATTGATTGCTTTACTAATTGTCTTATGAGACATTAAAAATAAATAAGGCTCTACCATATTTCTAACAGGTTAGAGTAAAAGTTCACTATCCTCCAAGAACATAAATACCATCCCATTCAATATATACACTCTCCAATTCCCAAGCCCACTGTCTCCACTACCTCGAAACATTATGTCATTATCCAAAAAGCACAGTCTCATTTTCCAGAATAGTTAATCACCACCCACGATGAAACCGCCTGTCCCAAGAGAAGAACTTAGGTATGTTGTGCCAGGAACCATATATGCACAGGTTTGATCAATGTCTTTAGGTCTTCAGCTGCTGGGAAAATAAAAAAAAAAAAAGAGATGATGACACTAGAAATAACTTTTCAGTTACCCCAACTGGAACATAGTAAACAACAGCTTTAAGCCCAAATCTAAGAGCACAGCAGAATGACAGGATCACCTCAAATAAAACTGGTTACCTGACATGGCAATTTTATGTCCCCTGATTTCAGCTCTTTGGGGAACCACTAACCCAAATCCAAGAGGAAGATTTAGATGTTAAAATAATTACCGGCACTCCCTTTTCATTTCTACCTAGTCAATGGGGAAAGGAGAACACAAAAGAGAGAGAGAGAATCTCTAATGTTAGAGCATTCCAAAGCCAGAAACACATTCTTCCGGCTATACTCACATAAGTCTTATGTGGGCAAAGTTAAGCTCAGTAGTTAGCCTACTGAGAATGTGGACTTGCAGTTCCAGCCCTCCTGAAAGGCTACTGTGGCAAAGGTTCTGGTTTCTGTGGTAAGAACTTTAAAGCATCCAGGTGAGTAGAAGTTGAGTTGGCACCTAAAATCCAGGAAGGGTTATCAGGCTTTTGATCCAATTTTTGCCAGACAGATGAGAAGTTTAGAAGCATTCCTGAGCTTCCAACCCATCACATAATTTCCCAGACTCATCCACAGGAGCAGCTCCACCCCTCAGAAAGATGGACAACTTGAGCTAGGAGAAGACCAGTGGCTACAGCTGCTCTGTGCTTATGCTTCCTGGCATCTGCCTCCTGTTGAGTTTATCTTTGTGTTTTTAATACAGATGCAAAGTGGATTGGAGGTGGGTGGAGGGAAATTAATTAGAATTTGCTAGGAGTCTATCAACCAGAGAAACATGACATTAAAAACAGATGTATTCCAAACAAAGTTTAGGCCTTTAAAAAATAATCTACATTGAAGAATAGCTATTCCTTACTACTAGTAGAAAAGAAAACACACAATTTTAATGTCGGGTCCAAACCATGCTGGCAGGCCCGCCCAGTATTTTCACTTGTTCTGCTGTTTAATATCTGCCACAGTGAGGAGGCATTTCACAGCCAGGCCTTCTTCTCAAGGAACCCTATTTTCCTAACGGCTTCCTCCTTCTGCACAACAAATTCATTGAGACATTTTAACTCAAGATGCCTTTCATGTGGTGAAATGGAGAGACCCCTAAGGGAAAGAGAAAGGTCAAGAAGCAAATGGTGTTACCTTGGAATAAGCAAAAGGAATAAGAACAAATCTGGGAGTAGCCCATCAGCAACCAACCACAGAGGCCTTGAGGTCCGTGGATTGGGGCAACAAAATAACAAAGCAAAGCAGCAAAACAACAGCAACAGGATGTTATCCTTCCTATGCCCTAGCTAGGCTTTATAATAACTTCAGCAGTACATGCCCACGGTCATGTTCTGTCTTTGTGAAACCCATGAATATGTGGGACTGTTGAACCTATCCGTGTAGCAGGAAACTGAGATTTAGAGACAGTTTGCGTTACTTATTCTCAAACAGCCTGGAAGTGGAAAGCAGAGTGAATCTGAATTTTAGTCCATTTGAACATTACTTAGATACTCAGTCAACAACCCGTACTAGTTCGAAGAAAGTTCATCTGACCCTCATTTGTATGGGCTAATTTATAGAATGCATAAATCCTTCAAAATGATACAAGAAATATTTTGTGCAGTTTTGTTTCTTGGGAGGAAATGTTTTTCATCCTTATCAGATTTTCAAATGGGTTTTGTGGCCAAAATAGGGTCTGACAGGTCCTCCCTGCTCTTCCTCAGCTGTACAACTTTGCACTGATAGTTGACATCTCTGATGTCTCAGCACAGGAGTCTCAGCTCTTATGTCCTCAAAATCCACTGCTTCTATATTCTAAATATGCTAAAGATTTTCTGAAGAGTGACAAGCTTTCCCGCTGCCCTGCATGACCACTTCCCTTCCTGTCCTCTACCCGTAACTTTATATGCCTACCTCTACTGCATCACCTGGAGCTAAGAAAATAGCTTCCATTTCCACGTACACTCTTCACAGCCTTTCCAAACCCTGGTTATATGATGCATGGGGCATGAGTCAGGCTAGGGGGAGAGAGGGCCTCTTCTTAAAGTTTATATGTAACTGTGCAAGCCCTCAAGCATGTGCTGGCATGCCAGCCCTGTATTTAAAGAAAATAAAAAGGAAATCTTCTAGCAGTAGTGTTTCCCTGCTCAAAAGTATTTTGGGGACACCCGAGCCCTTAAAAGTGATGTTTGTAAAGGAGAAGAATGGGTACAATCAGAAAGCAGAGCGGGGAGGCTGTCACACACACACACACACACACACACACACACACACACACCGTTCTCCACCTTAAATTTGTTCTGCAGAAGGGTTCTCCAGCTTTATTCCTCTCTGAAGTTGAAAGTTCCAGTTGAAATTCCTTACTTGGAAGGTCACTCATTTTCTCATAGCCAAGAAGCCTGTTTGCTTTTGTCTTCTTCCCCTTTGCTTTCAAATGAAAATATCAAACCACAGACCATCTTGCTTCCCTGACTCAAAAATTAATTACATCATGTCCAGGAGTGAAGGTTGTTGAAAGTTATTAATGTATTTGTTGGGAACACTCTGCATTCCAAACGCTTTTCCACGAACGCATAGCTGCTTGCTCTCCGCCTGACCCGAGCAGCAGTTCAGGATGCTATGCACCAAAAACAGCGGTCACGTATCATCCACCTCAGTCCCCCATGGAGCTCATTCCAAAGCACACTGTCATGCATATTTTTATTATCATAAATTGCATCTATTTCCCATTCTTTGTCAAGATCTCCCACAAACTTTGAGACCAGGACTTCGTGACATTGCCTGCCCCACCATTTCTGTCTATCAACCACCATTTCTCCTTCCTTATATTTCTCAGAGCTTGGAATTACCACTGTGCTTCTTCTACCTGTTGTGAATGGCATACTCACCAGTGGTGGTGCACCAACTACATCAGCTCGCCAGCTAACAGGAGTCATATGAGGCCCGTGTACCTATGCTCAGGTGCCTGGACTCTTGGCAATAATCCAGTCCCAGGCTTGGCAATCTTGTTTCACCAAGATGCTGCCCTGGAAAGATATAATAAAGCCCCAACTGTCTGCAAAAGTGACGGCAATAGTGATACCTGAAGCAATTCAGGATAATACATATTTTATAAATCATTTATATATCATATATAAATATATATTTTATATTAAAGGTGTTCATCTAGTGAGGGGTGATACAAGAGTAGAGATCATTTTTCATTAAATTAAGGCATCAGTCTAGCTGCATACTCCCTCCACATTTGGGATGATACAGAAAACACATAAGCACTCAATATTCTCTGCATTTTTTAATGCTCTTCTATACAAAAGGGCAAGTTTAAGCATCAGGATTCCAGGAAAGCATGGCAGGTTGAATCTCCGGGACAAAGTAAGATCCAAAGTATTGGAGGATGGCATGACATATGGAAAATGTAAAAACCAGGTCCTCTGCCACAGGTTGAGAACTTTAGAAAGTTGTAATTCCTATAATGATGAAGAGAACCACACTGTGGCAAGAATGGGGCAGAGTTTTACTCGGGAGGCAGAAGGGCCTGGTTTGAAATCAGGATCCCTCCTTTTGGAGTTAACTTGCAGTGAATGACTGAACTCCCACCCGAGGTCCAGCAGCCCCTGCATCCCTGCAGCCTCACACTCGGTGTCCCATTCACTGACTCTTCATGCTGGTCCAGGCACAACTTCTTTCCTAGACCTTCCCACCCCCACGTGCACATCACTGCCCGTGTCTTTCTCCTTCATGACACGTTTCTCCACACACATGCATTCACTGTGTTTCACTGGATTCCCACATTGAGAAAAGCAAGAAGTAGGCCCCTTTTGTGCTCTGTTGTATTCTCAATACCACACATCATATCTAGAAACAGTCAATGTATAGAAAATAGTTGCTAAATGAGCATGTCATATAAATCTACATTTCCTGAAAAATAGAGACAATAATGATACCTACCTCATGTGTTTTTGCAGCAACTGAATGATATAGCACACGTGCAGTCTACAAAATAATTCCTGGAATATAGCAAACATTGTAAAAACAAACACTCATAGATGATATTAATAATTAAAATCTTATATTTTAGCCTAGGGTGATGTCCTCATATTAAAGTTATATAAATCACGTGAACTTCTATGCGCATACATGCGTATTTCTGGGAAGTGTATTATCCATTGTCTTCAGATCATCAAATGAAAATCATTATTCCACCCTCCAAAGGCACTAGAATAATTGCTATATAGGCCAATGCCATTAGACTGTGGTGAACATTAAGCTACATAAAGTAACATAAGAGCCCACTGTACCTAAGAGTTTAGAGAGTATATATACTAAGTTTCAACCAGATTTAATTTGCCTTAATGTTTCAGTAATTACAGAACACTGAACCAGGAACCGGGTAACATGGTTTCTCTTCTGAATCCCTGTTCTTGGCCAACTTTATGATCATGGTTAATTCATTTACCCTTATAAACTACAATTCCCTAGATTAAGCAGAGAAAAGGCAAGGAAGAATATTTTTAATATACTTAACTTTTTAATACGTAATCCTAAAGATACAAAGATACAGTACTACATGAAAAAGATAAGGTCTGAAAATGAGACTGTCTCTTGCTCAGAGGATTCCTTGTCCTGAGCTTTGAAATGTGTGAATTATACTAGATGACATTTAAGAGTTTCTATAACTGCTCACCATAATCCAAAGATGTGAAATATAAATAGCTCCTGTTCTGGGGATTTATTTTCTATTTGACTCATCGCTGTGCTAATTTACACTCTTGCCCACATCAACGACACTATTTTTGCTGACTCATTTCCAATACTGAGATAGAAACCGTGTCTTAGCCTATCCACATTGCTTCAATAAAAGATCTCAGACTGGGTCATTCATGAGCAATGGATATTTAAATCATGCAGTTCTGAAAGATGGGAAGTCCAAGGGGTGTCAGAAGTTTCAGGCTGGTCAAAGCTCGTCACTCCATAAGTGACACCTTGTAGCTATATCTTCAGGTTTTGAAAAAGGGACCTTGGTCAAGCAGTGGAACTAATCTCACACAGAGGAGGAGCAAGCCCTCATGGTGAAACCCTTCCCAAGGGTCCTTCCTTTTAGCACTGTCACATCACGTATTAGATCTAACATATGAAATGTGGAGGGTATCAATTTCCAACCCATAATGGATCTGGGAAACTATAAGGTATGCTTTGCTCTTTGATGATTGTCATTTCATATATTTAGCACTATGGAACACTTTTTGAAAAGGAGCTACATTAGTGTATCAAGAGGAACACAAGATTTGGTAAAACCAAAAGTACCTAAATCTCAGCTTGAAATATCTTTCCCACTCAGTCCAGTAGGTCACCAATGTAAGATAAATCTAAATCTAACTGCTTTCTGGAATTGTAATTTCTGTACCCTTCATACGTGTTTCCTAGGAATCTGGGTTTTGCACAAAGAAGTTTCAGTTTCTTTCACTGAACTGAAGATTCATGTCAGGAAATATGAGCTTAGAAAAAGAAGAAGAATTAAGTGGCTAATGTTAAATTTCAACAACAGGATGCTTAGAAACTTCCGCATAGGAGTCAAATGTTTTATAGCAGGAGAGAGAGACGCTAACTCTGTTGGCCTATTTAAAAGCAAGGAATGTAAAAGGAAAATGAAATCAAAGTTCTATATCAATTCTATATACTGGCATACACCAGTAGACCAAGTTCCTGGGAAGCCGTCTCATGGATGAGCCCAGGAAATCTACCTTGGAAGACTAAACACTTAAATTTACTCTGTCTAGCTGGGACTTTCCAAATAGAGTGCAGACTAACATATCTACTCACATCCAGATCAGACCCTGAAGTTCTATTCCTTGTTCTCCCTCCCTGATCCTTCTTTAAAGCCCATGTAGCTGAGGGCACACAAAGAAATCGATTACCGTCTCAGGGAATGGCAACTTCCCATCCATGGACATAATTTTTGCATTCTACTTTGAATTGATTCCTGTGCATTTTTGACTAACAGCCCATTTCCTCAGTGAGGAAGATTCTACTCGATACAGATTGAGCCAGAAGTGCACTGAAACCATATTGCCTATAATCATGCAGTCTCACTGACCTGATTTCTATGAATAGATAAATTCATCAAGGAAAAAACACAAGATTAAAATCTAAGAGCCATCTCAGGAAATTATTCGTCTCAAGACATTTTAGTAAGGTCAAATTAAATTTTCAACCATCCTTAAAATTCATATCTGTCTGTATATTTTAAATAGACCTTTAGATTAAATAAGCTTCCTGGATAACTTCTAATTTATGATCAATTTTTCTGTCATATATATTATTTTTTATGACTGTGGTACAATAGATGAGAACTCGATAAATCTTGTAGATGGTAGTGGATATCATTTTCCAAATGACAACACTGAGGACCAGAAAAAAAATAGATGGCTTTCTTGGGGTAACAGATATTCATCTATTCTCCCATTTATTCTTCCATTCAACATTCACTGAAAAAATATTTATGCCGACTTTATCTGGTCATAGTTGTAGATACAGTGATGTAGCAGAATTTTAGCTTTCTAGGGTTCCCATAAGGAAGTGCCACGAACTGGATGACTTAGATAACAGAAATTTATTCTCTCCCTTCTGGAGGAGAGGAGTCTCTAAGACCAAGGTGTCAGTATGCATGACTTCACAACTAGGCCTGTGAAGGACAATCTGTCCCATATTTTTTGACCTTATAGTTCACTATCAGTCCCCAGTTTTCTTGGCTCCCTTTGAAGATTTAATAAATGTTTTTGGAGCATCTACTATATTACAAGCAGTTCTTGGAGATAAATGAAAATCAGAATCAGAATCATCCTTGCTCTGTTAGAAAATTTTTTAAACTTCACGTATTATATTGGATTAACCATGATCACTCATTCTAATTTTGTCATTTGTGACTATTCCAAATGACAAAAGACCATGCATCCAGCCTCTAATGGAATTCCCCCCATCATGGGGCATTTGGGCTTCACGGCCAGGCTCCTTCTATTGGGCATGCCTTAGATGGAGTTGTCCTTTATAACAATTTAAAATCTGATTTGCTTGTATATATACTTGTTCACCCTAGAGATAAAGTATCTTTCCCCTTCTGAGTGGTAGCTTTTACATTTTGGAAGAAATTTTAAATTTCCGTTCATTTCTTCATTATCTATTACTGTTCTACGCAGCTAGCCATCTGTGGAGCTGTGACCTGCCTCAAAGTACACTGTTTGGTGATGCACAAATGCCGGGCCCAGGGGATAGGGGCTGCACACATGCTTTGAACAGTGCTGCATTCAGAGGAGTGTGACTTGCTGTAGTACAGGCATGCTTCCAGTCATTCAGCCCATGGCTCATTAACATTAATTATAATGATGATACAATTTTGATTTATACTAAATATTTAATAAATACACTTTTTTTCTTCAGTCTCAGACTTTCATGTTCATCATCTTCATATTTCATCTTTCTGGCTTTGATCTTTCAATTGAAGTCTTTTTTTGTATTGTAGGGAAGAGTCTACAGGGTGTTCAGGGGCTACTACTAGATTGGACTCCTAGTGATCCATCTGTTTACAGCCTCCCAAGAGCTGGG
>NW_004524600.1:13236157-13246716 GCF_000260255.1 Octodon degus | reverse complement strand
TAACTGTATGACTCTCACTGGGTCACCTGATTTGCTGAGTCTTGGTTGCATTCATTGTGAAAAACAAAAACAGTGAAAAAGAAAAACATAGAGGAGCTAACGTCTAACAATAAGTCTTCTCCGGAGGACTGTAAGACTCAAATGTGACAATTTCGGTGAAAGCATTCGATAAACTGGGAAACAATATTTAAACGGTACTAGCAGCAATATCCTTGGTTTTCTTCCCCATTTTTGCCAACCGTGGAGATGATAAACATGGTGTCTGTGTCTTTAGCCAATTCATTGACTCAAGTGCCAAGCAGATTAAAACCAAAATGTTAATCAACATTCTTTCAGTTTGTTTACAACCTGTTGCGACTATCGGAAGGTATTGTGACCCAACCTGTATAGTTTACCTTAGCCACAAAGACTGTACGAGCCTGGCTGTACGTCAACATATTATGGTGTAGTAGTTACCATCAACAGCTCTGAGGCAGACAAGATTGGCTTCAATTCCAGCTCAGCTATTTGCCTAAATTACTTGATCTCACTGATCCTCTGGCTCTTATCTTTTAAAAGGGAGATAAACAAAGTACTTGTCTACTAGGACTATAGTAGGGTAAACAAAATAAGGCACATAGGATCAACATGTTGAACAGAACAAAGTGTTTAACAAACATTGGTTATATTTATGATATTACTGTGAAATTTCTCCAGTTGATCTTCTGGTCTTATAAAGCATTATTTCAAAAGAAAATAAACTAGACCAGCCAAACCTAACTCTGAACTAACTTAAATCCCTGTGAATTTATGCCTGCACCTTATAGCCACCACATTCCTTCATTAGTGCTCACAAACCATTAGCTTAATAATCTATTCTTGACCTTTTTCCATTGCCATCTGAGGCTAACTGGCCAGACTGCACTAGAGAATCTGTCTTCCTTTTTGAAAAATGGATCAACAATTCCACTCTTGGTTAACCTCTGTTAGTCGCTGGAATTAAACTCTGAGGTTAATCCCCTGTTCACATTTATTCATTTAAAGAGGCTCTTGAACATGTACTATTTGCCCGACTTTCCAGTTGTGGGGTATAACTAGCCCCCAGCACTGGCAGCTAGAATTCATTTATAGCAGCCAGACTCTGCCGAACTCAGACTTGCAGTCAGCTCCCTGTTTGCATTGTTTGTGTGTGTGGACAAGTCACTTCACGCTGAGTCACAATTTCCTCCCCAGCAAAGTAGGGTAATAATAGCTACAATGACTACTTGCAGGATGAAACTATGAGATGAGGTGTTAAAAAAAAGAGTCCCCCAAAAAACAAAACATGCACACACAAAAGCTTTTGAAGTATTATTTGTTCTTATCATTTCAGTTTGCACACCTCTTCCCTTGTTGCAGAACTTGAAAGCAAAATATAAATTTAATAGTTCTGTTATCTGTTATCATTTACACCATCTGCCCCAGGCAGCTTGGCGATCACTTCCTTGTTCTTCTAGTTTCAAACACGAATGAAAATATCTTTCTGTGGTCTTTAACATTTTCAACACACCCAAATTTCATTATTTACTTGTTATTTATACCTTTATGGTATTATATGTTAAGGTAGAAGCACAAAGACATTCTGTATAACCAGGAAAAACAAAGAGTTCAAGAATTAAAGAGATGACTGAGAAAGAAATACTAAATTGAATGTATAATCTGTGCAGTTGAGTATATATTTAGCTTCACTATTGGGAAACAGAGCTAAAATTTTGGGGGATGGGCATAGGAGGTGTTGCATTGCAGTTTCAGGTTAATAAGCAGGGATGAGTAGCTCATGTCCCATGGAACTCCAGTAGAGATCGTACAAAGAGTTCTACAAAGAGGACACCAGACAATCTGATGGAAGTTTCTGGAAGGAGCAATTTTACAAGGGAGTTAATATGTTGGCTAAGTAGTCACTTTTAATAGACAATGCTTCCTAAATCAGTCTTGTCAAACTATAATTTTGTGAGGCTTCTTCCAGGGAAGGGAAGGTACTATTATGCATGTATAAATATTTTTAGTAACATAACTGGGTAGAAGGCTAAAAATTTAAAAATCTAAAGTAATGAATGATTATCATTGCGTATTTTTTCTGCTTCAGCCAAACCCCAACTAGTGGCCAGTCTGCTTGTGCATACAGCTAAGAGCCAAACCAAGGGAGCCTAGAAAATAGTTCTTCTGCATCGTTGAGAAGATAGAGAGTTCTGTGCTTTGGATAACTGGTATGGAGGTGGCCATATCTATTTCAAAAAATAGGGACTTCTTACCTAGAATGAAGGTCCACCTGCCATCTTGAGAGAGGTATGCTGTAACTGAAATTTCTCTCAGAAGACAGTTTTGAACATGGTGAAACTTTAAACAGGAGCTTCTGACTCCATAGAGCAGAGGTGGGAATGCTGTACCTGAAGATTCACCACTTATTTTTATAAAATAGTTTTATGGAATGCACCTATAGGTGATTCCACTAGGTGATGAATCACCCTGTCTTAGGTATTACAGTGCAAAAAACAAAGTTATAGCTATAGTAGGCCAGGGAGATAGCTCAATGTTCTAAATTTCTGCCTGGCTAGTTCAAGGACCAGGATTCAATCCCCACTACTGCATGCTGTGTGGGCCAAGGAAACTGGGTGTGGTGGCACATACCTATAATCCCAGTGCTGGGGAGGCTGAGACAGTAGATCACTATGAGTCCAAGCTGTGTAGTGAGACATTGTACCAAATAAATAAACCTTTTTAAAAAAATAGTCATAATAGCCAACATAGGATCTCCCAGCCAACATTTTTACTATCTGACCTCTTACAGAAAAAACTTGTCAACCTCTGCCACTGAGAGGACAGATTTCATTCACATTTAGTGGGATTTGATGATCATAGTTACTTCCTCATCAATTTTTATTAGAAATAATTTAACATATCCCATGAAGGACTTTTTTATTTTGAGCACCCCAACACCAACAAAGGCTCCTGACAATGAGTTAACTGCAAAATTCACACCCAAAAAGTTAAGTGAATTAGCATTCAGTTAGTGATTTCAGTGGTGCAAAAACAGAGGCGTGTGCTCTGACCTCTGTCTTCCTTTTAATTTGACTCTGAATAACTTAATGACACTTTTCCATAAGCCAGATGTATTGCCCTCTGATCTGAAGAACAGAAAAATAGACTTTCTCTGCTAGCAGGCACCGAGTTATCTGCCATGAATGGAAAGTAGCTGCTGATCAAGCTTGCTGTGATTAGTGTCAGAAAGGACAAAAGACAAATGCTTCTGAAACTGAAGTCATCCCTTTGGGTAGCCAGGCCCTTTTGCTTACCTACCCTGGAGTTAATCATCCTGTGCAATTAGTTCATCATCAGGTCTGCAAATATAAATTCTAGGGCTGGAATATCAGCTAACAGTTATGTTTCTCAGATAAAAATTTCACTAATAATTTTTGAGGAATGAAAAAAATATTGGCCTGTAAAGACTTCTGCCATTCACATTCAGTGTCCAGGTCGCTATGTCAACATCATCACCCACTGCCAGGGCTCAGGGAAAACACAAATTGCTTTGAAGAGAGGATATTGTTGAGGACCTTGACTTGCAGCCTAAAGTGTGAACAGCGAGGAAGCTTAGAAGCGCAGTCTATGCCAGCCCTGGTTAGCACAGAAGAGCTTGCAGATCACAATGAGTCCAACCCACCCCTGGCTCTATTTATTTTTTCTGAGTCTCATTTTCCTGTTGTCCTACTTTCCTCACCCACTTATTTTTCACTTTATTTTATCTTGTGTGGTATTAATGAGTAATCCACCTTAAATCCTTTCTGGAACAAGGCAGGGTATAAGTAAACAAGTCAAAATGAACTGGCCTGTTGAATAGAGTTATTTAGTATTGTCCATCTGAATGCTGAAAAAAATATCTGCCAAAAACAACTATTTTGTTTTGACATCACAGCTTCTGGGGTTTTCTTTCAAACAGAAATTGCTCAACAGGTTCATGGGCTTCTTGTTGCTCCTGCAAGCATGTGAGCTGAGGACTGGGCAGCTGGAGAGACAGAGATGTTCGTTCCAGAGTCTGCTCTGGCACAAAAGTGGCATTGCAGCTGCCGCGCAGCACTTACAGCTAATGATGTCACCAAAATGTCACAGAGTGCTTGTGTAGCTTACTGCAAGCATCTGCATTGCTCTTGAGGGGAAAAGATCCTAGTGTTCACCAATTGCATAGTGCTCTACAGTTTGCAAAGCAGGTTTGCTCATATGGCATCTTACTGAATCCTCACAATTTCCATGTTGATTTGGGTTATGACACTTAGTTTACAGCTCAGGGAGCTGAGACTCCAAGAAGACAATGTGCGTGGAAGAGGCAGGACTCCAATTCAGGCTCTGAGACCGCACTACACACTCGCTGGTTCTCTGTGTTTTCCCTAACCCTCAATATATTTCTAATCTTGATCCAAGCATTATAAAGTCTATTTGATGGGTCACAGTTCAAGGATTAGAAATTATACCTAAAGTTATGCTTTCCTAGCAGTTACTTTAGGTCACTGTATTAGTTTCCTGAGATTACTACAAACTTGATGGTTTAAAACAATGTAACC
This sequence comes from Octodon degus, assembly GCF_000260255.1. Taxonomy (NCBI): domain Eukaryota; kingdom Metazoa; phylum Chordata; class Mammalia; order Rodentia; family Octodontidae; genus Octodon; species Octodon degus. The sequence continues at coordinate 13,242,142 of NW_004524600.1, read as the reverse complement.
ATTCCACCACTCTTCAAAGTGTGAGCAGGTCTATGCTCTTCCCTCTAAAGGGTCTACTGGAGAATCTGTCCTTTGCCTCTTCCCACTCCCAGGCAGCTCTGGACACTTCTTGCCTCATGGCTACCTCCTTTCAATCCCTTCTGTGGTCACACTGGGCCTTCTCTTTTCTCTGTGTCATTTCCTCCTGGGTGTGTCTGTCTTACACAAATGTGTGGGAAGGCCTTCAGCATCCCTTTAGGAGAAGCTTCTTTTCAAAGACTATGATTGACAGCTTTGCGTCACAAATAATAATACCGCCAGGTTCTGCAGACTGGATTATGGACGTGTTTGTTAGGAAGCCACCGCTGAGCCTTGGTAATGCTCCCCCTTCCCTCACTAGAATGCCATTGCTTGGGGAAAACAATATATATTTCAATAAAAGTGGATAATATATAACAAGTGCTCAATAAATGGGTTAAAACCTCTTATCATCAAGAGAGCTTCAAGTACAATCACACTACTTTTGAGATGATTTTTCTCATTGGGCCCATTGGAATAATTCTCAAGTACTTACTCAAATTTTCTCTCTCACACACATTTTCTCTTCAGATATTCTCTTGTAAACTTGCATTCACTTACAGGACAAAGAATAACGAAATTTTTTAATTTCATTTTACCACGGACTAAGGTGCACTTCTCAAAATGTTAGCTATAATTTCGTGAGGTACAATTAAAACGTTTCAGCAATAAAATAATAATTGCTGTGACAGTGTCCAACAGTTCACTGATACCTTGCAGCAGACCAATAAAAATTTGTGTGCCCACCCTGCCCTGGGACCTCATGTTGAGAGAGAGACCAAGGACACCTATATGTCTTTCCAAGTAGTTTAATCTCCAAGATTCTTCTGACTCTCAAATTATTACCCTTTTAGCATTACCTTATTGACATTTACCTTTATTACTTTCTCTTTCTTTTTCTAAAGATTATATAAGTTAACATAAAAGTTAAGCGTTTACCAAATACTATAATTTGAGCGGTGTTAGCCTTCTAAAAAACTAACTTCATGTCTCTCAGCTGTAAAAAGATTACTTCATAATAAGATTTAACACCAAAAAATACAATTATCATCTCCTGGCTCTTGCTGTGTTCCCTGAAATACAGTCATAGCATTACAAGTAATTTCGCATTTATTTTGTCTCCTTCAAGATGTACTTCCCATTATACATAGCATTATTCTATTTCCCCTTCATCTGGGTAATATTTTGAATAAAGAATGTCATTCACTCAATATTTTCAGACTGTATTTTTTCCCATTAAGTTTTAATGCTCTCCATAACATTTTTTTGGTACCTGGACTCAAACTCAGGACCTTCCACTTTCCAGGCAGGTACTTGTGTCACTGAGCTATATCCCCAGCTCCATTAAATTCCTGTTTTTCTGCTTAAAACCTGTGATTTCATTTTGTCCTTGGTCATTGTGTTCCTATCTGTAGTTTCCTACAATCATACATGTATTCTTAGCAATAATTTGCTGAATAATTTGTTATTGGTGGAATGAGTGAAATAATGATAATTCCTGGGGCCACCTCTGTTTTGCAAATTATCTCTCTGTCATGCTTCTTGTTTCTTCTTACCTAGCTCATAGCTAGCCTTGATTTCTCACGCTCCCCTTCATCTATTTATCCTTGCTGTCCAGTTTGATCCAGTGTCCCTTTCCATGGTGACACTCTTGTCATCATCCAGGAGACAGACTCTTTCCATTGAATGCCTTCACATACCCAACTATTATCCCCCTTTCTCCTGTCTTTTCCATCGTCAGGACCACACAGCTTAAGGACAGCATGGAGGCCCACTCATCCCCCCGAGTTCTCCACTTCCTCTCCTGGTTCTAGATCAGTGATAGTGGCATTTGTCCCACAGGAACTCCTGGAGTAGTAGGAGTTGAAGAGTGAGCTAAGTCTTTGGGTTCTCCATCCTCCCTGGCAGCGGATCACCTCCTATCTCCAAGAAGACATTGTATAAACCCATGATGATGCCATAGTTCTCTTCTCATGCTGGCTTCATCCAAAGCCCCCTGTGCCCAGCCAGCAGACCATTCCAAATTGTTAAGAAGTGCATGTGCATATTTGGTTGGGAAAACACAGTGCCATTGCAAATGCTTAGCATCTCTTGGGGGTTGGAACAAAGCCTCTTCTTGAACCAATTTGGAGTTGTGAACACCCCACCCAGCCTAATTTCCTCTCCTTTATCCACAGCTGTGTCAGAGCCTCCCAGTTACTGTCAGTGATGCTTTGGAGTCATTTGCAGTTCCTGGACACTTTTTTATCCTCTGCATAGCTTTGGATATTTAACCTTAAAAAAGAAAGCCATCCCCTCCCACTCCACCTTTATGATTCATTTCCCTCCAAGGTAGGCGCCCCCAGGGCAGACTACAGAGCAGAGTTTGATTCGCCCACCTCCTCCCTTCCCTTTTAGGTCTCAGAATAATTTCACAGGTCCTTCCATTTTAAGATAATGTGGAGAATCAAATAGAGATAATGACAACAATTCTGAAAAAGTTATCCAAAAGTGAAGTAATCTAAGTGTTGGCCTAGTTATTGCCCTTGGCATAGAAGTACCAGGTCCCTTTCTATCTAGCATACTCAGAGTGAGGTCTTGCTAATTTTTAATGCCTTCTATGACCTTTGTTATAATATTCATTCCCATGTAAAGCATCCAGGTTGACTAACCTGGCATTCTGACTGGGACCACACGGGGACACAGGGCAGAAATAACCAAAGGCTCCTTCTAAGTCCTTCAGCTGCTTCTGCACATTTGCAGTTGTTTCCTTGCTCTTGCTAAGCCAATCCCTGTCTTCTGATCCTACAAGTCCTTCCTCTTGCTCTCTCTTGTCTCTCTGGAGGGGAAAAGGCCTTCCTTATTTCCTTGGAGATTCTCCCCTGATCACCCTTGTCATCATTGTTCGGGGAAATCTGCCCTGTGTAGCACACGCAGCTCACACACCAGCCAGGCATAAATTCCACTCGCAGCCGGCACTGGCTTTTTACCCACTTTTTCAGATACCAGCTGTGTGCAGTTTCTCTGATCTTGGCCCTGATGACTTCTATCATTTTACAAACAGCCAGGACCAGCCACTCAATTCCCAGGATCAGAGCAAAATGAAAACATGGCCCCCTTGTTCAAAATCGTGGGGAATTTCAAGATAGCAACAGTACAAAATTAAACTGAGCTCAGGGCCCTCTGAGTCTGCAAGTCTAAGTGACTACTCAGCTGGGAATGCCCAGGAAGCTGGCCCTGCTATGACTATGTCCTTCTGGAACCCTGTTCTTAGATAGTCTTCAACCTTTCTTAGTCCCCTTTGCATCTCTTATCCTCTTTAGCTGTCTTCACAATACTCGTGTTTCAGAGTCAGTGAATTTGCAGTAAGAAAAGTTGACTTCTAGCCCTAGGTAAATATCTGTCCTTGTTCAAATCAAGTTGTTATTTGATTCCATGCTTGATGGTAGGGACAAAACAACGAAGAAGATCCAGGTTCATAATCTACCAAAAAAAGACTTTGTTCTAGAAATATGGAAAGAAAAATGTGTAGAAAAATGTAAAAAGAGGGAGAGACTAAAAGAGAGAGGGGAAGAGACTAGAAAGGAAGAGAAAGAGAGAAAGAGGAAGGGGGAAAGAAAGATGGAGGAAGGGATAAAAGGAAGGGGAGAGAGAGGGGAAAGAATGATACATGTGCCTAATTTCTACCAGTGGAATACAACTGTTCCTCTCAGCTGGCCCATCAGCTGACGAAGGGTGATCACCTATGACCCATATATTAGACGGTACTGAGAAACCTCTCTTGTCCTTTATCTTACCCTCACTGGCCTACCTTGATTCTTGAAATTCCACCATGAGAGTTACTGCCTCAAGTAGTGAAGGTATGGATAAGATCCTATCCAAACAACAGCCAACCAGAGCAGATAATGCTGAGGGGTGAGGGGAGAATGTAAAGGTCCAAGAAGCCCTAAGAAAAAGGAATTTCTGACTAGACAAGTGCTCTGAAGGAGGAGCATATGTCAGAAAAAATGAGTCTTTCTAATTTATCAGTGTGTACAGGACCAAGAAAACTGTTATCCCAACGTGAACTTGTTCTGGTCTGTGAAAAGACTGAAAATAGATAGAGATAGACAGAAAACTCTCAGGCTCAATTCATGCTTATTCAGTACACCTACTATAATGTGCTCATGTCACTTCCTCTCAATACTTTGCCATCATCTAAAACTTTGGAGGGCCCTCATCACGCTTTCCATTTTCCTTGGAAAACCCAGTGGCAAGAAACACGGGTTATCATCAAAATGCCTAAAGCTATGAGTTATCAAAGAAAACAGGCCTACTCGCTTCTTGTCAGGAGACCGTTGGAAGAGACAGCACTCTTTGTGAAAATTACCTAGCTAGGCAGGCAGTAGCAGTAGATACCAAATAAACTCTTCACCCAGCAGAGCAACAGGTTTCAAAGGAAAAGAAACCTGATTTAGAGACCTAGATCTTCCAAGAGCTGCCCCTTTTGTATTTCTAACATTAACCAGGTCACCTAAATCCTGAGTCTCTGTTTCCTCATCTGTGAAATGGGGATTAAGGATGACTTCCCTGAAGGGCTGTGGGGACAAGCTGTGGAGAGCCTGGCACACAGACAGCTCTCAGCAGCGTAGTTCTTTTCCAATATTAGTTGCTGATAAAGTGTATAACAATTCAAAGACCTTCGTTATTCAAACTGTTAATCCTATAAGGGAGAAGAATAATTTTTTTAAAAATTTTTGTGCACCCTAAATAGTCTACCTGAACATCAGTAGAGTGAGTTGAAGAATTGAGGTTGCTCACTGCACGTGAGTTTCTGATGTGGTCTCTTCATGAAGGAAAATGGAACCTTGTGAGTGTGGGGCTTTGTTATTATTAACACGCATGTGGGCCCCATAAATCAATTATTCTGTTCCTAGAATTTGCGAAAGTATTTCAACAACTGCCTTAGTGACAATGAAAAGAATTCCTCTGAACTTAGTGTGAATACCTAAATCACACTTCATATTGTAAGGACACGCTAACAAAATGTTCTGGCAATGAGACTGCAGAAACCTTTTCCAAAATTGTCTAATTTATACCATGAAGCTCCAAACATAAAAATTTTATAAATACCTGGGTTCAATACCCAGCATTGAAAAAAAAATTTTTTTAAGCTATAAGCCACAAGGGCTTCCCTAAAACAAAAATAAAGTCTGAACTCAAAGAAATAAAAGGACTTCTTAACACAGGCTTCAAATTCCTGAGGTGGAAGAATTCCATAGATCCTAGCAAGCTGGCCATGCAAGGAGAAGCTGATACAGCATCAGGGCAACTAAGGAAAGAGCAAGAGACAAGAGGCAGGCATGAGCAAGAAAAGGAAGAAGAAAAGGGTTTGGGTGGATTTAATTTTATGAAAGAGTTTTCAAAACCCTCAGCCCTAAGTTGAGTGAATCAGATAATTACCTGTTAAAAGCTTTGCAAATTTTAGCTAGCAATGGAGTTGGGCAAAAGGATGTTTGTTGGGTGTTCTCAATGAGAAATATGAAATTCTTGACAATTGGGGGCATTTATGTGTTATTGGCCATCAAAAACATCTCCTGTTCTTGAGTCACAATGGAAGCTAGAGCTTGAATTTTATTGTTTAATGTGATTTTTTTTTCTTTCCTGACTGAGCCAGTATTGGATTGAGAAGCTGAAAATTTATGGAGTTAGCAGAACCCAAGAAACTAAAAGCTACCCTGCCCGCCGAGTAGGAATTTCTGCCGCCTTCCGGGAAACCCCAGACCCAGTCCTAGCCAGGCCCGGTGAGTGTGTGGGAGAGCTTTCGGCTACCCTGGGCCAGCGGGACCTACTGGTCCCAGCCCAGATTCAGCGTGGCTGAGACCCTTTTCCACCCCCTTGGGACACCCACCACCACTCTGCAGCACCTCCCCTACCCCGCCTGCCCATAGGAATTTCTGCCGCATTCCA
>NW_004524600.1:13193714-13228332 GCF_000260255.1 Octodon degus | reverse complement strand
AGATGAGCACACATGTCTCAGAGGACAAAATTATGGAAGCAAGTAAATATATGAAAAAATGCTCCACATCACTAGCCATCTGTGAAATGCAAATTAAAACAACCACTGAGATACCATGACTATCATAAAGAAATCAACAAATGCTGGAGAGGCTGTGGGGTAAAAGGAACCCTTCTTCATTGGTGGGAATGTAGAATAGTGTAATCATTACAGAAATCAGTATGGAGACTTCTTAAAAAACTAGGACTGGAAATCCCATGCAAACCAGCTATCCCCCTATTGGGAATTTTCCCAGAGGAACTGAAAACGTCATATCATAGTGATATATGTGCACCTATGTTTATAGCAACACAATTTGTGATAGCCAAATTTTGGAAGCAACCAAAATGCCTGTCACCTGAGGAATGGATGAAAAAAATGTGGTATTTTTATACAATGGAGTATTACTCAGCTATAAAGAATGACAAACTGGAAGCCTTTATATTCAGGTGGATGCCACTTGAAGATATACTTATAATTTTTTTATGCTCATAATTGAAAAAAACCAGACCCACATGTGTAAATATCGTATAGTATAGTTTCCCCAGTGTAAGAACTCAGAAGACGGGGCTGGGGAGATAGCTCAGTAGAATAAGCACTTGCCTGGCAAGTGCAAGGGCCTGAGTTCAATCCCTGGTTCTGCAAAAAAAAAAAAAAAAAAAAGCAGAAGACCGAAAGGTAAGCATTTGAAGGAGTAGAAAGGCAATTTTTGTTCAATAATAGTAGGTTTTCTGGGTGTTGATGGTGTTTCCGGTGTCTTCAAAGAAGTCCTCTGACTGCCCCATTAGCCCTTACCTAAACTGCACAGTTTTTATTTTTTCAAGCACATTTTAATTGAACTTTTTTTTTTTTTTGCGGAACCAGGTATTGAACTCAGGCCCTTGCGCTTGCCAGGGAAGCGCTTATTCCACTGAGCCATCTCCCCCGGCCCCCTAATTGAACATTTGAAAACCCTCCTTGTCATTTTCCCTAGTCTTGGAAGTGACTGATTCTAGAGAGCACAGCATAAGATTTAGGGTAAGCATTATCACACTTAAGCCTCATCAGCTATATAACATTTACTTTAGCATTCACTTCCTCCAATTTATAATCCCAGCACTAGGAAGGCTGAGCCAAGAGGATCATTGTGAGTTCAAGACCAGCCAGGGCTACAAAGTGAGCTCAAGGCCAGCCTGAACTACACAGTGAGACCCTGTCTCCAAAAGACACACACACACACAAAAGCAGAGCAACAACATCAGGGACAAAAGCGTGAAATTTATACAAAACAAGAGTTAATGCTTTCAGGACTCTGAAAGATGCAAAAAGTAAACAAAAATGGAGCTTCCAGGGCGCCTCACATTCTAGTTTCTGCTCTTTCCTGTACTGTGGTTCAATAGTACAGGTGTTTCTGCTCTTTGAGACTGGGAAATGAAAGCAGGCTTTCTCTTCTTGAGCGGTTCCACTAAAAATATCGAGTAAATTCTGCTCTTTTGCTGCATCTCTATTTCCTGTAAACCATGGAACTCTAAGACAAAGAGTAAGAAAAGCTGAATCTTCCTGCTGCAGACTTGATGAAGATGAATTAGACAGTGACAGGAAAGATGGAAGGTGTTCCATGACAGAGGCCAAACTAATTCAAAATGAAAATCGTCAATTCGACAGTGTTCACACGTTACTTAAAAATCAATGCAGAAACAAAGTGGAACCCATGTAGCCATTTTAGCACCCCTCGCTTTTACTTGAAATATCTTGGCTCTGAAAATGCAGTCAATCATCATTAATAATGATATTTTATACCACTTTAAAAATTGTAATTTCAGAGCCACTTTAATAGATGCCCTGTCACTACATATTGTGCCATTTGTATAAATATTTTAGGTCTGTGCTTTTCTTTTTCTTTTCTTTTCAAATTTTCTCCACTTAAGGAATTTTTTGAGAGCAAAAAGGAGAGAAAGTTTTCATTGAACATTCATTAAAAACAAAAACCAGCTTGTCCTAAACTAGGAATCCCTCCTATTAAGAAAGGTAACCTAGTGAATTAGACAAGAACTTTCAACTTTGTTGATTCTAGAAGTTGAGTCTTCATTGTGGGGTTGAAGACAAATGCCTGCCTCCTGCCCTTGGATCTGAAATAAGAGGTCACTGAGTCTGTAGAGAGATGAAAAAGATTCTATGTAAAGGCTGGGTTGTTGTTTTCTCCCAAACACAAACATCTCAACCAACTTGCCTGTGTTTATTTCACCACAAACTTTAGAAATTACTAACTCTACTGTACTTTCCCAGAATGTTCAGAAATATTTCTGTGAAATTTTTTAATTTATTAATTGATAGAATAGTCAAATGTTCATCTACTTCCTGCTCTATTTATCTGTCTTTTGATCTCTTTTGCTCTCTCCCCACTCTCCATCCACACATACAGACACACACACACACACACACACACACACACACATGTGCATGCACATACACACCACTAAATATCCCTTGCCTTGGAAAATATGGATGGAATTTTTTATTTCTGTTGCAACTTCCACAAAATTGTCCAAATGTATAAGAAACCTTGCAAAATCCAACCTTGACAGGAGACTATTACAATTCTTCTGACTCGAAAAGTTAGAAAAGACTAGATTTTATCAAACGTTTGTTCAGAGTTTTTTGGTTGAGTGTGTGTGTGGGGGGGTGTTTCCCCTTTGCAACCTCCTTTATTATTTGCCTGCAAAAAAACTGTAACAAGAATTTTTATCACCGCTGGGGACCTAGTACTGTTGGTAAAAAAAAAAAAAAAAGTTCCTGTCCTAGTCCTGAACTAAAAGGGAATAAATGTCTTGAATGTATCAAGTTTCTTTGTCAAGCAAACAAAAATAAAGGAATTTAGTTTACTGGAATAGTTGCAGTGCTCATTAAAATTGATGACTTCGAAGATTCTGTGCCTCTCTTCCTTTAAACAGGGCTTAGAGCCAAGGATCTGCTGTGCTGTTAAAAACATCATCTTATTGGGGCATTGTAAAACAGACCACTGCTGTTGCCTCTGCTCCCTCTTCAGGTTTCAGTGCAATAATTGGACAGGGTTGGAGGTCCACAGGATAACAGACAGTCATTTGGCCCAGGGATGTCAATGATATGAGACCTAATATGCATCGTGGTATTTTCTATCCATAAACATCGTTCAAAAAAGAAAGAAAAGGAGCTAGATTAGCATGGGGCGGAGTTTGGTTTTTCTTAGAAATGTAAGACTCTGCAGAAGTGTGCCTTTATTTTTGGCACAAATTGCTACAGCAAATTACATAGCTTATCAGATGTGGTTTTTTCGGGCTCCGTGGAGAAACCACTGCAGGGACTTGTTCTCTTTGTTCTTTGTTCCCAGTTGGGAATTTGGGATAAATCAATGTCCTGTTATAATTCAGGAACAGAGTTGAATAATAAGTGCTAAAAGTATTGGTAATCCAATTAAACTCACATTATTCCAACTTAACAAAGTAGAACTTGGTCATAAAAGGCATGTCCATGATGCCCTACGAGGTGTGAGATACACAGTCTGAGCCTCTGTGTTACAGATTAGCAAATGTAAACTTTGGGGGAAGGAAGAAGCCAGAGCAGGCAGGAGGCCAAGTCTAGTGAATGAGAGAACATGCTCACCACTTCTCACCAATCCTCTCCCTTATACACTGCTGCTATGGTTTATACCTAGCTACACCCCCAAAGCCTCCTGCACTCCTAGGCAGGGCTCTGGGAAGGGGGCTGGATGCCAGGGATGTGAAACTCAGCAGTGGATTCTCCCACTGATAAGCCAAATGTGGTACTGGTGGTAGGTGAAGCTTGGCTGAAAGAGGTGGTCACTGGGGCATGGCCTGCAGGCCCATCTCCCTCCCTCTTCCTTGAGCACTCTCTGCTTCCTGTTACACTCCCCTGAGCTCTCTCTCCTCCGCCATGCCTCCCTGTCTTGGAGCGAGCCAATTAGGGGCTGAAACCCTACAAGCTATGAACCAAAAGAGACTTCTCCTCCTTAGAGTCAAGAACTGTACACTATGATGAGACAGTAAGATGACTGGTCATCTGTGTTCACTCATTCTCATACGGCAGGGAAACTGAAGCAGAATGCCAGTTTGGATATAATGACATATTTATTTCATCGCTCAAATGAAGAATAGACTTAAAAACTAATTTTATAAACAGGAATTTTCCACTGGTTGGAAGAACAACAAAGTATTCATGTGCTCATCAATTTACTCATTCATTTATGCAAAGATAAAGCACTTTAGGGAATGCAAAAAATAAAGGCTCAAGAAAGCAAAATTTGTAAAAGTACAGTGCACAGCAGTAGCTAAGCAAGTGCCCCTCACCTAGGGGCACAGATCCACCACTCCAGGGACTGCAGATAGCGGAGCAAAGTCACTGGGAAAGGAGAGGTGCTGAGAGGAGATGGGCCTTAATTAGAAATGTTAATAAGACATAGATTCTTCAAGGGGTTGTTGTCTGGAACCTCTTTCCTTGGATAAAAAACCTACATGGGAGTCCGATGTGGAGTTAATGGGCACTGAACCCATCTCGTCGTTCCATCTTTCCCTACTCCTCTCTGTAATGTCTCCTCTCCAAGGCTTTCGCTGTTGGCAAGTCAGTGATGAGAAGAACGTTCAGGGAACAGAGTGGAGGACGGCAGCCCTCTGCACCAGGAGAACAGCACGTGCAGAGCTCAGTAAAGGGCCGCTGCTCTATTTTCCGTCTGGTGCATTTAAGGAGTCTAGTTGAGGCTGATTCAGCGGGAATCTGGGACCCTCATAGCTTCTTAAGGTGGGAAGTGATGCAATACAAATTAACACTATATTTTTTTTACCATGACAGCCATGTGCTGATATCTCAGAGGACACAAATGGGATAATCCAAATGTCAGAAAGGGGTGGCATGTCACCAAAAGAGCTGCAACCCTAAAAGTGAGGGGGCCACTCTTCAACCAGACTTAATAATACAGTGGACAGAAAAGTAAAAGAAAACACAGGCTGGAAAGTCGTTTTTGACTGATCAGACTACATGACTAACGATTTATATTTTGCGCGAGTAGGAATCACTAGTTTTTGTTACGATCATTATCTCTGTTAGTCATTATATATTTGTTTTACTGATACCTTGCTATCGTAAGCTATAAAATTCCATGAGCTCAAGGACTCTGCCCCTGTGGTCACGATTGTATCACTAGACCTTACCATAATGTGTGTATAAATGGCACATAAGTATTGGTTGAGTTAAGAAACTCAGTGATAGCTACAGATGAATTTAGTTTCTCTTATTTGGGTAAACTAGATCCATGGGCACATTCCCCACTCCTGCGTAAGTCAGACTAGAGAGGAGCTGACATATCAGTGATGGATTTAGAAACTAGGCCATCAACAGCAATGAAGCCATGAGAACTCATTTATTCAACCAAGGAAATCTAAAGACAGAAACACAGAATGAGCTGAGGATTTTTAGGCACAAGTTAAATGGAAAACCGGGACAGTCCAAAGTAAAGAATGCTGCTTTGAGGGTGAATTTGGAATGGTTCACTATACACCCACACTTGGAGATATTTATAAACTGTAACAGGAAGAAATCCTCTTTCAAAAAAGCTAAAACATTAGGAATTGTAGAAGTGGAAACAAAACATACAATTAATCAAGAGCTCAACCCTTTTTCAGGTCCCCCTCAGAATGCTTTGGTGTGTCTGAAAACTGGTTAATCCCTCTACCTGTTACATTTTAATAGCACCCTGCTAAGAAGTACTGACCACCACACAGAACTTTTTCACTCTTTTTCTCTCCATTTTTTTTTCTCCTACAATGTTTCCCACTTCTGTTAGGAGCAATACACAAAACATTTATTTTTTAGAATTACATAATCACATGAAATTCTGAAGTCTCGTCTGCTGATCTAATTTTTGTGCCAGTCTACCTAAATCTTCTTGTCTATTGTTTTTGTTGTGACTACTATTGTAGTTGTTGCTTTGGTTCTCTGAGTTTTTGTTTTGTTCTATTCCTTGGTTGCTAGAAAGGAAAAAGAAAAATGGTTGAAAAACAGAAAATGTGATACCTTTTTTGTCCCCAAAACATTTGTATCTCACACCATAAAACAAATAGCCCTTTCTTTTCTTCATAGAAATACTGATCCAAGGATATTATTATGACAAAGTTGCCATGTAGATTTTCATCCAAGTAATATTTTCTTCCATTTCATTCTGTGAAATATTATGTATATTTTATTTTGAAAAGGAGTGGGTATCGATTTTGAGTGCTTATGTGTTAAATACTAAAATTAATATATAAAATGTAAACACTGATTTTTAAGGTTTTTTAAAAGTAAATCTAATATTAATGACAAGAACCAACAAAAGAAAACTTTGGAAATGTGGGCGCTGAGGATTAAATCCAGGGCCTGTACGCTGAGCTACACACTCTCTCTTTTTCTGGACAGGACTTATTCTAAGTCACTAAATTACCCAAACTCATCATAATCTCTATGAATGTCGGGATTATGGACATTTGCCCCCACACCCAATGAAAAAGAAACCTTCAGGAGCAAACGACCCTGCAACCACCAAAATATTTCTCCAGGAAAAGCTGCACAAGTGCTCATCAATTTCATGCTCCACGTAGTAGGGGCAAGCCAAACAATGTACCGAATTATCAGAGCCTGTGGTCAGTCCAGTGACAATATAGCAATTCTTTGCTAAACCTAGAGTTTAAGCTGAGGTGACCCTCGCTCTGCTGTAAGCTCTTCCTTGTCCATAGAGCCTTCTTGGCATGTGCTCATTTATTTATGCACACAGGGCACTTGGACAGCATTTTCAGGGTGTCCAACGTCATACAGAGGTGTCAGTTGCTGTCCTTGGGTTCTCAAGCCGCTAGGAGATCCCGCCAGAGCCTCCTTCATTGTGTTTGTCTCTGCACCTTCCTAAAGACTTGGCAGCTGGCCGAGTGGACGCACTCGGTTCTCTTCGTTTCTATCAATGTGTTTATGAGACATGCAAACCCTAGATAGCTATAATTTAACCTCATTTTCCAAGATTAGCATCATCTGTTTTTAGAATCGACATTTATATCTTCCCCTGTTCTGATTCTAAATTTCATATGTAGCCAACTCACCTGTCACAGTTTTCTCTGCAACAGCACACAGCAAAACATAGGGAATGTCCAGCTGTCTCACCCCAGCTACAACATTCAAAAGCATCTTCAGGACAAGAACTGTCAGCCACTAAGGAGGGAAACTGGGGGGGGGATAAGTGAAGACACGTGAGCCATAGTCTTAAAAAAGAAGAAAATGAGGGAGCAGATTAAGCAAAAAGTCACTAAACACATCATCACTGCTTTGATGGAGCAAGATCAAAAAATGATGGGCGACCTGATAGATAAATAGGAAGTACTGTTGCATGCTAGCTGCTCCTCTAGAGCTCAGTGTGCCTCTACACATCAGGGTATACACAATCAAATCATTATTTCAGGTTTTCCAAACCATGCTCTGCACACACACACCAACCTCACAACAACTCCATCTTTGTCAATGATGGGGCAGGTCATCCCATTTTCTATTTATTTAGTGTGGTTTTTGTTCTTTCAAAAACGGGTGGCTAATCTATACTATGAAAATCTGTGCTCCTTATGTGTGTGTGTTTTAGCCTTTTTCCATAAGTAGAATGATCTTCTGGTGAAGTATTATGTATGGTCTTGATATTCCTCATCTTTCATAATGTTCAACACATCTAAATATTCCTGGATGTTTTGATCAACAGGTGATTTTCCATGAAGAGATAGAGTACACTGTTTAGTTGGAATTATTGAGTTTGCCTGGCCATGGCTCATTGTAGCTGCCCCCTTAAGAAGCAAGAATTCCTGAGCAATGACTGAATAGATCCTTTGGTGTTGGAGCCAGTGACAGCATTCATGAAAAGGCCATCTGACTCTATCTTGCTATCTGGCCAGTTCTCATTGCCTGGTCATTCTAAAAGTACTGCTTTCTTCCTCTTCACTCAGTATAGCATTGTTTTTATTGCTTCTACACCCAGAATTTTTTCCTCAGTTCAATACAAAGTCATTCTCCATGACTATTGTAGTTTGATGGACACATATTTTATAAGATTATTCTATCATAGTCACCCTAAGAATTATATACAAGGAGTCAAAGAAATCTGTCCACACACTAAAGACCAAAGACTCCAGCTAAGGACCTGGATCCTATAGCAAGGTCCTCCATGAGTCTAGCAGAAGACCTAGAACCCATAACAATGCTAGAGTCCATGATAATGTTTCATGCAGTTCTATTTCATGAATCTGCTCTGAGAAGGTCCAAAGGTCAGTGGTGGAAGCTAGAAATTCTGAGCCAGTGGGATGAAGGATCCATGCTACCAGGATGATGGATCTGCACTGGAGCCAGAAAGTGATGTTCAGGGTAAACACCAGAGCTCCCCCCCCCCCCCAGAAGAACCACAGTGATCCTCGGTGACAGTGAAGTCCTGAGCTGCTTCACTGGTGAGGAAAGCTGAGTTCCCATCAGGAAATCCAACATGGCAAGCTTCTCTAGTAGACTGTGCAGTGCACCATCTTCCCCTCTGGAGCCACAAAGCAATGTTCAAGGTGAGGACCAGAGTTCCCCCAATGTGAACCTTGGCCATCCTCAGCAACAAGGTCCTGAGCTCTTTCGATGATGAGAACAGCCAAACTCATTAGCAAAGCCAGCATCACAAGCTCCTCCAAGAGAACCTGCAGCTCCCAATATCCTCCCAACAGCTTTCAAAACTTCTTCCCCTCCAGTTCTGCCTCTTATGCCGTCAGCAACAATTCTCAGGCAGGCCTCCCACACTCAGGGCCATGCTGGTTCAGTTCAATTGGGTGTCAGAAGTTGACCTCCAGTTGTCAACCCACCACAATGACCCACCACCTATGAATCACATCTGTGAATTTTCAGGTCTCAATCAACTCACAATCTCAGCACCTATGGTCAGTACAGATTTGCCCTTAGCATCCTTGTTTTCCATCAGTACCATTCCTGTGTCTGCGTTATTATCTAGATTTTAAGCACCCTGAGAGTTAATTTCTCTTCAGCAGGCATTGTGTTCTCAGGCTCTATAAGGGATTAGTGGAATGTGCGGGCCCTGGTGTAACAGCAACTGGGTAGAAGTAAAGAAGATACCTTGCCACACACACTTGTACATACACGTACACACACACACACACAGTATCATCAGGATACTGTCACATCGTGTGTCACCTCAGTTTATGCAGCAACCCTATGAGGAAGGCCCATACCATTCTTATTTCTATTAAATTAATTAAAAATATTTAAGGAAGTTGCATGCTTTTCCCAGAATCACTGAATTAATGACAATATTAACTCTATGTACTTCATTGTTTGCTAGTCCAGGACAGTATCTCCTGCCCTGTTGATATAATCCTAGCAATAGAACAATCTCTGCACTTTAAACATCTTGATAAACTATGCCCTGCCTCTCCTATCCTCCCTCATCCCTCTGAGCTTTTCTTTCTCCCCTGAATACTGTGGAAGTGACCCAAATGCCAAACCAAAGCCAGGAAATATAGCTGTAAAAAAAATAACAAGATCCATTTCTCTAGTGTTTGTGAGTGTGAAAACAACAACTGTGTTTTGCAGCAAATGCACACTGCAGGTCATTCCACTTACTGGCATGTGGACTTGTTCTTCCTGCCTACTGAGTCATTCAGAATTGGAACATGTGAGTGGATGTGTGTCAACCTCCCATGAAGGAAAAAATGTCAACACACACAATACCCAATAGTGAGAACTGTAAGGTTCACAGCCTGTCCGTGAGGATTATGTCACTTGATTCTGACAACATCTCTGAGATGTAGATAACACAAATAGTGTGACTATCCCTGATTGACAAGCTGAAAGAAGTTAAGTGATTTATCCAAGGTTAATAAGATAATTAGTTAGTGCCAGAGCCCTTACTGGAATCTAAAGTTTTGTTTATTTTTGTTTTAATTGTGACCTTTTTGCCACATGCTGGGAGAAGAGAAATCAAATGGAATGAAAGTATCCACATGACAGGGCCGGGACAGGATAAACACACACAAGAAACTAAGAGACCTCAGCAACGAAGGCAAAAGAAGCCCTTTCATGAAGGAAGGAAGTTCCTACACAGGAGGAGTCGGGGAGGCACCTGCAGCTTGGCAGCTGGCAGGAGAGACTGTTCCCTGGTGTTCCCATTCAGAAAGTACGTGTATTTGAAATGCTGAGGATACTACATATATTCTGTTAATAATTTACCAACTGAAGCCATTAAAGATGTTGACAAAAGCTTTTCCATTTTCTGGGGGTGTGTATGGGTGACTTGATAGCATGTGTTACCTCTCGAAGCTTCCGGATTTTTTCTGGCATCCTGGCCATTCAGCAGTAGGCCAGACTGGCAGTGGAGGAAGCTTGGATTTGAACACACAGCTAACTGCTCCCACACGCAGGCTTTTTGCCACTAATCCACCAAGGGACTGTTGGTCCTGGCCTCGGTAGATGAATTATATTTGTCAACAGATGAAAGTTATAGTGTAAGTGGATATCCCTGGGTTAGAAGCTTAATATTAAAAAGTAAATATCTATTCTCAGAAGAAACCCGTCTATGTCACTAGAGTTGAACAATCAACAGAAGTGAGAAAGGAGAACATTCTTATAATCAAACACTTCATTCTTTCAGAGCCTTCCAAGTACACAGGGGCTAAAGTTCCTGAAGGGGAAGAAACAAACCAACCTGTTAGAGAAGGACAAATAATTCCTTTAAGCCATTATTTGCAAGTAAAAACCAGGCTGTACAATACTTGCTATTTTAAAGTTCCGGATTGTTGCTCCATTTCTGCCACCCCCAGTCCTTTTGGATAAGTGTATCAGAGAGGACTTGTTTGGCTAAAAGTAATAGAAAATGCAAGTCAAGGTGATTCGAACAATGACAGCATTTAGTATTTTGCTTAGCATGAAGCCCAGCCTTATGGCAGTTTCAACATGACTCCAATGGCAGCTCCGACTCTCCCTCTATGTTACCACATCTCGTGGGCATGTTGTTCTAGTGTAGGCTAGCATCTTCCATGGCTTTCAGGTGGCTCCTGAAGTGTCCATGTTGCCTAGAGAAAATGATATTCATGTCCTTTTTTTCTAAAAGTGAAGATGGGGGTGGAAAGATGGAGGGGTGGTGGAAAACCCATGATTGGGCTGCCCCAGTGAGGACTGCCCTCAGAGCTAAGGGGCAGGAGTTCAGGGCTCAGCCTATCTTGCAGTATGTGGGCACTCAGGGGAGAGTAAACAAATTGGGGAAAGGAAGAGGTCAATTTTGCAAACAACAGGGATTATCAGTCATATCAAGAAATCTACTGTCTTCTTTGTGTCTCAGGCTCCTTATGTCACTGGATAAAAACCAGAATAGAGATCCTTTCTAAGATCTCTTTGGCTGCTAAGATTCCAAATTCAAAGATGATGATATCCCAACTTCATGGAACAATCAACACAAGTTAATTAAATAATACAATCTTCCTGGAAAACAAGGAATTATTATATAATGAATTATTTTATAATGAATTATTATATAATGCAAAAAACCAAATGACTTAACCCTTACAGTCAGGTATATCAACCATTAATCTCTATAGCTCTGTGAGACAAATAAGGTTGTGTCATCAAGAAAGGCAAACTGAGGTACAGGCAACATAATGAGCAGCTCCTTGTCACATTATAACCCTCTGACTCCCAGAACAAAGTTCCAGGAACAGAGTTCTTATTTTGTCCACATCACTGAGTCATGGGTGGGAGAAATCATGCCTGTCCACAGCAGTTTCCAAATGGTATCACACCTCTGGTAAAGGGTACAGCAGACCCCAATCAGATTTGGGAAAGAAATACTAGAATTTGTATTTAGACTTTTATATCATCCTCTTGATTTATACACTATTGTTTTATAATGTACAGGATACATTACTATGTGTGCATGCATGAAATTGATAGCTATATGAAAGGAAAAGGTAAAGGCTGATAAATTTAAATTCTGGTCCTCACAGCTAAGAACTTCCAAAGCCTGTTTGAGGCCCTCAGCCATACATAAACACTAAAATCAACAACAACTGTCAAGATGACTGGTACAGATCATACTAGCCTTCTCATGGCTGTAAGTGTTCCCCAGAATGGAAGAAAAATACCTGTGGAAACTGACCCAACTGGATTTGTGACTACTCACACTGATAAAAGTTCGGCAGCACTGGACCTGTATTTACAATACTGAAGGTGCAGCAAGAAAGAAATTGCCGGTTTGTTTTTAATTTGGTGATCCTTTGAAAGCCTCATACTTTTGTTTACCAAAACAGGATTTCTCTCACTGTTTTCCTCCCCCAACCGACCCCAAAGCCCTTCAAAGCTTCTCCTCCTTTAAGAGCTGTTGGGCTTGGTCTATGTGAAGCAACATAAATGTAGCTTACTAGGGCACTCAGGAAGTCAGAACAGCTTTGTGGGTTCCCACATTTTTGCTCATGCAGTTAGCAATTGCACATCCTCTAAATGATAGGCAGAAGGACACAAAGATGTTCTAAAACTCCTGGAATCCAGTGTTTGAAGGAAGACTCCTCCAATCCAAACAGATACCAGTAAATGGGACAACAGAACATGAGCCAGCTACATGAGAAGACAAAATAAAGCAGCCCATCGAGGATTAGTCAGGAAGTCTGATTTAGGTTGGAGTCAAGCTGGAGGACTCCCTCTAAGAAGTGACTCTAAGCTCCTTATGGATTCTTCAATGAAACAGAAGACCAGGTGCCATGTTCCTTCCATCAGAAGTAAAACAATAATGGTGAGACACTGGGTGATTGTCCATGGGAGGAGAGGAGAGGTCTCTCTTTCACTTCAGTATACCTCACCTCAGCCTCTCTCCAGCTTCACAGAACTCAGAAGGCCTGGTCTGGGTGTGGATTCTGTATCCAGAGGAATGCAGCCTTCCCTGGACACACCAAGCTGCCCATCCCAGGGCACCTAAGGCTGCAGCACCGTGCACCTCCCACAGCTGCCCCAAGTTTGATAGCAACTATATTTTCTAGGAGCTTCTGCAAAAGGCGAAACCAGGTAGTGATGGATGGCAGTAGAGAGGTAGATCAGGAAGGCTCAGAATTTCCTTCTCTTTAATCCCAGGGATGTGCCTGCCACTCAGGTTAAAAGGGGGTTATTCAGTGAGTCTAATCAAAATATCTGCTATAAACAAACTGGAACCTAACCCTAAAATCCCTCCAATGACTCCACACTTTAAAACTCTACACTAGAAGAAAGATAGGCATGTTTGCTCAGAAAAAGTTAATTTCCTTCAACCTTCTTCCCTTCTCCCAAAGTTCTTTCTTCCTAGAGCTTAGCCTCAGGCTTTCTGCCACCTTTCAGTGCTCTGAGAAGGGTAGAAAAAGTGTCTGTGTGGTGTGACTCAGCACAAGGGCTCCTGAAGCTACTTTTTTTTTTCTTCTTCTTCTACTTTCAGAACAAACATGGCATGATTGCTTAATTGTTTCCTCCTGAAACAGAAAAGGAAAGGCCACAAGGACTCAGGAGTCAGAAAGTCAAGATTACAGCCCCGTCAGAAACAGAAAATGCTTCTTTGGGGGAAAAAAAGATTACTTCAAGGCACTTAGTTCTTGTCCATTAAATCAAAGAAAAGGAAAGAATGAAGCTGGTGAGAAGTTAATCTATATACAGAATTTTTAAATTAAGCAGTTGAAAACAAAACAAAGAGGGGGAGAAAAAGCTTCGACAGCCAACTTTTGGTGTTACATTGAAGCAAGGAAATTGGAATTTGAACTTAAGTCACAGGAACAAGCAGACCATCCCAAACCAGGTCCACTTCTAAGGGAGCAGCCAGGGGCCCTTCTGGAAACTTCCTCCCCTGCTGGAGTATTTGTGAACAATGATACCTTCTTCAAATTGAGGTTAATTTTTTTAATGAACACAAAAAGTTCAAGAACAGAACTCAGGCATTTGTGCATTGTAAATTTGCTTCAGTTACAAAATTTTACCCTTACTATAGGACCTAGACTATCTACAAAAGTCACTCTAGAAGGAGACTCCTTATTCCTTCTTATGCAGATTTTCCCATTTCTGTGCTGCTTATGTTTGTAAACCAATCTTTAAAAAGCAGAGATAGATGCAAGAAATAGAGTGTTTTTTTGTTGTTGATAATTTTGAATAGTCATAGAAGATATCTGTGTAAAAGCTCACAGCTTGACTATAGACATTTCAGTTCCCTGAATTTCTTAAAGCACATTTTTATTTGTAGCTGGAATGTATTTATCTGGTTGATTAAAAAAAATATTTTTTTCTTTTTAAATTTAAAGCAAGCATGGAAGTTGACTACATTTATAAGTAGATTCCATCTCATCAACTATTATTGAGAGGCAAGGAGAAACAAAAGTTCAAAAGCCCGTGTCCCAGAGCCAAGGCGTCAGATAAATGCTGGTTGTGGACCTCACCAGGTCTTAAAGATCAAATAAGCTAATGCCACTCTTCACTGATCTTTCTTTCCAATTGTGACTGTAGAGTAAATTTAAAGTTGAAGTTAAAGAAAACAGGATATGATGAGCATGCTTCATTACAAACATGTTGGAAAGTTTATAATTGTCTCTAAACTGCATCTTTAAGGTAGATATCAGCTTACAAAAAGAATAACAATACTCATAATCACAGATTTTCATCAACTATTTGTTTTCCATTGTAAATTGTTTTTGGCTGGCGCTCTCTTTTTAAAATTATTCTTCAAAACCACAAATATAATGGAAATGAAAATATGGAATTTCAAAGTCCTGGGCAATTTTTTTCTTCTTGTCTCTCTCTGCGAACTATCTGCCATCTTTTCTCTCTGTAATCTCTAAAAGAGACACCTAGTTAGAAGACAACTGAAGAAAGAATATTTTTCAAAATGTCATTGCCCAGAAATAAGAAATGTTGGGATTTAGGAAATCATTTCTTAAATTATAATTTTCTGGGCAACTGTCACAGCTGAATTCACCAGGGTGTAACTCTCCAGCTCTGACTGCTGACCTTGTTTCAGCAAAGTGTACATCAGTGTCACACTCCATTCTTGTGGCCAGATCAGCTGACATGTTTGATTTGAGCTGAACAGGCAAGGACTCTCAAGTTCTAGGCAACATATGAGTCATAACAAACTCATTTGAGTTTGTCTTTCATTCAACTTGTCATTTCCCTTGCACGAGGCTTACTGGAGAACTGTTGCATCGTAGTTGTTCCTTAGAGTGTGTTTGATCCTTGGACTCAAGTGTTCTCAGCCTTGGAGATAAGAAATGGCCAAAAGTACCCCACTCACAGCAGCACACAACACTTCTCTTTTTTCTCAGCATAAGTACAAAATGATCCTCGTAAATAAACCACAAACCAAAAATACAATTCAAAGGAAATATACAAGAGATCACTACATACTTGTAAGCTATTAAGAAAAGGTAATCAAATAATACATAAGCTACTGCAAAAGTATGCTTTCTGAAGATTAAGAGAGATCACAACACTTTCTCCTGAATGGAGATGTAAATCTAAGTTCAAAGCTGATCCAGAGAACTGTAGTTCAGAGTAAAATAAAATTGAAACTCTCCACATCCTTCAACCTAGAGACAATGACACTTTTTTTGAGCACATCAGGTAGACATTTATGGAATCATCCTAATTATGATAGCAGCCAACATTTTTGGAGTGCCAGTTATGTGCCAGGTCCACTTACCCAGTGAAGTATGATCATCTGCAGTTGGCAGGTGACAAAACCACAAGCTCGAGGGGATTAAGTAACTATTCAGTGAACTAGAGAACTGGAATTTGAACCTGGGTCCAACTTCAAAGGCACATTGGACTACTGTAGAATGTTTTCTCTTTATTAAAAAACAAAACAAAACAAAATGAAGCTGTTAGGCTGATTGCTTCCCTTGTGCAGCTTTTGTGGGTTGGTGCCATATCTCTCTTAGTTGTTTATAATTATTCCTTTTTACTTTTCTTTTTCCAGAACCAGGGATTGAACTCAGGCCCTTGCGCTTGCCAGGCAAACGCTTATTCTACCGAGCCATCTCCCTGGTCCCTATAATTATTCCTAATAATTTGTTATATACTGGTAAAATATTATATATTATGACCATATTCACTTCCTGGTTAATAATGTCATGGGTCTATTACTAAATGAGTTCAACACTGTTTTTACATCTTAAATTTGCTTTGTCAAATATTTTCTGAATAAACTTTTATGTACTTTAGTCACGCTAGTTATGATTTCATAGCTATTAACTCTTAAACATTATTCTTACAGCAGTCTTCTCCCAAAACTTGCATTATCATCTCTTTGCCATTTTGGATTGTCCATCCCTTCCTACTGATTCTTTCTGAAATTAATTTGGCCAGAACTGTTCATAATGATGCAGGTGTGGACGTACCCTAATTATAAGCCACTGGAATGACACGGACTTTTCTTCTTCTACACCCTCCTTGGTGCTCAATTTTGCTTTGCCTTGTTGCGTTTTTTTCCTGGAAGAGTGTCCTCACTGACAAATGTTCCCTCGTTAAGCAATGTTCCAGGTCCCGAGTTCCCTCTGGCTTTCTGTTCTTTTCATCTCCTGTGCACTTGAGGAGGCCTCACAGGGAGTGGTGAGCTACATAAGTTCTGAGTCAGGTTCCCCAGGTTGACGAGCCCCATTTACAGTTTGGACACATTAACCTCTCCCTATCTCAGTTTCATCATTAACGAACTAACGATAATAATGGTACCAATTACACACAGTGGCTACAAGGCCAAGTAAAATAATAATTGTCAAGTGCTTAGAACAGTACCAAGACATGGTATGCTCTTGACAAGTATTTGTTACTGTTACCTACCACCTCTCAAATGTTACAGGTGTTGTTTTTATCCCCGTGCACACAGATTTATAAATTTCATTTATTTTTTTTTGGCTTACTTTCCAACCCTTAGAAAGTTCTGTATCATTCACAAATGTGGAGACTTTGCTAGAAATTTTAATCATTGACCAAATATCATTCAAAAATAATATGCCCTTTATATTTCTTCATATTAGAATCATCTGTTTGCCTTATAATTCATTTCCAGTTTTAAGTTGGTTTCCCCAGCTGTTAACTAATTGTTCTTACTTGGTGAGAAAACTACTGGGATACCACAGGGAAAAATTGAAGTATTAAATTCATTGAGAATATCTGTAAATACTCTTCCAACATTTTGTATCCACATGCAATTTTATATCACAATATAAGGTAATTACTTAGGTCTTGGTCTTGCCTATTAAAGAAATCCTTTTTCCCTTTTTCCTGGATATAAGTGTTTAAAGAAGCAATGTTACAATCAGTCTAAACAAAAGAAAGTCTGAGAATATAATTTCTGTCTGTGCTAAATTTTTGCTTGGTTTTGAATCTAAATTCATGGTATAAATTATAATTTATTGGAGCACCCTCCATAAACCCCAAAAGTCATTACTGGCCATTTTATAGTATCCAGATTAAGGCAGAGCAAGATATGATTGTGATATCGTCTCAACAACAAATAGAAAGGGAGTGGAAAGGACACTCTCAGAAAAGCATCACCCAAAGATTTTCTTAATGTTTTAAAGACTATTTTGGGGGCTTGATCCCCAGCATGCTATGCTGGCCTCGCCCCAGGGGCATACTGAGATGGTCGTTGAGATTGGGCATGGTGGTGTGCACCTGTAATCCCAGCACTTGGGAGGCTGAAAATAGGGTTCTCTCTGTGTGTCCTCTGTGTGTTGTGAGCCTGTGTAGCCTGTGTTCTATATACAAAAAAAAAAAAAGACTATTTTGAGAGCAGTTTTGGGTTCACAGCAAAACAGAGAAAAATACCTATTTCCCATATGCCCCATTCACATGTGTTCCCCCCATTCACATTGTGGCATCCCCTAGCAGGGTACAACAGTCTCTTCAGTTGCTGGACTGTGTTGGTGCACCATTATGGCTCAAAGCACATAGAGCATGTTAGTGCTTCCTCCCCACCTTGTGTGGGGCTGTGCAATACACAAAGGCATCTACCCTTCTTTTTTGCCTCATGCAGAGTCTTTTCACCAATTCTCTGTGCTCTGCCTGTTCATTGCTTCCTCTCCTCTAAGCACTCGCAACCACTGACCTTTTTATTTCTCTCTAATATGCTCTTTCCAGAATGCAATAGTTACAATTGTATGGCATGGAGCTTTTCACATTTCCCTTTTTCACCTAGTAATAATCATTTTAATTTCATTCATGTATGTCTGTGGCTTGGTACCTTGATTTCTTTCAAGAACATTCTATCTTCTAGAAGCACCAAGGTTTACATATTCATTGCTTTCAACTTTGGCAATTAAAAGTAAAGTTCCTAAAGAAGAACTCCAGTTTGCAGTGCTTTGTTCTTCTCAGGGACCATGCTAGCTGTGAATTTAAGGTCCTATTATTACCTATTGACCTTTAACAAAATCCAGGATAGTTCCTTATTCAGTTATCTATTCAATGACTTCTGGGTCTGGGTACAATGCTAGGGGCTAATGACACAAAAGGAAAACAAAACAAGTCCTAACTTTCACAGAGCTCAGATTTCAGTGGAGAAACACAGACAAGGGAGAAAAGTGAAATCATTTGACTATGAATAATTATAGAGAACTGTATTAAGGAAAAGTAATATTCCTTGTTATGGAAATCTACCGTCAGTCTTAAATTTGGAAATACTGGAAAAGTAAATTTCTACTGACCAGCAAAGGGTTTTTCACCTGGTAGACTCTCTTGGTGATAAGCAAGACAAGGCTCATATCAAGGTGAACAAAAACACTGAGTAGAAGGCTTGAATGAAAAGTTAAGACCTCAGTAACTGAGGAATATTAGAGGACAGGAATTCCAGCTGCCTTATCAAAATTCCATCAGCTCAGTGGTTAAAACAGTCATGGATCTCTCATTGTCTAGAGGCTGGCAAGTCCGGGAGTGGAGGGCTGAAAACAAATCTTTAGGAAGGTTCTTTTCCTAACTTGTGAATGTCTGTCTTCTCGTTGGGCCTTCATATGGTAGTGGTGTCACTGGTCCTTCTTCCCCCTCTTAAAAGAACATTGGTCCCTTGATGAGTGGGTCATTCTGGTCTAATTTCCTTCAAACACAATTTCTTTGCAGGTGAGGGCCTCAACATAGGAGTTTTGAAGAGACACAAGCATTCCATCCATAAAAGCAGGTGTGAATATCCTGCCAGGACTTACTTACAAATGTTTGGCCTGTGCATGGAGGTCAGAAAGTCTGTACTGCAGTCCTGTGGTAAAGCATCGCCTTTCCTACTACGCCCTCCAGACTCCAACCAAAGGTGCACAAGTGTCTCTAGTGCCTCACAGCCTGACTGCCAGCGTCCTCCAGCCCCAAGTTTCTAGGACAAATTCTTTGTTTTCTTTAGACACATTTCCTATGAGAAGGGTAAGAGGCAGGAAGAGCCACACATAATTTCCTCTTTTATGTTGCAAAGAAGGACCTTACTCTCGTGATTATTACATAACTGAAAAGCCAAGATATTTACTGGTGTATCTCAATAAGCCTTTATATAGTTGCAAACCAATAAAAAAACCCATCCAATTTTGTCCTAAAAGCACTAACTCTCCCTCAGGTTTTGCTTTTGGTTTATTTTAAAGAGAATTTTTGAAAGACGGTAAAGACAATACAGAATTTCAAAACAAAATGATAGAAAATTAATAATGGTTGTTATATTATATATCATTATCTTCAAAGTATTTGTTGGTATTATCAGATATAGGCATACAAAATTGATCAATTAGGCAGTAACTGTTCCTTTCAATAAAACAGCAGAAATCAATAGTACATTTGTCTTAGCTATCTTGTGTATATACATTTTTCCCTTCCTTCTTTCCATCTTCCTTTTCTCCTTCCCTCATTCCAGTTATTCTTTTCCTTTTGAGAAGTTTCCTCCTCTTTCACAATATCTATTGTACCATTCAGATTTTATCTACTCTTTCAGTTTCTTACACCAGGGAGATAATATGATATTTTCACATGTGGGTCTGATTTATTTCACATATGAGGATGGTCTCTAGTTGCATCTATTTAACCATAAAAACTTCAAGTTAATCTTTCTTTATAGCTGAGAAATACTTTATTGTATAAAGATATCACATCTTCTTTATCCAGTCCTCAGGTGATGGGCATTTGGGCTGTTTCAAAGATGTAGCTATGACAAATTGAGGTGCTATAAACATAGGTGCACATGCATCGCTGTGGTACAATATTTTCAATTATTCTAAAATAGCACAGCCTAGATACTGTCAAATTGATTGGCTCTGATTTTTAGGTGCCTGTAGAGCAATGAGGAATGTTCTAGTCCTTCTAGATCAAGTAGAAGTAATAGATCACTTGATTCTCTGTGAACATTGATAGACAAGGCCACGCTCAGAAAGAGCACCTTTTGAAAGAATATTCCCCCACTCTGGTCATTTCAGAACTATGTACAAAGACTAAAAATAATGCCAAAATTATTACTTTCAGACAACAAGGGGCTAATAGCACATGGGTGAGGCAGACCAGTTATTAATGACAATCCGGGGTGACACAGTGCAGCAAATGGGAAACAATGTGTCTTCTCACTTAATGTCTCAGATATATTGATGGAAAGTGATACTGAAATATATGCTCTAAATCCATCATGGTCAAAGTAGGAAGACAGTGGAACTGTGTACAGCTAAACCAAGATGGGCACCAAGACATGGAAACAAAGCTTTTGTAAATAAGGAGGGAAGAAGGCCTGGAGGGAGGGATGGCAATGGAGGAAAAAAAAAAAGGCTCAAGATATACTAGGTGCAGGTACAAATTCCCTACAGTGGATGTGATCATTATGTATATAAAACTGTATCAATAAAATCAATTAAAAAATAAATAAAATGCAACTGGGAAATAGTAGGTCGCGTGACAAGATCCAATGGTCCAGGGTGGTTGTTGCCATGGGGCAGTATCTCAAGGATGAAGTGGGTGCACTGGGAACTGGGGGGCAAAGACAGCAAAACATTTTCAGATATAAACTACCAGAGATGACAACTGCCAGGCTCTTCCAGTGCTCTACCTTGAACCTATGTCTTACTTGTCTGTGAATTGTGATAAACATTAGACTTGCTGTCCAGGTTGGGCAGGAGGACATAAAGAAGGCAGAGAGAAGTGTGGGTCTGTACTCAAGCACCAAAGTAATACTAATGATTTTTGGCTCTTTATAAGATATTTTGGAGCATGAATTCAAAACAGGAAAAATAAATGCACTTATACTGGAACTACCTAGCTGGTACCAGAGAGACCCTCTGGGCTGGTTGAGCACTGCAGCAAGGTAGAGTCACATAGGGGCTCGCGGCAGGAACCTTGGGTCCACCAGGAATGACCTGTTTGACAAGGTGAATTGCACAATCTCCTGGAATCACAGTTTCCTCACAAGGAAAAGGGAGTTGACTCTAGCTGCTTTTCAGAATAGTGTCACTTTATAAAGAAAACCTGAGCATATCTTCTTTCTTGTCAAAATGAGGCAAAGCAACTTTTCTTAGTAGAAAAAGTCAGCTTCATGACCTGCTGTAGTAGAAAGATGAAAAGAGTATTTCTTTCAACAAAAACTGTCACATGCTACCTCTGCACTAGTAAGATAAAATGATAAGGATGGTTGTCATTGAGGCACAAAGCTAGGTGCTCATGGGAAGGGAGTGGACAGAAAATGTATTCTCACTGTATAGTTTTTTTTTTTTAATATGTACCATGTGTACATGTAACCTAGACCACAAAGGTAAAATTCAGCTTTCTAAAATAACATTCAAAATCCGTCCCCACTTTTTGTATCAACCTTTATCATAGGGAACAGTGATTTAATGCTTCACTCTGCTCCTTGGGTGTCTGTCAATGTGGGAAAGGTCCCATATGAACATTGGAAGATGATGGGCTCTGATCTGAAAGAAAAAATCCAAATTCATCAATTATTATAATTTTTCTTAATTAAAATGTGAAATACATTACCATGAAATCCTGACATAGTAACCCCTCTTATCTGAATGGGACACATTCCAAAACATCCAGTGAGTGAATACTACTTATATTCCAGATAGTATGTTTGTTCCTATACATATAAATCACTGATTAAATTTAATTTTTTTTTTTAATTTTAGGGAAGGGTCTCACTACTAGATCAGACTCATAGTGATCCACCTGTTTACAGCCTCCCAAGAGCTGGGATTACAGGTGCATGCCACCACACCCAGTCTGATGAAGTTTAATTTCTAAGTCAGGTACAGTAAGAGATTAATAATAATAACTAATAAAGTAAAATGATTATTACCATATTTAGAATAAAAGCTTTGTGAATGTGTTCTCCCTATCATTGCACTGCATACACCCTTGTTCTTGTGATAATGTACAAAATGCCTACCTGCTGCGACAAAGGGAGATGACTAACAAAGGCTACTCTAGGCTACAGTGCAAGGATGACATGAACATAAGCAATGTGATGCAAGACAGCTCGTCTGACAGCTGAGATGGCGACTAAGTGACTGCTGGGGAGGTAGCATATACAGCATGGATACATTTGACAAAAGTCTGATTGACCTCCTGGACTGGATGAAGCCATACAGTATGCTATTTTGTCCTGTTGCTCAGGACAGTATGTTACTTACCACTTATGAATTGTTTAGTTTTGAAATTTTCCATTGAATATTTTAAGATGGTGGTTGACCACAAGTGAGTGAAACTGCAGAAAGCAAAACCACAGATAAAGGGGGACTACAGCATTTTATAATGTGCTTATCATACCTTAAAGAAAAAATATTTAACTTACTAAATTTTTTTCATCCTCTTTCCCTAATTAAATTTGTTTAATCAGCTGTCTCATTTTCTCCACAATGGAAGGTCTCTCGTTTGCCTTCTCTCATCACCAAACACTAACTTCAGAAAGACAGAGTCACTATCAGAGCACAGAGGATGAAAATGTAAACTTTTTACTTTCTTCGTCTGGAAAAGCAAAATGAGACTTACTATGTGTGTTACCAATCATATTGTCTTTTGGACTTAAGTTCTCTGAAGGGAAAGCATTTCAATCATCTTCATCGTTAATTGTTATCAAGACTACCTATACTTAAAAATAAACGTCATTCGATAAGAACCATTTCCATTTCTGGAAATGACTCAGGAGCAACACGTTGTGGCATTTGATTTTGCAGCAGAGCGGGGCTCTCACTCTTATTTCATTGACCCCTCACCCTGTTGGTGTATCTCTGGGCTCCCCATCACCTCACGTCCCTGACATCACATCACCTAGTGCAGGGCTGTAGACCAAGGGTGACTTTAGTGCACTTCAAAGCAGCTGCCCCAGAGAAGCCCCCAACTACAGTGTCTCCACCCTGAAGAACAGACTCCTTCACACACACACTCCTCCTGTGCCTACTGGAACTCTCCCTTGAAAGAAACGACATTCTTCAGCTTTTCCTTGTTTTTCCTTTTTGTATATTTACCTCTAATGTCTTAATGAGTCTCCTAATGCACCGGAAACCTGAGATTTCTTCAGAAAAATAACGAGATCGAATACATTTTGTACTCTTTTGCTCTTTAATGTAATTTTTCTGTGTTCATACTGCCTAAGCTTCCACACTGGAAGTCTGCATAAGGCATAGAGCTTTATGGAGGAAATCTCTTAATTCTAACAATAAGGGCTGCACTGAGTTAATCATTTTAATGATTCATGTTTAAATGAAACCATTATTTTCCAGATCCTGCCAAAAATTTACCACAACTCATTCAGAAGATTTTATTACAAATTAAGATTCCTATAATTTTGAAAAAGAGACACACACTTCTAAGGTTTCTCAGGAAGGGAAAACCTTGGCTTCAGAGTGCTGAACTACACTTAAAAAAATAAAGAGGGGGAAAAAAAAAACCTTGCGCTAAGTCTGCGAGTAGGAGATGCCCCCCCCCTCAGTGTTCTGTGGTGGTTCAAAAGGGGAGCCCCACAAACCACAATGTGTCTGAGGAAGACAGCCAAATCCTACTGGGACTCACTCAAAAGGAGATACAAAAAGGGAGGAGGGTAACACAGATTAAAGCAACTTAATTTTTGTGTGTTGTCACTGCTGATCTATAGACAGATCAATCACCTCCACACCCTGGTACCTATGAGATACAGGAAATAAGACGAAAGATCACACAAAGATCATACGCACTCTTATCTTTTCTTTTAATTTTTATTTTTATGCCAGGAAGAGAGGTATTATCTGTTCTCCTTGTCTAGAAACAGGAAATTCTGGAGCTTTCCTAGGTGCAAAAGGAATGGGAATAAAAGGATGAAAACAAACAGTAGGCAAGCTCTCTCTGACAACGCAAAGCACAACTGTTACAGATGCTCTGCCTAACTAGGACACCAAAGTTGGAGATCTGTCCTCTCTGCCTTTCTCCAATCTTCAAGCCTTTCCCCCACATTCAGTCTTTGTTGGCAGCAAGTTTAACTTTATGTTACACCCTGACGCCTAATGCCCAGGTAAGTGATGGTTCAGAACTATTTGAAACAGAAATGGTCATTACAGTATTTCACTACATTTCCAGTGTGTCCCACATACACAAGCCTGTGAGGATTCTGCCCACAAAACCTAGCTGTAAATGTGAAGCCATCAACAAAGCACAGCGAAGACATCTACACACACACACACACACACAGCACATTTCCTCAGATTCTCCAAACTCCACACTACCTTCAAGTGCTGAAAGACTAGAAATGACTCAAGACTGGAACACCAATGGTTTTCAATACCTTAGTCACCTAATCCTTAACAAGTCACCTCTCTAAAGATCCTATATTATTTAAAATACCAAAGAATGTTCAGGTTCCTTCCAGCTCTCAGCTTAAAGATTTCCATATTCATATTGAGAAGTCTGAATAAAATATAAACGTCTAAATTGTCTGTGCTATCAATTATTACCAGAGGTGACAGCCACAGAGGGACAAAAATATTACTGTGGTCATCTTTATTCCTTGTGAAATAAGTGGTTATGTAACATCTCCAAAAATTTAGTGTTAGATTTTCTCAGTAATCCACATGTCGAAAGTAGTTATGGGCGGGGTGTACATATAGGGGCAAGGAAGGGAATTTCATGCCTTCACAGGGAAAAATATCAAAGTATGTTATCCTTTGCTTGGAATGGTGCTTTTCCTGAAGTTTGGGTTTTACATTATAGAATGTTCTTTACTTATGTTCAAACTCCATAATGCATCGTGAAACTTGGACTTTTCACTCCTAATCCATAGCAGGTAGCCAGTCAAATGTCTAAGAAA
This sequence comes from Octodon degus, assembly GCF_000260255.1. NCBI lineage: Eukaryota > Metazoa > Chordata > Mammalia > Rodentia > Octodontidae > Octodon > Octodon degus. The sequence continues at coordinate 13,203,005 of NW_004524600.1, read as the reverse complement.
CTATTTAAACATTATATCCACACTTTCAGTTTGTTAGTAAGAAAGATCTGTTCTTTTCTTCCCGGATCTCAAAGTGAAGAAGCAGAAATACTGTCTCCGGGCTGCAGTACAAAGCTTTCAAGATTGCTGGCCCAGTCACACCCGCTGTCCCCTTTGGATCTACTATCACACATCATTGATTTTTGATAACTCTTGAGTGTGTCTCAAACCCAAAGCCAAGTTGACGCACATATAGAAACTTCTTAATCAAAAAGCTACACTTAAGGGCTAGTGAGATAGCTCAGCGGCCTAATGTGCCTGCTTAGGGCAGGGCTGAGCCAGTAAAAAAAAAAAAAAAGAAAAGAAAGAAAGAGAGCTACACTTAGTTTTAAAGAAGCAAAAATTGCTTTGTACCAAAAGATGGAAAGGTTCCTGAAGTACATTGTTGATGACTCATAAAACATGCAGATGCAGCTGAACAATTAAGCATCATGGTAGAAGCAGAAATTTTCTATCTGCGTGGAAGAACATTCCTACAAGTAAGCTCAGCCTAAAGATCCCAGAGAAAGATTTCAAATTCCACAAACACAAATCATGATATGTCTGGATCCGAAAGTCAACACCCAGGGCCAGCCAGGTAGCTCAAGGGATTAAAGCACCTGCTTAAGCAGAGTGCAGGGGCCAGGGTTGGGTTGCTGGAACCACAAGCTGTGCCAGCCCTGCCCCTGCTGAGAGGGCAATTGAAACTTGGGGTGGTGGTGCGAGCCTGTAGTCCCAGCGCTTGGGAGGCTCAAAACAGAAGGATCACTATGAGTCCAATCTACAGAGTGAGACCCTTTTAGATCCTGTACTAAATGTCTATTAATAAATAAATAAATCAAAAGTCAGCACCCATTTGCCCCTCAAAGTACAAATGAAAGAAACTCTTCTCTCAATGAAAAATATTATTAGAGTAAACCCCAAAAGAATTCAAAGGTGGACTTAGGAAATTCCCTATTTTCACTATAAAAACTAGACTTTGAACATAAGAAATATCGATTGTAATTTTTGATATTACAGCTAGTAAATCGACTTTTTAAACTTTTATTTATTCTTTGAATGAATGAATGAAAACTAGATTAAAGAAGAAAGAAGATCTAATCCCAGATTTCATCGGCTTTAACAATGCACTACTGTCTTCCCACAACCTACGGTATCTGGATCACAAGAAGGTACAGTTTGTGAAACATTTCATCATCATCAACAACAAAAAGAAATGGGCTAAGCAATAATTATACTTAGTTTTCACATTTTAAATGAGCTGTCTATGACCAAACGTGATGTTCTAAATCAGGCAAAAAAAAAAAGAAAGACACATAGTATGGTTGGTCAAGAAGATGTAGATCTCTATACAAGGATGAACAGAAAGGAAGGAGAGCAGGGGCAACAGGAGAGGCACAAGTGAGATGAGAACAATCAACTAAAAGTCTATAAAAGCAGAGGTGAGAGAAAGTATCTGTGTCCCTACCTATCTGGAAAGACTTCTCCGAGCTGGTAGGGTTTATTGGTTGTTGCTTTGCATTGCTTGGAAACTACATATTACTTGGTGGGTTGAAAACTCAGAAAAGGCTCAAAAATAATTAGGATGATTAATCAGGAAGGCTTACACCTTGGGTGCTCTTGATGAAGTCCACTTACTCTCAGAATCCTAGATCTGTCACAAAATCTCTGGAGAACAAGCTCCTAAGAGAAGACAAAAAAAATTGGATGAGGAGCCGAGACAGTGATGCTTATTTTTTCAAAAGTCCAAATTTATGCACCCTAGCAAAGACACCAACAAGAGAGAGTAGCAAATCCCCAAAACACTGGAAAGGAAGGCATTGTGAGTCAGACAGCACTGCTTCCACGAGGCATCTTGCCACAGAACAGCTTAGAAGTTGGTACCCACGAACAGAAGCCAATTTCTCTCCAGTGTTTCAGTGTGCTGCAGCTGACCACAAAGTTGCTAAGTTAAAGTTTCTGTGGGATATAATTATGAAATACTGTACATCCTCAAGTCAATCCTTCTCAACTGTTCCTCAAAAGCTTAAAAATAGCACTGAGCTCTCACAGTGATTCAACTGGCTTATAATAACTCACAAACAACTTCCTAAATGGAAGTAGGAAAAATATAGAGGTGGAATGTGAATTAACCACTGGGTATTTGGGAACATGGAGAGAGATGAGTAGATTGGAACTGACAGATCAGAAGAAGTCTGAAGTTAATCATGGGGTTATATCACCTAGATCCCGCGTCGCTTGTTGGATTTAGAGAGCATGTAAAAGTTCACGAGACCAAGAAGACTGGCCACTGGGCAATGAACATGGTAGATTAAGGTGATGGTCAAGGGAGAAAATTCCACTTGACCCTTTGAAGCCACTCGTACATGGTGTTGACTGCCGTTTGACTTTCTGTATCTACATGATAACAGTTGAACTGCCCAAGGAAAGATCATGCCCGAAGATGAGCACCAGATAGGTTTGTGGGGAATGTGGTAGGAACAGGAAGCATGTGGATTTGTTGCCCAAGTCCCCCATAAACACTACAGGAAGCGTGTGGATTTTTCTCTACTTTAAGTCGAGACATTTTTCTCTACCTTAAATCGCATTTTGTAAGCTTGTAAGTTAATTCATTAATTCATTGAAATGTATTTTTCCCTCATCACACATCAGGCAGTGTGCCAGGCCCTGAGGACACAAAAGTGAATAAATAACATAATTAATCATAATAATAGCTTCCATTATTGGGTTCCTTGTATGTGCCAGGAACTCTACTTCCATTACACAATGGAATGCACACAATAAACTTCTAAAAGAGACGTTATGTTCCCTTCTGCAGATGAAAAACGAAGATGAAGAAATGACAGGGCTAAGAGGCCTGTAAGTGTGGCACATTGCTCCAAGAACACAGTGATCAGTGAGATAAGGGAAGTACGCTGCGCAATAGCCTATGGAATTGCTAAAACAGACGACTGAAGAAAAGGCAGCATGCTAACTCAGCTCGGGGAAGGAGGGAGAAGAAGAGTGAGTGGAAAGAATGTGGATGTGGGTGTGGGTGTGGCTATGTCAGTGTGTCTGTGGCCGTGTGCCTCTGTCTCCGGGTGTGTGGAGGTTGGTCTGGGTATGTGCTTTTGTATGTCTCTGTGTGGGTGGGTATGTCTGCATGTCAACATGTGTGTGTGTGTGTGTGTGTGTGTTTGTGTGTGTGTCCATGTGTCCTGGGCAGAGAGAGATGGACACAGGCCACGGCAGAAAAGCCATCCTCGAAGAAGAGGGCAATATAATGCGTCTTTCGCCCGTACCACAAAACTTCCCTCTGCATTTCGGCAAGACGAAGAAAGTCACAAGGAAAAAGCAACAGGGCTTGTGTGCTGTTTCAGAAATGACACAAGAGGCTGTGACACAACATGTTTGATCTGCCTGAAGAAGAGGGACATTCATCATGACAGATTAATTGCTCTTCTGGAGTGGGATGTTGCCCCATGGAGCTTTGCATCCAACGTGGCTAGAGAGCAATGACGAGCTTCGAAGCAGAGAAACCGATGCCTAGAGCTCCAGAGAAGCGCTGCAGAGTGGCCACTGTCAGTGCAAATCCTTGTGCCAGTGAGTCTCCCACGACTCAAAGCATTTTAGGTACATTTCTTTAAAACTTGTCCTCAGAACCCACTATGTATTTTTTAAAATTCCCTTAATGATGACAAATCACCCACTAAATGCTAATACTTGTGTTTTTAAGTTAAAATTTATTTTGGACGTAGCCTATGATAAGATAATCAATTAGGTAAAAATAACTGAAAATAAAATGAATGCCAGGCAGTAAGCTACGTTATTTTTATAAATCATCTCGTCTGATATAATTCTCAGCCCAAATTGGTTAGGTCATGTTGTTTTGCTTTTCTTTTTGCAGTATTAGGGATTGAACCCAGAGATTGAGACAAGTGTGCTCCTGTGAGCTACATCCTCAGTCGTTTGGATCTTTTATTTTGATGCAAGGTCTTAGTAAGTTCTCATTAAGTCATATAAAGTCACTCTTAACATTCCCATTTAGTAATATTTCTTTAATCACTAGAGAATTAGCACACGTCACTGGAGGGGTTTTGGAAAAATCTAAGACAGTAGAGAGACGATAAAGTTCCTTTAGAGTCTTACCACACAGATCTAATTATTGTTGACAATGCCAAGCTTCCCTCTCTAGTCTTGCTTCTGAAAGTACCTGAGAATGGTTTTCCCACCAAATGGATCACAGTGGGTGTAAATTTATAACTTTTCCCTTAAAATGCTGGATCATTTTTTTGCGTCACTAAACTTCTTCTGCAAAATCTTCTCTCACTATTTGGCATCTCTGTGAACAGTGATAGCATGATCTACTCAAAATAGTTTCAGTATTTCAGTACTGAGGGCACATGTTTTGTAGATACATCTTGTTGGATTTCTATGATCATTTCCTGAGATTATTTCCTAGAAGTAGAATTGCGCCTGGATAATTCTAGTCGCTGTTTTAACTTTGGCATTTTTTGATGAGGAAATGAAAACCCAAAGTACTTTCCAAAGTTATGAACCCAAAATGCAGCAGAGACTGGAAAAGACCCAAGACTAATTTTCTAAAGCTTATGATTTTTCCCACTAATATAAATTAATTTTGAAGGAAAAAATGAAAAACATCAATAAAAAAGAATTTGCATGTGTGTAACCAAAACTACTCCTGGAAGAATTTTTTTAAAGAGTTAAAGCAATGTATCAGATTTGCAGTTTCCCTAAACAATCAAGTTCATTCCTGAGTTTCTGTCCTGCTAGATTCCTTTATAAAGGGCTCACTTTATCTCTTTGTTACTTTCTTAGATGTCAGTTCAATCCCTTATGAATTTATATTATTCATATTCTGGCTTAAATATTGGAATTTTGGATGAACTGAAAAACAACACAATCTCTTTGATTGTGGCACTTGGGGACAATCTTGGTTACAATTCCGGCAAGCCATAAGCAGGTGGGGGAGTCCACACCAGCATGCTTGGAATACCAAATGACTAATATATAACCAGTCTTCTTTAAGTCTGACTCCATTCTGATAACTAGGGAGAAAAGAAAAACATTTACCACCCAAAGTCCTACTGGTTGCGGTACCCAGAAAGCCTGTTTGCCTGGAAGGAGGATGGAAAGGAGTAAGACAAGCACAACCAGCTCTCTTCTTGAACAGTTGCCATCAGAATACAGTTCAAAATGGATCAGAAAAATACCAGACTGATAGAGAAGCACCCTAGAAGGGGTAAGTGGGTGTTGGGTGAAATTGTATTTTTTAAAGAGGAACCTACAAGTGTCTTCAAATTGTCCCTAATTATTTGGCCCCAGGCATTCTTGGGAGACGTACCAGAGAGGATTTGAAAGACAAGGCAGTGGAAGAAGTTAACCTGGGCTTTCAAAGCCTTGGCAAAGATGTTCTCAACCAGCTTTCCCTGGTGTTCTGTTGGTGGATCAGCAAATGCCACCCCCTGGCAGTGGCCCCAGATCAGTAGCTCCAACCTGCGTGTCTCACTAGCATCTGAAATGCAATTGAACCCAGAAATCTGGGTCCCTATCACCTCCTCTCAGGCCTCGCATGGCACTAAGAGAATCTGCATGGACAAACATCTGAGTTCTGCTTTGCTTTCTGTGTCCCCTGCTGTCACCCCTGTGTCAGCCTCTAGCATCCTCATTTCCAATCCTGCCCTTTCACAAAGCTTTAGCCACATAATATCACAGGCCAGTGGCCTATGAAAATGCTCCAGGGCCTTTTTGGTCTCAGAAGTTCAGTGTCTATGCCTTCTCTCAGCCCACAACCTCTCTATGGAGTAGCCCTGCCAGCTCCCACTCCTCAAGACTAGCTATCTCTCTGGGAAGACACTTGCCCTGGACCTTACCCTTGCCACCCCACTACCTAGCATAGCACCCACTCCCACTCTTTCCCTGTGCTGCTCACTGTTGCATTCAGACCTGAGCCCCAGTGTTACTTCCTTAGAAGGCTTCCCTGACGGCCAACCAAATAGCTCAGTGGATTTAAAGTGCCTCCAAGCAGGTGCAGGGGCCTGGGGTTCAATCTCCCTGCCTGCTGTGCCGGCCCCACCCCCAGGGTGCACTGAGATGGCAATTGAGACTGGGCATGGTGGCGTGTGCCTGTAATCCCAGCACTTGGGAGGCTGTAAACAGGAGGGTCACTACTAGTCAGATATAGTAGTGAACCCCTGAACACCTCGTAGGCCCTTCCCTAAAATACAAAAAAAAAAAAAAAAAAAAAAAAGAAAAAGAAAAGAAAAAAAGGCTTCCCTGAACCCTCCCTATAAATTGCCCCATATTTTATTGTCTTCATATCAGTCGTCTCTAGAGGACATTATCTTCTGTTTCTCTATGTACTTGTTTACTATTCTTCTTCCTCACTAAAAAATAAGCTCTTAAAAAAGGACATGTCTAACCAGTAATCCAATACCAGCACATAAAACAGTAACCAGCTCAGAGTAGCCATTTAGTTAAAAAAAAAAAAAGTGTCTAATAAAGGGATCAACAAATGACTGAGAGATGAGTGCATTTATTACTGTTTGCTTTACTATTACTATTCTAAATTCATTTTTTAAAAAAACAGGTATTTTATTCTTTTTAGGCTTGAGCAATGGCACTGTATTGCATTAGGCTGAGCCACTGAACAACCTACTCCAAGTTCTAAATTAGACCCTTTTAAATAGTTGGATCAATTCTTTGGTATTAGGCACTAATTTGTCAGCAGTCTGAAAGAAGCAACAAACTTGCCAAAGTCCCTTTCTTACAACTATCAGGTTGCTAATGATAGAATTTAGCACCCCGTGTTTTACACAGTTAATTCCTGTTGTCTTCTTGGATTTTAAACCTAATGCTCTTTCCCTAAAAAGTTTCAATTTGAAGAGTGATTTCTTAAAGGCGTCTGACCATAATCTTGTATCAAAATGCATAAATAATTGATAAAATTCCAATTATTTATCTTGTCTCCTAGTAGGAAAAAGATGGGAGAGACTACTGATTCTCCTTTTTTGACCTTGCTGCTTTTGCTGTCTTCAGCCACCATGAACTGCTGCCCTCTACCATGTGCCACCCTGCCTTGGAGCTAAATGATTATGGACTGAAACCTTCACAAACTATGAGCTAAATTAAGCTTTCCTTCCTTAAAAAGGTGGGGGGGGGTGCTGTACCCCATGTACATATTCATGGTGTATACACAAAGATATATCCGTACATCTGTGTAAGAACATATTAACATTAATAGGTCTGTTGTGTGCGAGAGTAGCAAAATGGGTTCAACAGTTGAAACCCCTCATCTTGGAAATCTTTATGAATATGGATATTGTCCCCACATCACTTCTTGCCTAAGATGTTAAAAATAGCCTGGTGAAGACTGTGAAGCAAAATAAAGGTCACAGCTCCCGTGAGGCAAACTCTAGCAGCACCACAGGCTGGGATGCTGGTGTCAGGTGGAAAGGGACACATTCTTGTGGCTGGCACCGTGCTTCTAGGTCATCAGCTCTGAATGAGAAAGGATTTTCCATATGTGCTTTCACAGAGCATGTTAGGGTTTGGTTACACATTTTATCCAAACTGTGAAAAGTCAATGGTAGCAATTCAATATGCTAGACATGATCTCAATGATACGCTTGCTTTGTTCACAGAGCATTATGGGAAAAACACTCCTTAAACCATCCCTTTGAAGCCACGTCAGAATTTCTTTCAGAGTTATTTCCACATACCTTCCCCATCTCAAGGCAGCCTTTCACCTTCCTCTCCTCTTTTCGGTAAAGCTGTGTCCCTGGAGACAAGAGGAAAATGAGCATTATCAAGAGTCAAGGAAGAGAGAGGGTTTGTGCAGGAATAGCTGGGGTGGCTCAGATGTTCTCTGAGTAAGTCACAGAAGGAGGATGTTCAGTTCTTCAAATCCCTAATAAAAATGTGAGCAGCCAGAGGGCTCATCTTCCTTAGATTTACCTCCTTTCTCCCAGGTCATTTTGTGCTCTTAGAACCTGATTTCCCTGCTGCCTCTGGAGCAGATGTTGCTTTACTGTTTGCTAACATTACGCTAACATTGCATTCACAAAACAGCCTGCAGAGCCTGACTTCTGTCAACACAGACTGATTATAACACGAGCTGGAGACTTTTCCCAGCCCTAGTCAGTGTGTCCCTTTAGGCAAATTGCTTAATGTCCTTATGTACAAACTGGGATCCATAAGAATATATATCTGCCATCTTCAGAGAAAAGGTCACATGCCGTAGTTCTCAAACGCTTTCCTCACAGGCACCTGTCATTTTACTCTTCAGTGAGGAGATGGTCTCATTATGCAAAAATGACTCTTCCTATTTAGTGAGTAGAGCGGATAAAAGACTTCCTAGGACATTATTTTTTTTTCAAGAATGCACCCCCACTGAGCTACATCATCAGCCTTTTTTTATTTATTAATACACAGTCTCACTGAGTTGTGCAGCCTGGCCTCAGGCATACCGTGCTATCCTGCCTCAGCCTCCAGAGTAGCTGGGATGACAGCTATGCACCACTATGTGCAGCTAGGCCCCTCCATTCTAAATGTGTCTCTCTAGTTCAACTATAAATATATGACTCCTTGAAATCACATATACTTTCTTTTTTCTTCTTCTTCTTTTTTAGTTAAGGCACTCCATTTATTTATTCCCTATTATTCTGGGGTTTTTTTAGTTTTATAACAGAGTATCTTTATTTTTTTATCAATTTTATTAAGAAAAAATTGCAATGAGATAGTTTCAAAACAGGTTGGTAGGAGAGTTACATCAATTAATACATTGCATATTGTTGTCTTGGTAGTAGCCATTCATAGCTCAAGATGCTGACATGATATCCTGTCCAAACACTATTAGTACAAATTTTTCTTCTTATTAAATTAAGAGAAAGTGGCTATATAGCTAGCCTAACAATTTTGTATATCCAGATATAGAAATGTCCTTCATTTATATCTCCTTTTTATGTTTAGTTTTTGTCAGAGATGGGTATTCCATTGCCATCCAAATATGGTAGGTGCATGAATTCAGCAAAATATTCCAGTATAGTCCAGTAGTCCACAATAGTAGTGGGTTATCCACAGGACTGGCAATGTCTGAATCTGAGGCTTTGAGCCTTTCACAGCTCAGCATATTAACATGACTTCACTTTTCATACCACATTTCTACCCTTTTCTGCTGGCTGGATAAGATCAAGACACATATACTTTCTCAAACTTTTAATATGTATCTACCCAAGAACAGATTAGCAAGATGTAATTTTGAAATTAGACTAC